>NC_066532.1:8681236-8745045 GCF_024679095.1 Eriocheir sinensis | reverse complement strand
GGAAGGAGAGGTGTCCTGATACCCTCCTCTTGAAAGAGTTCAAGTCGTAGGCAGCAGGAAATACAGATGAAGGAAGATTGTTCCAGAGTTTATCAGCGTGAGGAATGAAAGAGTGAAGATGCTGGTTAACTCTTGCATAAGGGCTATGGACAGTGTAGGGATGAGCATGAGTAGAAAGTCGTGTGCAGCGGGGCCGTGGGAGGGGGGGAGGCATGCAGTTAGCAAGTTCAGAAGAGCAGTCAGTGTGGAAATATCGATAGAAGATAGAAAGAGAGGCAACATCGCGGCGGAATTTAAGAGGTAGAAGACTATTAGTAGGAGGAGGAGAGGTGATGAGACGAAGAGCCTTAGACTCCACTCTATCCAGAAGCACTGTGTGAGTGGATCCTCCCAACACGTGAGATGCATACTCCATACGAGGGCGGACAAGGTCCCTATATATGCATAACAACTGCGCGGGGGAGAAGAACTGCCGGAGACGATACAGAACGCCCAACCTCGAGGAATCTGATTTAGCGAGAGAGGAGATATGAAGTTACAAGTTGAGATTTTGAGTTAAGGATAGACCGAGGATGTTTAGTGTTGAAGACGGTGACAGCTGAGTGTTGTCGAAGAATAGGGGATAGGTGTTTGGCAGATTGTGTCGAGTTGATAGGTGGAGAAATTGAGTTTTTGAGGCATTGAAGGACACAAGGTTCCTTCTGCCCCAATCGGAAATGATAGCAAGGTCTGAGGTTAAGCGTTCTGCAGCCTCCAGTCTGGAGTCGTGTACTTCTTGTTGAGAGGGTTTTCTATTGAAAGAAGTTGAATAATGCAGAGTGGAGTCGTCGGCGTATGAGTGGACAGGCCACTTTGTTATGGAAAGACGATCATTGATTGATTGATTGATTGAACAGGAAGAGAGTGGGTGATAGGACAGAGCCCTGTGGAACGCCACTGTTGATAGGTTTAGGGGAAGAGCAGTGACCGTCTAGCACCGCAGAGATAGAACGGTCGGAAAGGAAGCTGGAGAGAAAGGAACAGAGAGAGGGATATAATCCGAAAGAGGGCAGTTTAGAAAGCAAAGACTGGTGCCAGACTCTATCGAAGGCTTTCGATATGTCTAGCGCAACAGAGAAACTTTCACCGAAACGGCTAAGAGAGGACGACCAAGAGTCAGATCGCCAGTAGAACGCCCCTTGCGGAATCCATTCTGGCGATCAGATAGAAGGTTAGAAGTGGAAAGGTGCTGTTGAATCTTGCGGGTAAGGATTGATTCAAAAACTTTAGATAGACAGAAAAGTAAAGCTATAGGGCGGTAGTTTGAGGGATTGGAACGGTAACCCTTCTTAGGCACAGGCTATACAAAGGCATACTTCCAGCAGGAAGGAAAGATAGATGTTGATAGGCAGAGACGAAAGAGTTTGACTAGGCAGGGTGTCAGCACAGAAGCACAGTTTTTAAGGACAATAAGAGGCACTCCATCTGGTCCATAAGCCTTCTGAGAGTTGAGGCCAGAGAGAGCGTAGAAATCATCATTTAGAAGAATCTTAATAACAGGCATAAAGGAGTCAGAGGGGGGATGAGTAAGAGGAATATGCCCAGAATCGTCCAGGGTGGAGTTCTTACAGAAAGTTTGAGCGAAGAGTTCAGCGTTAGAGACAGATGAGACGGCAGTGCTGCCGTCAGGGTTAAGGAGATGAGGGAAAGAGGAAGAAGTGAAATTGGAAGAGATATTTTTTGCTAGATGCGAGAAGTCACGGGGAGAATTAGAAGAAGCAAGGTGTTGACATTTTCTATTAATGAAAGAAGTTTTGGTATTAAACCAAGGCTTTTTAGCATGAGGAGTAGAGAAAGTACGTGGAATGTATGCCTCCATTCCAGAAACAATCACCTCTGTGATGCGCTGAGCACACACAGAGGGGTCTCTCTCCTGGAAGCAGTAATCATTCCACGGGAAATCGGAAAAGTACATCCTCAGGTCGTCCCACCGAGCTGAAGCAAAATGCCAGAAGCATCGCCTCCTCGGTGGGTCCAGAGGATGTACAGGAGCGATAGGACAGGATACATAAATACAGAAATAAGGAGCGTGCATGCTGTAATATCTCCGAGATTGTGATGCGTGTTGGATTTTTCCCAAGTCCAGCCACTTCCTCACTGCACGAGAGTTGATATACAAATGAGTATCCATTGTTTTTAACTAGGAATTGTGGGTAGCTGCTTAGTATGGTTTATCATTGTATCTATAGAACATTGCGCCAATCACATGCCACCATTGCAAAGTCCTCCAATTACAAACTTCCACCGAAGGTTCATTTATAGGCTTCGTCAGCCATTCATCAGGAGGCCGACCGTCATTTCTTAACATGGCAACCAGTGTACCGGACCTTCGCGATGAACTTCCCCTGTCTTGTGTAGGATGTTACTTGTCCTACGGTGACTTTGTAGGCACATACTACAAGGACTGTGAAGACCTATTGAACCTTTTAGTGAAACATGGCTTATTGCCTGAGAAAAAAAATGCGAAAAGTATGGAAACGAATGCCGGTTAGATATGCGCAGAAAGGCATTTAGGTGTGATAAGACCTTCACAAAGGGCAAAAAAGGCAAGAAAAAGTGTAATTTCTTACAGTCTATAATATAAGGGCACTTGGTTGGAGAAAAGCCATGTTGACATTGAAACAAATATGCGCTTTGTGATCTTGTTTGTGCAGGATTTCTTCTCTTATAAAGTAGCCTGGAATGTTCTTCAAATGACGGACAAAAGCATCTGTGACTTGGCGAGTTTTACTCGAGAGGTTTTGGTTGCCTGGTGCATTGGACAGGAAGAAAAGATTGGTGGCCTTGGTCAAATTGTCGAGATAGACGAATCAAAGTTCGGGAAAAGAAAATATAATAGGGGACGAGTAATTGAAGGACAATGGGTGTTTGGAGGTTTCTGCAGGAACACACGATCTTGTTTTATGGTGCCTGTGGAAAAGAGAGACAGAGACACACTCACCAGTATAATAAGAGACAGAATATAACCTGGGACAACAATCATTAATGACTGTTGGAAAGCGTATGACTGCTTGGAGAGTGAGGAGTTAAAACACCTAACAATGAACCACTCCTACAATTTCGTTGACCCCGAAACTACTGCGCACACGAACACAATTGAACGGCAGTGGAGGGAAATGAAACGGAAAGTGACAATGTTCGGCAGGAAGAAGAGTCACTTCGTGGGATATTTAGCAACAGCTATGTTCAAGATGTGGTTTCCCGATATGAAAAAAAGGTTGCACGTGTTAATCAAGGAAGCCGCCAAACTGTACCCACCTCCATTTCCTTGAAAATGCACACTTAAAACGTAAGTTACAATGTATATATGTATTGGGTCGTTGTCACTTTTTAATATGAAACGAGGATAAGTTAATAATGTATGGCTAAGGTCATTCGGTTCGGTAAAACTATGGAACAACGACTTCTCCCCCTCCACCACCCCAGCCGCCCTACCCCCAACACAAGCCTGGGGTCCTGTGGGGAACCGGGGTTGTTGGGGGGGGGGGAATGCAAAATCACTGAAAAATGGGCTTCCAAAATATCCCTAGAAAAATCCCTAAATTAGGGAAAATTTCCTGTTCTCGAAAGTAAGGAAAATCCCTAACGTATAGTCTCACATGCGTGGGCTAATCGCTAACCAAGCGTACCATCGCTAACCAAGCGTACCGTCGCTAACCAAGCGTACCATCGCTAACCACCCCAAAACAGCCCCGAACCATGACTCAAGGTCATCCGGGGCTCGGGCTGAACAGGCCCGGGCTATACCCGGCCCTCAGCACGCAGCCGTTGGGCTGCGTGTTCTAAAAAAAAAAAATAGCCACGCGTGGTGGACCTGGTCTGTCATGCGTGGGCTAATCGCTAACCAAGCGTACCATCGCTAACCAAGCGTACCGTCGCTAACCAAGCGTACCGTCGCTAACCAAGCGTACCATCGCTAACTAAGCGTACCATCGCTAACCAAGCGTACGGTCGCTAACCAAGCGTACCGTCGCTACCCAAGCGTACCGTCGCTAACCAAGCGTACCATCGCAAACTAGGCGTACCATCGCTAACCAAGCGTACCGTCGCTAACCCCCAACATGTATGATGCACTTGAAATCGGTTATTTAGGGTGGGTGTGCATATTTAAACTACTCTAACCGAACTTTACATAACCTAACCTCGATCCCCCTTCTAACCAAGGGGGGCTGCGCCCCCCCTGGACCTCCCTCTTAAAGTACCCCAAACGAACTTTGCGACCTGGCAGCTAACTGGGGGGCTTCGCCCCCTCCACCCCACTCACATGTATGATGCGTTCGATTAATCCCTGTAGGGTACCGTGTTTTTTTTGGTGGAAGGCCTAATCACTGGAAAATGTGCTTTCAAAATGTCCCTACAAAAATCCCAAAAACAGGGAAAATTCCCTAGTCTCTAAAGTAAGGAAAGTCCCTAACGTCCTCTTGTAATCGATTCCAATATATCTTAGCAGCCGCCGCAGCGGGTCTGTTGACGAGTGTTGTAATGTTGGCGTATAATTGGATGGTCAGCGTAGTAGATCCCTCTCCCGCCCACCGCCACAGCCCCAATCCGTAGTCGAGTAATTCGGTAAATGTCATGTTTTATAATTGCATATGGTACAATACTGACGGTTAACCCATCCACTTCTTGTAAGTTGATGCTAGATCATTGCTACCGAGTACTTTGGGGTACAAAAATAACAGATTTGTGACAGCTGTCATCCAGCACTGACGCTCCTGCTGTCAACTGACCCTGGAGTGACCTACCGATTGCATCACCCTGGCCTCCATTTTACTTAAACTGAGTAGCGCGCGTTGAACACTATCCGGTTGGTTTCTGACACGTGGCAAGTTTCATACGACCGTTATTCCTTCATTCATATATGAACGGCTTACTAGAATTTTGATTACATAAACTAAGGTACGAAATATACAAAAGGGAAGTGTGGATTGATCAACCAATATAAACAAGCATCCATTTACTATTTTATCCAACGGCGAAGTTAGGTTTGGGCATTGGGGGCTGGAGCCGTCAGTATTTCATAAATAGCCCTGGATCTCAAATAGCTTTTTTTTAAGTGTTTATAATAGCCTCAACCGGAGCTAGCACAAAATTATAACATTTCGATATGATCCGTCCGTGTCGCGTTCCTTTCAAATATGGACGGCCTCTCGCCGCTCGGGTGAAACTCTCTGGATTATTGGGCTGGGCTAATCCTCCAATATTTTTGGATCCGAAATACGCTCCTGTATTTAACCATCTCCCCATATATATTTATTTATCTTCCTCTTAATCATCTTTTTAACAAGCCTTGCAGTTATGAGTATGTACTCCGTGTCTGTTTCTATTTACTTAAAAAAAAAATACAGGCATTTCGAGGGAAAAGAACCCTGCAGGGAGGAAAAATATGTAACGGGAGAGGATATACGTGCTGAAGAGGAGTGGAAGCTGTGAGAAATGTGAGGAATGTTATCCTTGTATAATTCGCTGGTAAGGCCCCACCTGGAATACGCCGTGCAATTCTGGTCTCCTAATTACAGGAAAGACATTGAATTACTTGAGAGAGTACAGCGCCGCGCACGAAGATGATACCATCACTGAGGACGAAGCCCTATGAAGAGCGACTCGAGCGACTCAACCTCTTCACGTTGGAAAAGAGATGACTGCGGGGAGAGACATGATATAATGCTTTAAGTACCTGAACAAGCTCAGCAACGTTGATCACTCCAAACTCCTCACGCTACAAACTAACCTGAGAACGAGAAACAACGGGAAAACAATTCAAGCAAAGCGATGCAATACCGACATCGGCAGGAGTTATTACTCGAATAGAGTTGTTCGCCACTGGAACAGCCTTCCTGCAGAAGTGGTTAGCGCAGAGACCATCAACTCCTTCAAGAAACGCATTGATCGCCACTTTGCTGCATCGGGAGTGAACTGAACATACCCAAGAGTAGATACACAAGTGCTTTAATCCTTCCCTGCAAGCCACTCCTATGGCAAACGGATTGATTAAATCACTGAACGCGGGCAGCCTAGTCATGAGCCAACAGGCTTTCTGTTGCCTGCTAGTCCATGTTTACATGTGTCCATGTGTGTGATATGAAATGAAAGGTGTAGCTACACGGGAAAAAGAAGGGAAAGGGAAAGGTGTAAGATATGATGAGCATGAAAGGTAAATGAGGAAGAGATAGAAAAATAATTTACATAAGGGAAAGAAGGAGAGGCAGAAAACAAGGAAATAAAGTGTTAAAGGAAAGACAATAAACAGAGACTCTGGGAAAAGTGAGAAAATTGAGGAAGTGTGGAAGGGAAGGAAAAAAGAATGCACCAGTTATGTGTTACGTGAGAAAGGATACAGGAAGGATAATGAAGCAAAGAATCAAAGTGTGAAAGGAGAGAAAGTAAACAACCAGGGGATGTAAGGAAATCGAGGAAGGGAGAGGAAGAAAGGAAAGCAGCGAACCCGGGTTTCCAAGGGAGACCATTTTCACCCATTGTCGAGTGGCCAAAGATTAGCCACGAGCCGTCCATCAACCCTAACTTCCACTACGACTTGGGACTGGGAAAGCGGGAAGGGGGGGACATACCACAGGCGTCCTTAAGTAATTAATGAGTCTAGAGGGGCTATGAACCCAAACACACTAAGAAAATGTTGGAGAAGAGGAGGGAAACGCGGAAAAAAATTAAAAAAAGGAAATGTGAAGTAAAATTTAACCTTCCCATACGCTCTACTAACCTGTGGAGGGAAACAACAACAAAAATGAAAACTGAAAGAAATAAAGACAAGCGAGAGAAAAGACAGAGCGAGAGGAAAGAGACGGTAGAAGAAGAAAGGAAGGATAAAAGACGAGGCGTGATGTGAAGAAAGACAAAAGTTGCAGCAAAGGGGGAGGCGAGAAAGGATGTATAAAGAAATGAATGATTAACGATGCAGAGGAACGTTATGAGGAATATCACGGGAGTGATGCTAAAATGTAAGGGGAATGAAAGGGGAAGAGAAAGGAAATAATGGAACGAAATGATGTTGGTGGAGAGGGTTACAACAACAACAGCAGCAACAACGACAACAACAACTACAACAGGAGCATACGTTTCTATGTCAGCAAAACTCAGGAACTCGTTTCGCAGTGATTCTTCACAAAAAAACAGCAAAAAAAAAAAGAAATATAACAAAATACAAAGAATAAAAAGCAAACACGTTGATAGTTCCTTTCATGCCTTGTGCAAGGGACGCATTTTTGTAGCATTTAATAAACTCTTGTCCGGCTCTCGGTTCTCTTTGCTATACCGATGTAATGGAAAAGGAGGAGAGAGATTCGCACGATTTATTTAGTGGTGTGTAAATAAATGGGATACAAATGACAACAAAATAACAAAAAACAAAAGAGTAAAACGCAGAGATACATTAAATACACTTCCCTCTCTCCTCCTCCTCCTCCTCCTCCTCCTCCTCCTCTCATAGAAGAAGAACGCCAGTCGTATTGCCTTTCGTCTGTATGAGTCACTCCTTATTAGTTAACCTTGCATATTTTTTCACTTATATTTCGTTTCATAATTACAAAAAAAGAAAATCACCTTCCGTTTTTAGTTTCTTAATAGCAATAGCTTGAAAGCAACTTGTTCAGCCTGTTCCGCCGCCTCCTCTTCCTCCTCCACCACACTTTCCTTGGCTTTCATCTGAGCACCAACCACAAGGCAAAACAGTCATGTACGACTTGAAACAAAACTTATGTTATTTATATTATGAAGATTTCCACATATCTTGTGTGTGTGTGTATGTGTGTGTGTGTGTGCGCGCGATTTAATAAAGTCAACACTGGTCGGGGGAGGAAGACACATAATGAGAAAGAGAATAGGAAAAGAAAATGGTGGAATATGCTGCAAAAATTATGGAGAGAGAGAGAGAGAGAGAGAGAGAGAGAGAGAGAGAGAGAGAGAGAGAGAGACTTGGGGAACTCGAGAGCCATGCAGGTCTATTATTGTGTAAGTTTTGATGGAGCAGAGCGGAAAGAAAGTGCATAAGGAGTTATTTAGCTAAGGAAAATAGGCAGTGGCGGAAGTGAAATGAGGAAAGAGCAGAGTGAAGGAAGAGGAAAAGGACGAAAAACATGAGATGAAATACAGTGCAAAAAGGAGAAAATTAAAGGAGATGAGAAAGAAGAGGAGGAGGAGGAGGAGGAGGAGGAGGAGGTATGGCAAAAAGAACATTAAGCAGTAAAAGAAAAAAAATAATAGGAATAGTATGAGATGGTAGTGGGAGAAGAGGTTAATTAGGAGGAAGAGTAGGTGGAGGAGGAGGAGGAGGAGGCCCTATATACGGCTTTCATATATTTTTTTTTGTTTGTTTGTTTGTCTTTTACCTTTGAGCTGCCTCCTTTGCTGTAAAAAAAAAAAAAAACACTGCCACTACCATAGACGTCATCACTACCACCACGAGATTAAACAAAGGACCAGAAAAAAAAGAGGAAACAAGCTATTCCTAAATAAGATTTCGCTACCGGGTCTTATAGGTGAACGTATTTTCAGAATTGTTCAATTACCTAGTGAACTTATGTATACTTACACCTTCCAATAGAGTATATATCCTGAAAATATTATGAAATTCCCATGCACCGAAGATGGTGTGATGAATGTTTTTTGATAGTGAATATGATATTATAAAAAAAATACATACCGCTAAAGTCAGTCTTTCCATATCAATTAGCTTGGCAAGAAATGAAAGATTAGAGTCTTGGTAACAGCTTGGTAAACCCATATTTCATCTAACTCTCATCTATGTTTTTTAAATGATTTTTTATTTTGACATATGGATAAATGCTGTAAAATTGTGGTAGAAAAAATCAAACAAAAATGTCAATCATAGTATGCTTTATTTAACGCTAACCAAATAAAAGGAAATTTTATTCTCTTCAATAAGAAAGAAAAATGAACAAAATCGGTTAATTCATACCAGAGATATGGCTCACTAATGGTTGGAAAAATGAATTTTACAGGAGAGCCATTTAAAGTTTAAAAATAATGTGTCGCCATATTTAAAACTCTCCTGCACCGTAGTCACTCCTGTCATGTCTTTCTTGTTTACGTTTCCTCACCACACGCAGACCCTCACGCCTCCTGTCACGTACTTTGAGGAATGACTGCTGTATTTGCGCGTATGGTGGTGCAAAGAGAGGAAGCACAAATCCGTCTTCATACCCGACGTTGTAGTCTAAGACAGCTTGCCCAACAGCATATTCCAGAATGTTTTTGTTTGCATTCTTATACTTTGAGCAGTACCGCCAGATACGTGAATGCAAGTGCTCATTCACGTTTTGTGTTTTTTCAAGGAGGCATGCAGATAACAATTTGTCGGAGGTTACCCTCTTATATTCCCCCCACACTTTCTGGCGAAGCTCGCTTGGTAATACAAAACTCACTTTCATTGTTTTGTGGGATGGAATGGGTTGGTTATTTATTATTAGACGTGCTTGGAGTACAGGCTGTTGGGTTGGAGGTGATTGGAGTCGCCGCGGTGGAGGCAGGTGGCGTGGCTGGAACACTGATGTCTTCTTCCTCTTCTAACTTTCGTTTTTTACACTCCCTGGCCATCTCCGCTTTCTTGCGCATCTTCAACACGTGCTTCTTTACCCCTCCCATGATTACAGCTTGAGAAATAAGGGCAAAAAAGAATAAATCGCGTGTGTGTCTGGGAGGCCGGGAAGCGACAACCTTACCCACTCAGCTATGGTAAGGCACTGAAGGCCCAGTGTTGCCAGATGACTTTTGCTATTTGTCTGGGAATGTTGGCCTAAAAAATCTGGATATCCCACAAAAAATCTGGATTTTCTAAAGTTGGATTGAAAGCGTGCATGTGTGTAATTCACTTCACTTTTATTTATTAGTATTTGTGTGTGTGTGTGTGTGTGTGTGTGTGTGTGTGTGTGTGTGTGAGGTTGGCATAAGTATATAAAATCCTTACCTTAATTTTCCTCGTCAGAACTTGAGTATTCGTATATATTTGATGTCATTCTCTTGATGAGGGATTCAGATATTGTGACATCGTAGCATTTCCTGTCAGTCATCAGGCGCCTGGTGTGAAGTAATCCAGCCATAGTACTTGTTGATAAACGATTTCTAGTTTTCGTTTTCATCCGGTTGACTGCGGAAAACACCCTCTCTGCTGCAGCACTCGAATGTGGAAGACACAGTAGCCTTATCATGAACTCGGCCAGAAATGGGAAGACAGGTGTTCCATCTCCGGACATCATTCCTTTCACTTTCATCCAAAACTTGACAGGAGTATCTCCTGTATCATCCGAGGGTAAAGTTGTCAGAGAATTTCGGAGCATTCGCCACTCGTTGTCGATCTTTTGTAGAGTGTCGTCATTCACCAGAGAAGGAAAGTTAGTCATAAGAGGTGATAGTGTAGCTACACTCCTTGCCTTCACGACTGATGGATCTAAAGCTTCCAAGTTCTTGAATACCTTGTTTCTGAAGGGGAATCGTTTTGAGATCTGAAGTGCAGCTTCAATGTAGAAATCTAGACACTTCAATTTGAAGTTGTTGACTGCTTGTGGGTGTAGTGTGACCCTGACATAAGCTCATCTCAACTTTTGTACCGAAGTACATAGAATCTATGTCCTTGAAGTTATGCGGATCCTGGGGACTTATGTGTTCCAAAGGGTCTTCTGCAGATATTCATCCCTAAGATAACAATCCAGAATTGTCCTGTACGACATTGTAACTGATTTGTAGAGAGTGTGTATTTGTGAAGTTTCAGATTGCATTTGTTGATTGAGTACATTGAAACATGGTAAAATGAACTCAAGAAAATGCAAAAGAGCTTTGTTGTTGAGTCATCTAGTGTAGCCAGTATTTGGTCACAAGAAAGGAGTTTTTCAGAGGTCACTGCATCACGAAAGTAGAGAGTTAAAGCCCCGTATTGCTCAAGAAGTCTTGATACAACCATCTGCAGTGAGAGCCAGCGGGTCTGACTAGGATGGAGCATTTTATTAGGCTTCACATTAGCAAAAGCTTGGAACTCTGTCAAAGATTCTACTCGTTTGGGGCTGTTTGAGAAGTAAGCATAGACATTTCGAGCCAAATCTTCAATTTCTCTTGGCAGTTTTAGGCAAGCATACGAGGCACATAATGCATAAGAGTGGCATATGCATTTCATTGTGAACAAATTTGGTATGTCTTTTATTAGCAAGGTTGATAAGGAGTGATGAGGTCCAAACATTGCGTTAGCTCCGTCTGCACCGAAGCCAATCATGTTCTCCTTGTATGGTATGTTGTTCTCTTCAAAAAAACTGACAATATTATTATGCAGTGTAGTAGCACTTCCATCTTGAACAGGAATCAAAGCTAAAAAGCAATCTTTAACATCATCCTCCACAACTGTTCTCGCCAGTAGACACAAGTGTTTGATGCAACCTTTGTCTGTGGACTCGTCTACAATCAGTGAAAATTTCTGCTGCCGTAGGGTTTCAATCAGCTGTGTGAAACTTTCCCGGCCAGTCACATTTTTCACAATCGCAGTTGCCTTTGTTCTTCCACACTTCAACTTCTTTGCAATAGCTGAATCTGGGCAGACCAATGCTCACTGATAAAAGCAGCAAACCGGATCTCACTACTTTTAACTGTTTCCTCTTCCTTGTTTTTTCTGCTAGTAGAAGGCATATCTAACACTGATGGTTGCCTCTTTATCAAGGCACACTTTTCCAAGTGCTTTTTAGTGTTTGCATGCTTCATGAGGTCCCCTTTTCCAGCTTGCAGTGTCAAGTCAGTGCAACACACGACACAATACGCATATGTAGAGCCTTTTACACTGCTCTTGCACCACTTGAACTCGTCACTTTCCCAAGACTTATTATATTTCTGGCTGTACTTCCTTTTCTTTTGCTTGACCACAGAACCAAGGCCCTGGCCACTGTCATCAGTGTCCGAGGACATGATGAATCCTAGTGTGCGTGTGTAAGTAAGGGCAGCTATGCATCACTGTGTTTCGCGGTAGAGAACACGAACGTGACTGATACGTGGCTAAGGATTATGACCCTCGTGGCGCGATACGGGTACAGTACAAGTATCCCGCCAACATGCTCTCCCCCCAGCCTTCCCTCTCCCCTCCCACCTCTCTCTCTCTCTCTCTCTCTCTCTCTCTCTCTCTCTCTCTCTCTCTCTCTCTCTCTCTCTCTCTCTCAATTCTAGAAATGTTGATTAAATTCTTGTTGAATTTAAGGAAAATCTGGAAATTTTATGAGAGATTCTGGAAATCTGGATGAAGCCCCAAAACTCTGGAAAAATCCAGATTTATCTTGGTATCTGGCAACACTGTGAAGGCCAGACACGCAGCTGACCAAAGAGACTATACACGAAGAGATAGTGGTATGTGGTAATTCCTCGGGCGTGCGGAAGTAGCGCCATCTATTGCAGCCCACCAAAAACGTCATTTTTTAGGGGTAGCTTTACTATTTTTAAAGTACCTGCCACAGCACCCTACCCTGCCTTTATTTGTTATTTTCATTATTGTAAAATGATTTACGAATGGGGTAAAGAAAAATATATTTGCTCTTATGTTTTATTAATATTATTTACACTATATCAATTTGTTATTTTGGGAAAATATAATGTGTAGAAAGCATTTTTATATTTATATATATATATATATATATATATATATATATATATATATATATATATATATATATATATATATATATATATATATATATATATATTTTTCTATTTATATATATATATATATATATATATATATATATATATAGTGTACGTGTGTGTGTAGCAAATATATCCAGTGCTTCAAATACAAGCAAAGCATACAACATTCTATGATTACTACAATGCCTTTGAAACATGCTCTTAGCTGAGTAAAAATATCATACTGCCACATAATGGCAAGCAGCATTGTGCACTGTTTGGCAGGGCAGATAACAAAAGCTAAGCATTACAACTGAAATAAACAATGGCAGACACCCAAAGCTTGTTAACTGGACATGATCTGATTTATAACTGAAATAAACAATGGCAGACACCCAAAGCTTGTTAACTGAACATGATCTGATTTATAACTGAAATAAACAATGGCAGACACCCAAAGCTTGTTAACTGAACATGATCTGATTTATAACAGGCAAAATCTACTATGGTGTATTACATGCAATAACAACTGTATAAAAGTTGCAAGGCACATCAATATAAAAGCATCATAAGACATGTTGACATACATGATGGAGGATATCAAGAAGGTAACACATGAGTTGTCTTAAATGGAATGCAATAACTTGGTGGTCCTGGGAGACAGCTGGGCATGGAAGTAAAAATGGAATGTAGGACACAGTATGATCTCACAAGCTCTGACCTTGGCATCAGCCAGTGTCCTGAAGATATTAAGCTCAGTAGGCACAACTATGCAGTGGAGGCACATATTATGATGAAAGAAAATGAGACAAAAACCGGCAACTAATAGTGTAAGAAAATAGCAGGAAAGTTATGCTGCAGTATGTGACATACCAAATTACAGGGCAGAAAGTGATTTGTTTTTCAAGGGCTACATCAGTAAACAATTTGCATTTATTGCAGGAACAGTAAAACAATATTTGTTTTTTAGCACACATTAAAGTTGGATGTAACAAAATCATTTGAAATGAAACTCCTTAAACTAGCCAATTCAACAAACCACTCTGTCTCCCCCCAAAAATAAGCATTATTTTTCACAAGGTTT
The DNA here is from genome assembly GCF_024679095.1 of Eriocheir sinensis. Classification (NCBI taxonomy): domain Eukaryota; kingdom Metazoa; phylum Arthropoda; class Malacostraca; order Decapoda; family Varunidae; genus Eriocheir; species Eriocheir sinensis. The sequence continues at coordinate 8,731,301 of NC_066532.1, read as the reverse complement.
ACAAGGCATTAGTCAAGAATATCAACTGGCATTATATTTTGTCAAAAAAAAAAAAAAAAAAAAATAAATAAATAAATAAATAAATAAATAAAAATAAAATAAAAATAAAATAAATAAATATATAAATATATATATATAAATATAAATAAATATATATATATATATATATATATATATATATATATATATATGTACGTATATATATATATATATATATATATATATATATATATATATATATATATATATATATATATATATATATATATTTATATATCTATATATATATATATATGTGTGTTGTAGTGATGTCCAGGTGTTGAAGTAAACACGTGAGAGTCCGTAGGTCCGTTTACTGCTACTTAAACTAGAGTACAGAGGCACAGAGATGGGAGGGCACGGAGGCCTCCCGTTGAGTCGAGCGCTACCCGGCAACTGACTGTCCCTTGTTGCTACCCGCCTGAGGGCGGCGTTGTTGCCACGTAGTGTGATATTTCGACATACCACACCTCCCTCCCCCCTTTAGCTCATAGTTCTGTCTTGAGCTACGTCTCCCTCGTCTGCTGGTATAGCCTCATCCTTGTTCAGGCGGCGGGAGCGGCGAGGAGTAGGTGCTTCTGGGTGGTCTTCGACGGCAGGTGTGAGGTCCTCGGCGGCGATGACAGCTGGGCGGAGGTGGCGCCGGTTCCGCCACAGAATACGGCCGCTCGGTAGCAGGATCTGGTACTGCCGTGACCTGCCACGGCCCATCACCTTGCCCACCTTGTCCCAACGTTTGGACGTGTGGTCCTGAATGCGGACCTGCTGCGAGATCTGCAGGGCAGGCAGGGGGCGGGCGTGCTGGTTGTAGCGAGACGTGGTGTCCTCTGCTCGCTGTGCTGCACGGCGGTCGCACTCCTCCGACTTGGCCTGCCACTCCTGCTTGAATGACTCGGGGTGGGCTGGCACGCACGTGCGGAGGGGACGGCCGTACAAAATCTGGGCTGGGGAGCGTCCAGTGTGATTCGGGGTGTTGCGTATTTCGAGCAAACCCCTGTCGAACGGCTCGCAGTCGATGTTGCCTGAGGGAGCGACTTTCGTGATGAGGTGCTTGATTGACTTCACGGCTGCCTCAGCGTGTCCGTTCGACTGCGGGTGATAGGGTGACGTTACCACGTGCTTCACTCCCCAACGCGCCAGGAACTCGGTGAATTCCCGACTGGTGAACTGGGGTCCTCCGTCGGTACGTAAACGCACGGGGACTCCCACATCCCGGAAATAGCACCGGAACTGGCGGATGGTGGCGGCGGCTGTAGTATCCCTGCCACAGGGGGCGACAGCAGGCCAACCCGACAGACGGTCTGCGATGACGAGGAACGCCTTTCCAGCCACGGTGAAGTGGTCTGCCGACACGGACTCGAATGGGCGTGTGGGGCGGTCATCGTTGAGGTAGGGCTCCTTCTGCTGGCTCGGCAACATCGTCTGGCAGGCATCACAGGCGCGGACGACGTTGGTGATGTCTGAATTTATTCCGGGCCAGAACACCGTCTGCTGCGCCCGGCGTTTGGTGGCTTCGGCTCCACGGTGACTGTCGTGCAAGCGGGCCAACACGGAGCGGCGCAGGGTGGCGGGGACCACGACGCGCGGGCCATAGAGCACAAGGTCACCGTCGCAGTACAGCTCGTCGCGTAGTTTCCAATACGGCAGGAGTGAGGGATGGAGATCGTACCGATGGCTTGGGAACCCATTTCGTACGCAGTCGAGCAGCCTGGTGTACGCCTCGTCGTCACGTGCGGCCTGCTGCAGTTCTTCCATCCTCCTGTCGTCTGTCGTGGCCTGTGTGTTGGGCTCGGCGAGTGTCTGGATAGCTCGGAGCGTAACCGCGGCCTTGACAGAGATGTCGGAGAGCATGTCGTCGTCGCTGCTGGGGTGGCTGACTAGATGACGGGAGAGTGCATCGGCGATACATAGAGTCTTTCCCGCACGCCACCGTGCTGTGAAGATGTACGGCGACAGCTTCTCCTTGAGACGCTGGAGTCGAGGATTTTCAACAGCGTCAAGGGTGTAGTTGTTCAGAATTGGTATGAGCGGGCGGTGGTCAGTCACATGTTCGAAGTGGTGCAGCCCTTTCAGGTAGAAGCTGCACTTCTGCATTGCCCAGACTGCTGCCAACATCTCGAGCTCGATCGTGGCGTAGCGGGTCTCCGCGTCAGTAAGGAAGCGAGAGCCGCACTGAATGAGCCGGAACTTGCCTCCTCCGTGATCCTGCAGCAGAGCGTACCCGATGCCATTCAGCCGTGAGGCGTCGGTCTGCAGAGTGGTGGGTAGCTGGGGGTCGAACATTGCCAACTGTGGTGGGGTCGATAAGGCTGCCTTGACCCTCTGGAAGGCTTCCTCGTGGTCGACAGTCCACACGAATGCACGTCGCGGGCTCATGAGAGGTCGTAGAGGTTGGGCCGCTGCGGAGATCTCTGGAGTAAACTCAGTCAGCTGGTTGACAAGACCCATAAATGACCTCAGGTCAGTAATGTTGGCTGGTGTAGGGAAGTCTGTGATGGCCCGTACTTTCTCAGGGTCTGCGTCGATTCCGTTGGCGGACAGTACGAAGCCACAGAACTTCACCGCAGGCGCTGCTAAGATGAACTTCTCAGCATTGAGCGTAATGCCACTTGCTCGGCACCTGGCGAGGACGGTGTTGACATGGTGAAGATGTTGTAGATAATCCTCACCGTATACCAGCACGTCGTCCACTACCTTGACGCAGTTTGGGACTCCTTGCAGTGCCATGTCTCCACGGAGGCAAAAGGCGTCGCCTGTAGCAGCAAACCCCATAGGTCCGCGTAGGTACTTGTACCGGCCGTAGGGTGTGATAAATGTTGTGAGTGGCTGGTCTTGTTCAGCCAGCTCAAGCTGCCAATATCCGCAGAGCGCATCGATGGTGGTGAAGTACCTGGCCTTAGGGTCGATGCTCCGAACGGCTGCAAAGGGTGTGGGCGACGGGTGTGCGGGACGTGAAACTTGACTGTTGAGTTTCGACAAGTCCGTGGTTATGCGCACACCTCCGCTGGGCTTAGCTACTGCAACGTGTGGATGGCACCAGGGTGAAGGTTCGTCTCCTGTAGGGGTGATGATTCCCCGTGCTACCATTGACTCCAGTTCAGTCTTCACCGTTTCACGGAAGGCCAGCGGGATCTGCCGAGGCGTGTGGATGGCAAACGGCGTCGCGTCCTCCCGGAGATGGATTCTCATCGGCGGCCCTGTCATCGGTCGAGGTTGTGAGCCGTGAAGGTCTGCCTTGGACACCAGCACGTCACTGTATTCCTTCACAAAATACGCCCTGGCTTCTGCAGGCGATGTGACGTTAGTGAAGGGAAGTGGTAGTGTGCTCTGTGCTCCGTTGGACGTGCACACGTTCGCATGCGTGACCTTGGCGATTGGCTGCGGGAAGCGTTCAGGAATCAGTGCTAGCTCCCGGCAGGCGTGGCATGACAGAAGTGGGTTCGGTGTGCCCTCGTATACGTCCATCCACACGGTCGTCGTCTTCTGCTTCACACTGATCTCCACTTGCAACGAGCCAAGGGCAGGCGCCATGGGCGACCCGTCGGCTGTGTACTTTGGGTCGGTGGGTGATGGCTGAAGGTCACTGATGGACAATCCGAGGCTTCGAAGATGCTCGGGTCCGATTACTGTCACATCGGCGCCCGTGTCCGGCAGCATGGACAGAACGCCCGATCCTTTGTGGTGGGTGACAGTGACAGAGATGGTAGGATGTGTCATTGGCGGTGCACGAGATGTGGAGTGAACGCGCCTCACACTGCTGCGGTTGTTCTACTCCGTAGATCCTTGCTCTCGCCTCTCCTTAGTCTTCTCTCTCCCTGATGCTTTGATTTCCGGCAATGCTGGTCGTAATGCCCCGTGATTCCGCATTTGCCACAGGAAGCGTTCTTGGCTGGGCACCGCGATGTGCGTGCCCAATGCCCTTTCTTACCGCAATTGTGGCACATTGAGTCCGCAGCTGGGCATTTTCCTTTGACATGAGACTTGTTGCAACTGTGGCAGGCTTCCTTGGTAGGCGTAGGTGACCTTGCCTTCCTCTGCTTCAGCTTCTTGTCTCGCTTGTACTGAGACGTTGCGCGTACAGCAGGTGAGGGTGAAGCTATAGCAGACGCCGTATTTCTGGCTGCCTCAAATGCGTAGCACTGCTTCACCACGTCGTCAAGGGAGTGCGTAGGGATGGTGCCGATGAGTTCTTGAACTAACTCCGTATCGCGCACACCCATTAGCAGTACTTGTTTTAACTGAGTCTCCTCGCATCCGTTGTCGCCTGACTTGCATATGTCCACGGCTTCAGCAAGGCTCTTGACGCGGACATAGAAGTCGTCAAATGTCTCTCCCGCCGCCTGCTTGCATCTGAACAGGTCCCTGCGACGTATGGCCTCGTTCGTCTTGCTCTTGATGTGGGCTTCTAGGGCGTCCAACACCTCAGTGACGGGCTTGGTGTTGTCGCAAGGGACTTGGAGGCGGTATTCCAGTGTATGCAGCACATCCGAGGAGAGACACATCCGTAGCTGGATATGCTGCTTCGGTGGGGAGAGAGTTGACAGGTCGATCATGGTTGCGTAATCCGTCCATTTCCTGCGCCACTCCCGAAACGCCTGAAAGTTAACGTCTGAGAGTAAGGGTGGCGGAGGATGTATAACGGCCTTGGTTGGCTGGGCGGGGCGGGGCGGGGTGTTTCGCTCCGGAGGCTGTGTCGACGACAGCTGCTGGCCCGTGAGGGCGGTCAGAAGCTCACGAAATTCTTCCCTTCGCTGTGCATCTTCAACTCGACGTCGTTCCGCCTCCTCTGCCCGTCGCCTGTCCTCGTCTTGGCGCCGCCTGTCCTCGTCTTGGCGCCGCCTGTCCTCGTCTTCGCGCCTCCTGTCTTCGAGGAACTTGATGAGCTGCAGAGTGTCCATGGGCGGTTCTTGCTGTGGTAGTGGCTGCTCCGCTTCGGCTTGCTGTCGTGTCTGTGGCATGCTAGTCAATACAGACAGAGAACGGGTCAACCCCTCGAGAACTCCTCTGTAAGACTGCAAGGTCAAGGACTTGAGCCGCCGTGTACGTGGATGGGTGTCCGGTGCACGGTCAGCGCGCTTGTCGTCGTGCCGCCGCCGTGATACTTCAGTGCTGCCTCAGGGCTCAGTGCGGAAGGATGTACTGCGCTGCGCTCTGCTCGGTCGTGGGAAGGCGAGGGACTGCGTGCCTTCATGGGTGGGCCACGATCGCAGAAAGCACAGGCACAAAAAAATACACCCACTGCACTGCACTGGACACTGTATGATCCACAGGGGGGCGCGGCGGTCCGTCGTCACAGGCTCACAAAGGATGAGGCCGCGCCATCTTGAGCTGAACCGCTGGGCAGTGGCTGATGCGCGTCACTTCTCTGGCTGTCCCTCTGCACTCTAAGTAGCTTTCCACTGCGCCATGTGTGTTGTAGTGATGTCCAGGTGTTGAAGTAAACACGTGAGAGTCCGTAGGTCTGTTTACTGCTACTTAAACTAGAGTACAGAGGCACAGAGATGGGAGGGCACGGAGGCCTCCCGTTGAGTCGAGCGCTACCCGGCAACTGACTGTCCCTTGTTGCTACCCGCCTGAGGGCGGCGTTGTTGCCGCGTAGTGTGATATTTCGACATACCACAATATATATATATATATATATATATATATATATATATATATATATATATATATATATATATATATATATATATATATATATATATACCTATGTGATTATATCATATAAAGCAGAAAAAATCATAACATGCTATAGTACAAACACGATTACTCCTGGACGCCACATCAATGATGCCAGCCATGTGATGAAATTATATGCAGTATTTCACATCATGAAACCCATGCAGCCAAGTGTCACTGCAGCACATATTAGGTAAGGCAGACACCAAAAGCTTGTTACCTGAACAAGATAAATTATAACAGGCAAAATCCACAATAAAGCATTGCATACTGTTTGGCAGGGCAGAGAACAAAAGTTTCCAAGCATTACACCTGAAATAAACAATGGCAGACATCCAAAGCTTGTGAGCTGAACAAGATCTGATTTATAACAGGCAAAACCAGCAATGGTGCGTTACATGCAATATCTGGCAGGGCAGATAAATAATTCCTTGCATTACAACTGGAAAGAAAGTGGCAGACATCCAAAGCTTTGTTAAATGAACAAGATCTGACTTATAACAGGCAAAACCAGCAATGGTGCATTACATGCAATATCTGGCAGGGCAGATAAATAATTCCTTGCATTACAACTGGAAAGAAAGTGGCAGACATCCAAAGCTTTGTTAAATGAACAAGATCTGACTTATAACAGGCAAAACCAACAATGGTGTATTATTTGCAATATTTAGCAAAGTGTGGTGCCCCGAGGGCTGCGACACCACTCGTGTCATCATCATCTTCACCGGCAATATTTTCCGATGACAACAGCGGTATCGACCGCTAAAACACAACACGGACTCCAAGACATGATTGTCCCCACACGCACTGTTCATTTACCAACCTATACACAATTGTAATTGCCCATTAACGCACCCGCTTATCTCTCTAAGCCAAAACACGATCAACCGCGGAACAAAATGTTATGAAAACAAAGCTGCGTCACCGCGTGAATTAAGCATGTCGGTTAGGTAGATTATTGTATGAGCTCGGTGTGAGTTTGATGTATGACTCACACGCCTGACGTATTACCCTCGCGATGTCTGTATGTATGTCTGCCTATATAAGAAGCATTTCTCCAGGCTTGACCTCAGATCAACCAGCACTCTGTTCGTTGCTGGACACTCAGTTGTCCTTCCCTAGACAACATGGGTAGAACATTCATCGTTGCTACTGTGAGTATGGAGTGAAGAATTACCATAGAGGAAAGCGTATCTAACATATCTATTGTGTTCTATTATCTTAGTTTTACTTAGGATTATATTTCTATGATACTTTATTGTGTGAGTTTTTACTCAATATTATACCAGTGTTAACGTCAGTAACCAATAGTGAAAGAAAACCTGAAGACTCATTGAGTCTAGTAAGCCAGTCGCTGGTTTAAACAATATTTTTACCCTCTGTAATATTAAGTAGTATTAAGGTAGAATAAAATACATATAAGAAAGGCGACACCGTTTCATCACCCCATTTACGAACTCCTTTAAATACTCCTAAAGTACTAGAATTTTAAGTCAAGTGTCACTAATACAAACAGTGTGTCGTCGCCCCTGTGTGACCCGGGATTGCGGGTTACAACAAAAGTATATGAAAAAAAAATTCTTGGCATAACAAAAGCAACACCAAATAATGGCAAACATCCAAAGAGTGGTGGCATGGTGATAATTTCTGAAAACAAAATAACATCAAAATCAATTAATAAATTTATTATACCAATTAATACCAAAAACATTTGTTCAACATGCTGCAAGAAATTAGGGAGCAGACCTCATGCACATGCAGGATAGATTTTCAGCTTCAGAGATAGGCAAAGCAGGCAATATATGATTATTATGTTGCAATAGACAATGAAAAAGCATTGATGCATTAAGCTAGAAAAAAATCACTTGAAGAAAACATAAGGCACAAAAACCCATCCCCAGCTGGCGTACATGCACACCATTCTGTTACAATCATGCACACTATCAATCCTGAAGACTGAAATATTATGCTGTAAAAGAAACTTATAAATATCATGAGTAAATTTATATCCCTAATTATTGTTATTACTAATGCTGCAATTTAATTAATTTCCTATTTTTTTCATTTTGGGATGGGTCTGCTCCCTATTCCTCCATTTTAGTTTGTAGTATATCCTTAATTTTATGTAGATGAGGTGAATGTTTTCAGTTAGCTGGGTGGAACACAGGTGCAGAGGACTTAGAAATTCATGATTATTTAATTTAGACAAGAGCATTTGGGAGACTCTAGTGCCCAACATTGCCTTCTCCAGTGTTGCCTGGATAATGGCTTCAACTTCATGAAAGTGTTTAAAAACACTATCACTGGGCACAGAGAGTCCCCCAAATGGAATATCTGGATTGTTAGAAAAGGCTTTAAAATAACAAAATAAATTTATGTTGTCAAGTTGTTGTTTTACATCCAACAGATGCTCCCTGCAATGTTGACAATTATGTTTTTTCAAAAAAAATTTACAAGTCCAGCCAACTACATAAATCAAAGCATTGACCTCAGCAGGTGGCATGCTTGCTACTGACTCCTCATTGTCCGAGTCAGTATCTGAAGGGGGCAAATCTGCATCACAGTTTGAGGTTACGTCAAGGAAGTATGACTCATCCGCCTCACAGTTACTTGTCTGGGGAACTTGTGAATAATAATTGGTCATTACTGACTTGAGGCCCTTCATAAAATTGTAGGCAGTGGGATGGTCACAGTTCCCAAATCTAACCCTCAGTCTGGCAAAAAGATTTTCAAGACAGTCCTGATTTAATCGCCGAGTGAGGAGGTACTTTACTTGATAACTCTGCAGATCTTGCCACAGAGCATCAAGTGCTGTCAAGTTGATGAGCCAGCCATTTACACAGTGAATGCGTACATGAGGTGGAGCACAGACCTTTAATGACAACAAGTAATCTTTAGTCTCTTTTATGATTTTCATATGACATGAATTTGAAGTAATGGCAGTAAGGGCATCTTTATAATTATAAATGGATGAACTATTGAAACAATCAAACAAAATGTCCACCTTATCTATGGATTCTGCAGTATAGATGGCTTTCTGTGGTAGCATTCCTGATGTTGAATGAACGAAAATTCCTGCCGCCACAGTATGACTCATCACTTGGGCAGCAAGATTGACACGCATTTTTGAAAAGCCTTCACCACACATATGTTTGCTGCTCAATTTAGGAGCAAGTCTAATACTTGTTGCTGATCTTTTCAAAAACTTTTTTATGTGATCCCATGAAATTTTATTTTCTCCAATTTTAATATCATATTTGAGAAGTGTGTTCCTCAGGCTTTTCAAAAGATGTGGAGAATCAAAAAAAAAGTGAACCTTCTCACCATCGACTGTAAAGGAAGGATTTTCAGTTGTCATGCCAAGAGTCTGGAACAAGGAACGATGCACTCCCTCTTGATCACAAACTGTAAACATAACTCTGTGTCCCGTGTCCTTGACTTTTTTTATTGCTGTTTCATACAGTTCCCTGATTTTACAAGTTTTAATCCCTCCCGAATAAAAGAAACATCCTAAAACAAGTTTCCATTTTTTCAATAAGCCCTTAACCATGAACACGAGTGCATGATTTGCTGGTTTCAAACTCTTCCCATGCTCTCCGAAATCCTCCCTTCCTATGATAGAATCAGAGGCTTTGTCAAAATGCAATGATTCTTTAATACTCATGGCATCAAATGCAATCCCACAAAGTGTCTCTTCTTTTGACAAAGCCTGTGCTCTTTTCTTCAGGGCTGTCAGAGTCTGTTTGCTCCAGCCAACATTTAGTGAAATACCCCTGAGCCATGAGTGAAGTGTTGAAACTGAAGGCAAATGAAATACTGTGCTGAGAAATCGATAAGCCTTTGGACTTTGATAGTACAAGGCCAGAGCAAACCTCCTCTCTTGTACCCCATCTCTCCTACCAGGCTTAGATCTTGCAGCATGTTGAACCTGTCCTTTGAAAAAATCCACCACTTTTGGATCTAGGAAATTGCTGGCTTTGGCCAAAAACTGCCCAGGAGTGGTAATGGCCTGAGCTTTGAGCTGCCTCACCTGCCGGCGCAGACGGCAGACCGTCTTCTGCAACAATTGCAGTTTTGATGTCTCTGAAAATGCATACACAAATATTAAAAGTTAAATTTCACAGCACTCTTCTCACAATTCTAAATAATAAAATATGTGCATGTTAATGCATTATTATTGTTATTAGGACAGTGAATCCAAGCAATGACATTTTATCTGCACGCCAGCTTAGACTGGAAAGGCTTTAGTTAGATTACCTGACAAGAGTAGTATTTCCAGATGGGGGAGAGGGTACAACTGGAGACTTGACAGAAATAATATCAAGATCTACAAGCACTGATTATCCATATACATCTCTGGTGTTCAATCTCTACTGAAACATACATCAAAATAGTGCCACACTTAAAATCTAAAAATTCTCTGTTTCTGCAATGTTAGTCCTACCCAAATCCTGCCTGCTGTCTAACTTTCCTTTTCACAATTATAATCCATTAAACTGGTGGTCTCCGGGATGTGCCACTTTACCCAACAAACTAATCCTTATTACTTATTAAAACCATTTGAACACTTGCATAGATCATAATTCAATTATTATCCCAGCTCTTCCACATGTCCATCCAGTTTAATGTGGGTGATGTGGAATGGTTCAGCCTCATGTCTTCCATGCATACATTAAGTTTAGAGAATAATACTGTTCCTTGTAGCTCCCATTTCCCTGATACTCACGACTATCCCTTTAAGAATAACGTATGAAGAATCACATTTTTTGGTTTCATAATACAAGGAAAAGCCTGAGTATGTGATTAAAGATGGGATATTAAATAGCAGGGATACTGACCTCATTTCTAGGGTGCTGCCATGTTTGGGAGTGAATGGTAAACATGATCACATCAGTAGCATGGACAAATGTTTGTTAGTGGCACTTCAGGGTTATGCTACCTCTTCAAAGCTTGACCAGTCATGGTTTAAAGTGGAACAGGATAAAAAAGAGACAGGCAGGTATTTGTGGACACTACTGTTACTATCAATTGCCAGCCTATGGCAAAATTAGAACCTATGCTATCAAGAACATAAGACCTATGTTCTGATCACTCACTACTGCCATAAGAATATAATAAACAGTTTAAATGTCATTCAAAATATCAACCTTTTTACATATATTTTCTTAAGATATGTACTGGTGTAAAAGTTACATATTGAACTCAATTTGTATGCAGGGATGTGAGGTATATTGTTAAGCTGTAATGTTTCCAACACATTAAATGTGGTCATAACAACACTGAACAGTAACTAGAGGATAAATTATCACTGAGCACAAGAGGTTGCTTACTGTATTTTGGTGAGCTTGATGGCCGAGTCAGGTTTCCTCCAACCCTTCAGTTTCACACCCTGTTGAGAGGCAATTTCTCAATCACAGTGAAAAATGGATGCAAATGGTCACTAAAATTAATTATTATACTTGGCGTCACAAATTTTGGCACAGAATTTAGAGAAGGACTACCAGACTTGGCGTGAGTCTCTGTTGAGGTAAATGATCCCCTTCACTCATTGGGCTATATGTACATTGTTTTAATGTGCATCATTGTTACGTTAAACGATGCTGATGCTGATGATGTATTATTGTCTTTTTTTGTCATTTTATAGGGCAGGACTACTAAAAGTAAGGCTATTAGCATCAACTTTCTCTCTAAATCAGCATTGCTATCAGCTATATGTACAGTTATTCTTATAACTACCCTTCCTGCTGATAATGGAGATGCATGTCAGGATTAAGCATCACATACAAGGAAAGAATTGTTATATAGGGAAACAGGGAACTTTTAGGTTCATATAATAGACAAGGTTTGTTATACACAAAAAAAATTGGATGCTTCAGATGTTAAAGATTTTGGGATATAACATCACTCCCCTCCTCCAAATTGGTTCTTTAGAGCAAGGGTTGACTATGGCTGATTATTTTTTGCGGCAGGTTTCATGACACTTCTTTTAATGCAAAGCATCTGGAAATTAATGATTATTACGAAATACGTCTCATGAGTAGCTACTAAACTTGACAGCCTGAAAGGATGCACCATCAAAGACTGTAAAGGACAAATGTATGATATACAAAATAACATGGTTCTGTGAAAAAAAAAAAAAAACCTATGACAATATCAAATCATTTCAGGATACATAAATTAGCAGTTATATGAAGGAATTCTACAACTCTCCCGGGATGCCTAAGTTAAATAAGTGAGGGAATTTATTTTTTTCCTTTTGTTTGTGTAAAATGATGCGGACATATGCATGCCTAATGTGATGAGTATAAATTTATATGATGGTGAAATATCATCCACAAGGTAGGATGGTCCACGCTCAAATGCTGATTCAAACTATCAATCACATTTCATTAATAGCTGCAATTTCCTTGAACCAACCAAACATTCTGTGAGAAAGTACTATTTTTAATGATTTTGTTGCAATGCTGTGGTGGTCTGTTATACAGCTTTTTCATCAAAGCAGAGGAGTTATTCCCTCTCCCTCTGCTTCAGAGGAGCATGATGGCGTGCTGCTCTTGCATGATTTTGTGGAGTTATAATTAGATTAACAACACAACAGTCAATAAAAACTAATAGTATTCATACCAAAATCAGCACATGGAGCTGGTGCAGTGCACTGGGGAGCACACTCATCAGTGTCAGGCTGCAGCTCATTATTTTCATGTGTGGCTTGGGGGACACTGAGCAGCTGTGTGTGGGGTTGGATAATGCCACATTCCTCTGGGGGTGGCTGAGTTCTGTTCAGCTCCACCCGTGGTCTCTTTCTTGGACTCTCCTCTTCGGCTGCCACATTCTCTTGGGTATTACCGAAACCTGTGTTCGGATCTGTTGGGATGTGGTTTTGTTAGATGTGGAATAATATTCGACAGCGAAACATGGAAGGAAACGGAAGAGTATGTCCACATGGTAAAATACAGAGATGAGAATTGCCAAGTGGGTTTGTTGGTGTATCCGGGAATTAAGAGGCCAGGTGATGTTATGATCATGAAGGAAGAGTTATGGGGTATGATATCAACTGACTTCATTAGTTAAGTGATTAGAAGAGGTATATTGAAATTTTTTGGATACTGAAAGGATGTACGTATGGGGACAACTGGGTGAGAAGGGAGAGAGATGCAGATTTTGATGATGTATAGCTAGTTACACCAATGAACACTTAGGACATACACATTCACAAAGGCCACAACTTTGGCTGCTAGACGGAAAAGCACTAGATTTAAAGTCCTAGGACACTGAAGGGAATAATAATAAGAAAAGCAATAATAATAAATGAGTATAGCTAAATATAGTTATGATATTTTTGTTTATGTTACTATTAGTATTATAAATTTTAAACACTAATGATATATTAATATAAATATTGATAAATCAATGAAAATTAATACATTAATTGTATTAATACTACCACTAGTAATATTAACACTGCACCTAAAAGACTGAGCAAAACACTGAATCTGAAATAAAACGATAATTGAGCTGTCTCTGTCTGAAAGTTATGTGAAGCTTGCTCCATGCACCGTGATAGGAATGGCATGGATGTAGCCAGGTTGCTGATATACTTATGGTCACTAACCACTTGTAAGGCACCAATTTGTGTTGGAAGCATTGGCGGCCAACATCAGAATGAGTGATTCATCATAATGCAAGATTACCAGGAAAAAACATGAAGTAAAGGATGTCAGTGACACAGACAACATTAAATTGCAAACTTGAAAATCACCAAAGTATGAAGATAAAGTAAAACAACAACAATAATAATGAGCATGGCAAAATATTAATGGCTTATTACAATGTAAAGTAATTACCATAATTAATTTTCACTAACCATAATGTGGCAGCACAATCTGTGTAGAGGAGAGTTCCAACTCCATTGGCTCCAAGTCAATGGCGGCTGCATTGTGGGATGATGCTGAGGTAAGCAAATCAATCAAAAGTAAGTGATAATGATTACAAAACTACTATTTGTTCTTATCTGTCAGGTGAATACACTCAACCCATCAAGTGTGGAAATCTAACTTTTGTTCAATGCATCAAGGTTTCTTTCACTATTAGTCTATTACCAACTCATGCATTGCATTTGGTACACAAGAAAATGTTGTGACTATTACCCGGGAACCCAGTGGGTGGTTGCTCCTCATGGCCATCTGCAAAATAGATAATGGGTATAAGTATTACATTTACTAACAAACACACACACACACACACACACACACACACACACACACACATGAGAGAGAGAGAGAGAGAGAGAGAGAGAGAGAGAGAGAGAGAGAGAGAGAGAGAGAGAGAGAGAGAGAGAGAGAGAGAGAGAGAGAGAGAGAGAGAGAGAGATTAAGAAAGTCATAAATAAGGAGCATGCATAACTTCATCTTACCTGTGTGACGTGGGGTTGCAGTCGGCAGCAGCTGGCCCTTGCTGCCAAAATGAACCCCATCAAAGTGGTCACTACAGATGGCTTGAGTATGCTTTTGAAAGCCAATTTTCAAGGCTTTCACCCACTGGAGGCACCTGCAGTAAAAACATGGTAATTTTAACTAATTATTGTTAATCAATACAAAATGTAATGTAATGAAAGAAAGCAACAGACCTTAAAAATTTATATAATTTTTAACCCTTAGACAGCAGTGGAAATATACATAGACAGTCCTAAATTCAGTCTGTCAGTTTTGAATGGCAGAAATATAACAACACTTAGAGATTGCGGTAGGATCTATAGTAGACGATACAAAAAAATATCTACGTATTATGCAGGGTAACTATATATATATATATATATATATATATATATATATATATATATATATATATATATATATATATATATATATATATATATATATATATATATTTATGCTACGGTCCTAAGGTCGGCAATGACTATATGTATAGAGTATAGACCATTCATTTTTGGGGAGCTACTCCTCAAACACCGCTGTCTTCTAAGGGTTAATATGAAAATAATATTGGCTGCAATGCAATACCTGTTTATAATGAATGGATATGTTTGACTTTGGTACCCCTTACAAAATTTAATTTGAAACAAACTGAAAAAACAAACATATTTTACATATAGATTGTTTTCAAAACATTTATGATGCAATGCAGGGCAAATTTAAACAGACTGCTCTTTCCTTTGCTAGTGAAATATTTGTGTTTTGTCTTTCCATTATCATAATGTATTTAGTCCAAGGCAACTTCAAGTATACCTGTATATGTTGGGTTTAAATGAAATCATCAATCTGCATATAAAAAAAAAAAAAACTGACTAATTTTGTATTGCCAAATATATACCTGTCCTTAGCAAACCTTGATGAAAGGCCCCAGTAGTTAGAATGTATCTGAGTAAGGATCGAGGAGGCCTCTTGTGAATTAGCTCAGTAATAAGACGGTGTCATCTAACAGTACTTCGGCATATGAATATGAGTCAATGTCACATAATAATTTACTTCTGACTATGCATCAAGTAAAGTGCAGCTTCTTTCAGATTTTGATAATACTGAATGAATTGCAGCCATATCTCACACAAAGTTAATATTCACACATTATAATCTCTACATCTTGTAATTTTGAATCTTTTGACACACACACACACACACACACACACATATATATATATATATATATATATATATATATAGATATATATATATATATATATATATATATATATATATATATATATATATATATATATATATATATATAGTATATTGCATTTTGGCAGCGAGGCAAGGTTAGGTAAATTTCTGAAATGTAATATGCTTCCCACTTCTTGTCACTGGCAATCAACGGTTAAGTCAGCGGGTTAACTCCAGCAACAGTTTGCCTTCCTTATGCTTTTGTGAGGGGTTAGGGGTTTCTTCTTCCTAATTTAATTGTAATGTGAGGAGATAACTTTGGCCAAGCCTGTTCTGATCTCTTACCCAACCAGGCCTGTGGCCGGCTGCATCGATGCATTGAAAAAGTAACTTCACTGCTCAGTATAACACATAAATCGGTCCATAAATCTTTCACGTCAACATAAAAATCTAAGGGTTGAAAAAAAATCATAGACCTTTAAGATGAGGACGGTTATAAGTAGGTGCCTTGCATTATCTTGAAGAACAGTCACCCCAGTGTTGTCTGAGGGGATCTGTGGACTGCTTGAATGGCTTGTGTACAATATACATTACGTATTTCGCTTGCCTTCAGAGCATTGTTGTCTAGTTGCTCGCAGAAATTCATTATTTTGCTGAAGTTAGAAGTCAGAATTTCCACATATAACTTCACTTACCTTCTGGCATCCTTTGGGAATAAATGGAGCTTCACACCAGGGTGTGTTCTCCGTTTCTTCCCACAAACACAGCAGGCCGCACATTTGAGATTTGGAGCCATGGCGGGTAGTTACACGAGGGGCCGGTGTGTTGATATTTGAATGACGGCAGCGTTGCCGTCGATCTGAGAAAGACGTCTGGAAGTAGCGCTATAATAACCAGTATATCGGTTAGCCCAAGATAATCTTATCCACCCACTCTTTCCCCCTACAAACCAATAAATCTATGTAAATAATTACTGGAGGAATTAAGTCAGCGTGCTGCTAAAACACTGAGGTTGAGAGAAAAAAACATGTTTTGAAAGAAAGGCAGTTGGGCTACAACCTCGGTTCATTCCTGTGTGTATACAGACAGTTAAAACACATAAAGCACATCTATCCACTGCTAACCTCCCACAAATGCAGATAAAGTAATATATCCACGGTACAATAATATAGCATTACTAACATGACATGCAGTCAGGCTATATCTACCTGATAAATATATTTAGTTCTTACTGTTCATTTTAGTATTTTTCTTTCTTTGTTTTGTTTTTTTTTTAAATGGGAAATAACCAAACTGACGAAAAAAGTAGCTACATTTGCTGCTTCATCCCATATAGCAACACTGCTGATGGGTACTGGGGTTAGGGGGGTGGGTATCTGGAGGGGGGGAGGCGCCTGGATGTAAACAACGCTGCACCTGCGCCATCTGTTGCAACCGACATACACCACCACCCGCCCACGGTCTCCCATAGAGGCCCCCTCTCCTGTTCTATAGTCTCCTTGCAGCTGACTGTGTGTAGGGGTGGGAAAACTTGCCAGATATATCAATAAACATAATATAGTACAAAAAACAGAAGTGGCTATCGAAATTTTGGCTTTATTTCCATAAACAATATATTTTTTCATGCACTGGAGTTGCCAGATGTCACCAATATTTTATAAATTTTATTCTGTACAAAAAAATAGAAACGGGATACAGCTGTATAACTTGGGCAAGAGTTATCCACCGCTTCAAGGATGCTTTCCATGGGTTTATCTAAAATTCGTCCATGTGTCAGAATTTTTCGAGTGTTCACGCGGGACCACTCCAACTTAAATCCGTCTGACGCACGAGGGAAACGAAACGAAAACAAACGAAAAAATATGATGGATGGAGAGAGGAGATGGGAGGGAAAACAAACAGATATAAGATGACGCGAGAGCTGCTGGCACGATACACGGGGAAGCGAGTCGTCACACACTCCTATCAAAGGGAACGGAATGTAAATAAAATTGAAATATCATATATGGGTCTCGGTTTACGCGGTGATGGTTAAGTTTATCGATAGTATAGATTTAAAAGGAATAGTCATGGATAGTTTACAAACAAAATCATACCTAAACATAATAAAAATAATTGTAAAGGAAAAATAAACAAGATGAAAAGTAAATGTGAAGGTGCACTTATGCTAGCCTGCGCGTAGCCTCGGTGCTCATCTCCGTCTCAACAGTCCTTGAGAGTAGCAGGACACGAGGTGTGTGGCGTATATTCATTCAGTTTTCAAAATCAATTCATGGCAATCATGCATTCAGTATTTTTAAATCGAATTCTCCCAAAGCCTGACTCAGCTCAAGAGGTGTTCCCATAAGAAATTAGTGACGTGTCAATTCGTTTATGATACATTTGTTAAAAAGGACAGATACACAAACAAAGGAAAATAATGACAGAAAGACAATTAGACAAACGGTAAACGATGATAAGAGACAACAAAACAGGTGGAAGAGAATCCGCGTCAACACAGCGTCGCTATTGAAGAGGTTAAGAGACGATCATTTTTTTTCCTTCATGTTGCCCAAAACTCTTCTGCCTAATCTGACCCTTAGCAAATTCATCTCTCTCTCTCTCTCTCTCTCTCTCTCTCTCTCTCTCTCTCTCTCTCTCTCTCTGCCATGAATCACTCTCCTCGCCTTTTCTTCTCCCTGTCCTCTCCTCGACGCGTCATCCCGCCACGCCTCTCACTGCCTCCTCACCGTCCCCGTCACTTGCGTCTCAGTTTAGCCTTACGGCCTTGCCCGCGGCCTCACGTATTCCCTGTCTTCTCCATTATCGTATAGCTCTTAGTAAACTCAACCTCAGGACACGACTCGATCTCAGTAATAATATTGTGTTACTCAACCCTGCATTACATGGGGAGGCGGTGGCTGATTGGATAGTGTGACGGCACCGCGTCCAAGACGACGCGGGTTCGCCCCCCCATAGCAGGAATTTTTCAGTCATCGCTGAGTGGCCTAAGACTACCCACATGCTGTCCAGAAGACCACCTATCAACCTGGACTCTAGATTCTAGGATCTAAGATGAGTCCGGGGGACAGCTTGAGCCAATGCAAGATGGCGCCACAATAAACACTTGCCTGCGCCACATCGGGCTGGGGCAGGTCCTATTACGCAAGCCTAATGGCACCAAAGGCAAAAACGTAAAAAAAATGTTTCAGCGCTGAAAGAAAATATTTATGTTTACTTTGGCTTCATTGTTATTCATTCTGATATATTTAAAAATATAAAGGAAAGAAAACCGCAGCTCCATAAAACTTACTTAACACCATAATAAAACGATATTAATTTTTCTATTCAATTCCGAAATGTTTTTTTAATTAGTATCAAAATTCTCTTTCCTTTGTTCATCAATGATCTTTCCATAACAAACTGTTTTATTCACTCCTACGCCGATGACTCTATACTTTGCATTATTCAACATCTGTCAACAGAAGACCCTACCTACAGGTTTTACAGAATCCAAGTTTGGACGACACAGAACACTTAATGGCTTCACGAATGTGGACAAATCAAAATTGTTTATGATCGATGACACTTTCCGAACGAGAAATAATGGCACAAAACTTAAATGTAAACAAGTAAATTCAGACTCCACCAATTTTTTCTTCACCAGCATTGTAGTGCGAGAAAGGAATAAACTCCCACCTTCAGTGGTCCAGAGCAACACTTCCTTTAACATAATATTTACTAAAGTAGAAATGCAAAGTTTGCAGCTATCTGATTAACATAAGAACATAAGAACATAAGAACGCAGGAGTCTGCAAGAGGCCGGTAGGCCTGTACGAGGCAGCTCCTTTGACCCTAAGCTCCCGTGTATCTAACCCCACCTAATATCGCTGTCCATGAATTTATCTAGTCTATTTTTGAATGTGACAATTGTATTGGCACTCACCACATGACTGCTAAGCCTATTCCACTCATCCACCACCCTGTTAGTAAACCAATTTTTGCCTATGTCCCTGTTGAATCTGAATTTATCCAGTTTAAACCCGTTACTTCGTGTCCTACCCGGTTCTCTTACCAACAAAACCTTATGAATGTCTCCCTTATTAAAGCCCTTCATCCATTTATAAACCTCGATCATGTCTCCACGCACCCTTCGCCTTTCTAGAGAATGCAAGTTTAACTGTTTGAGTCTTTCCTCGTATGGCAAGTTTCTCAACCCCTGAATCATCTTAGTCATCCTCCTCTGCACCGATTCTAACATTTTGATATCCATTCTATAGTAGGGTGACCAGAACTGAACCGCATAGTCAAGATGAGGTCTAACTAATGCTAGATATAGTTTGAGAAAGACTTCGGGGCTTCTGTTGCTTACGCTCCTTGAAATAAATCCCAGTACCCTATTAGCTCGATTTCTAGCTTGAATGCATTGTGCCCTTGGACGGAGATCAGAGCTCACTAAGACCCTAAATCCTCTCGCACCCAGACCTACTTATGAGAGTGTCATTTAAGCAATAGTTATGTGAGGGGTTGTTCCTACCTACACTCAGAATACTGCACTTCCCTACATTGAACTCCATCTGCCATTTATCCGCCCAGTCATATAATCTGTTGAGTTCACCTTGGAGAATACTAGCGTCCTGATCCGACTCAATTACTCTACCGATCTTGGTATCATCTGCAAATTTACTAACATCACTACTAATTCCTGTGTCTAAGTCATTGATATAAATAATAAACAAAAGTGGACCTAATACCAAACCTTGTGGGACCCCACTCGTAACACATCCCCAGTCAGATCTTTTACCATTGATTTGCACTCTTTGCTTCCTATTGCTAAGCCACGCCTTGACCCAGTTCAAAACTTTACCCTCTACTCCGTGAGCCTGTAATTTAAGCAACAGTCGTTGGTGAGGAACTTTGTCAAACGCTTTACTAAAATCAAGATAGATTACATCATAATTTTCATCTCTGTCAACCGCCTCAAATACTTTATTGTAGAAGGACAAGAGATTGGTGAGGCATGACCTACCTTTTGTGAACCCATGCTGCGAGTCGTGAATTAAGCTATGTTTCTCTAAATGCTCCCTAATGTTCCTGGCTATTATGGACTCCAGCATCTTCCCTATAACCGATGTTAAGCTAATTGGGCGATAGTTTGAAGCAACTGACCTGTCCCCCTTTTTAAAAATCGGCGTCACATTAGCTACTTTCCATAGGCTCGGCACATAGCCAGTATTTACCGACATCTTAAAGATGTCGGTTAGTGGGTCACTGATTATATCACCTAACTCCTTTAATACCCTCGGAAATACCCCGTCAGGACCTGGCGACTTGTTCTTCTTAAGCTTATCTATCTCATCCTGAACTACTTGCCTGGTAATGATTATATCCCTCAATTTATCGCCATCCCCGCCCTCGTACACCTGAACTCTTTCCGGTATAGTCGTTCGATCCTCCTGTGTGAATACTGAAAGGAAGTAGTCGTTCAACAATGTGCTCATATTTTCGTAATTTTCAACTAGCTCCCCTGTGTTTGTTTTCAGCGGTCCAATTTTCTCCCGTGTTTTTGTTCTATACATCTGAAAGAAGCCCTTATGATTACTTTTCGCCTCATTTGCTACTTTGATCTCATAGTTCTTTTTTGCTATCCTGGTGTTTTTCTTAACTAATCTAGATAGTTCGACGTACCGGCCCCTGAGATGTGTTTCCCCATTCTTTATTTTCTGATAAATTCCCTTCTTTAACCCAATCTCGTGTTTTAGTCCACGAGTCATCCACTTAGGATCATTGTTTTCTTTAATTAATTAATGTAGAATCACTTCGGTTTAAGGACAAACCACCTAGTCTGGACCATAGGGTCTGTGTTGTCTGAATATCTATGTAAATCTGTATAATTACCTGTCCTTAGGGCCTCTCCCAAGAGTAACGCTGAATCCTAATTCCTCAAACTTTTTTCGCTTTCGTTTTGTTAACCATTACTCGCATGGTGTGGCTGCGTGACTGACTGACCGCTGCTTGAGAACTGTTACTTTGTGGGTGACTGCCTTTATGAGAACTGTTACTGTGTGGGTGACTGCCTGTGTGAGAACTGTTACTGTGTGGGTGACTGCCTGTGTGAGAACTGTTACTGTGTGGGTGATTGCCTGTGTGAGAACTGTTACTGTGTGGGTGAATGCCTGTGTGAGAACTGTTACTGTGTGGGTGACTGCCTGTGTGAGAACTGTTACTGTGTGGGTGACTGCCTGTGTGAGAACTGTTACTTTGTGGGTGACTGCCTGTGTGAGAACCGTTAGTGTGTGGGTGACTGCCTGTGTGAGAACTGTTGCTGTGTGGGTGACTGCCTGTGTGAGAACTGTTACTGTGTGGGTGACTGCCTGTGTGAGAACCGTTACTGTGTGGGTGACTGCCTGTGTGAGAACTGTTACTGTGTGGGTGACTGCCTGTGTGAGAACCGTTACTGTGTGGGTGACTGCCTGTGTGAGAACTGTTACTGTGTGGGTGACTGCCTGTGTGAGAACCGTTACTGTGTGGGTGACTGGCTGTGTGAGAACTGTTACTGTGTTTGTGACTGCCTGTGTGAGAACTGTTACTGTGTGGGTGACTGCCTGTGTGAGAACCTTTACTGTGAGGAATGCCTGTGTGAGAACAGTTACTGTGTGGGTGACTGTCTGTGTGGGAACCGTTACTGTGTGGATGACTGCCTGTGTGAGAACCGTTAATGTGAGGAATGCCTGTGTGAGAACCGTTAATGTGTGGGTGACTGCCTGTGTGGGAACTGTTACTGTGTGGGTGACTGCCTGTGTGAGAACTGTTACTGTGTGGACTGTCTGTGTGATAACTGTTACTGTGTGGGTGACTGCCTGTGTGAGAAGTGTTACTGTGTGGACTGTCTGTGTGAGAACTGTTACTGTGTGGGTGACTGCCTGTGTGAGAACTGTTACTGTGTGGGTGACTGCCTGTGTGAGAACTGTTACTGTGTGGACTGTCTGTGTGATAACTGTTACTGTGTGGGTGACTGCCTGTGTGAGAACTGTTACTGTGTGGGTGACTGCCTGTGTGAGAACCGTTACTGTGTGGGTGACTGCCTGTGAGAACTGTTACTGTGTGGGTGACTGCCTGTGTGAGAACCGTTACTGTGTGGGTGACTGCCTGTGAGAACTGTTACTGTGTGGGTGACTGTCTGTGAGAACTGTTACTGTGTGGGTGACTGCCTGTGTGAGAACCGTTACTGCGTGGGTGACTGCCTGTGTGAGAAATGTTACTGTATGGACTGTCTGTGTGAGAACTGTTACTGTGTGGGTGACTGCCTGTGTGAGAACTGTTACTGTGTGGGTGACTGATTGTGTGGGAACCGTTACTGTGTGGGTGACTGGCTGTGTGAGAACCGTTACTGTGTGGGTGACTGCCTGTGTGAGAACCGTTACTGTGTGGGTGACTGCCTGTGTGAGAACCGTTACTGTGTGGATGACTGCCTGTGTGAGAACCGTTACTGTGTGGGTGACTGGCTGTGTGAGAACCGTTACTGTGTGGATGACTGCCTGTGTGAGAACCGTTACTGTGTGGATGACTGCCTGTGTGAGAAATGTTACTGTGTGGGTGACTGCCTGTCTGAGAACCGTTACTGTGAGGAATGCCTGTGTGAGAACCGTTACTGTGTGGGAACTGTTACTGTGTGGGTGACTGCCTGTGTGAGAAATGTTACTGTGTGGGTGACTCCCTGTGTGAGAACCGTTACTGTGTGGGTGACTGCCTGTGTGAGAACCGTTACTGTGTGGGTGACTGCCTGTGTGAGAACCGTTACTGTGTGGGTGACTGCCTGTGTGAGAACTGTTACTGTGTGGACTGCCTGTGTGATAACTGTTACTGTGTGGACTGTCTGTGTGATAACTGTTACTGTGTGGGTGACTGCCTGTGTGATAACTGTTACTGTGTGGGTGACTGCCTGTGTGATAACTGTTACTGTGTGGGTGACTGCCTGTGTGAGAACTGTTACTGTGTGGGTGACTGCCTGTGTGAGAACTGTTACTGTGTGGACTGTCTGTGTGATAACTGTTACTGTGTGGGTGACTGCCTGTGAGAACTGTTACTGTGTGGGTGACTGTCTGTGAGAACTATTACTGTGTGGGTGACTGCCTGTGTGAGAACCGTTACTGTGTGGACTGCCTGTGGGAACTGTTAATGTGTGGGTGACTGTTTGTGATAACTGTTACTGTATTGATGACTGCCTGTGTAAGAACCGTTACTATATTGGTGACTGTCTGTGTAAGAACCGTTACTATATTGGTGACTGCCTGTGTGAGAACCGTTACTGTTTTGGTGACTGCCTGTGTAAGAACCGTTACTGTATTGGTGACTGCCTGTGTAATGTAACTGTGTAACGCTTGGTTGCGGGGACTTGCTGGCGTGAAGGGAAACACTTGCTGTCTTAGAAGAAATATATTCTTAACCTAAGATACAGCGTAGCGTTGGCGAGAGAGAGACGAAACGATAGGTGTGTGTCGGGCGAGCTCTCTCGAAGGAGTGACGAATTATAGATTTAAAAATAATGAAGTTACAATTGGTCACGTATGTCAAGGTGACCTCTAAGCTTGATGAAATGCTTTGTGTACAAACTGAGACGGTAAACACTGACAGCTGATATTCCTACAAGGTGGCGTGATCTATCTGTCGTGTTTTTTTTCCATTGATATTGCATGCCTAATCCGTGGTGATAATAAGTAATAATAATAATAATACATTGATATACTACAATTACTATAACACTGCTCGGTCACCTACCACTGATCGCGACCTCGCAACCCCCCAAAAAAAATCTAATTAGTAGCTGACCCGATATAGTGTGAAAATGTTGAGCAGACTGCTTATGGCACAAGTATATGAAAACAATGGCTCAGCCGGAATACTCGTGTAGTAATGACATAAATAATGAGAGGTAACACCAGCGGGTGCGACATAAATCAGAGAAATAATCTCTAAATGGAGAAACATAAAGACACAAGTATCTGTAGTTAACAAGTGGCCTAGTTACAGAACATGAAATGCTCATCCAGCTTCCAAAAAAAATTAGAAGAACAACAAAAGGTGGGAACATAGTACAATGGTAAGGTACAGAAGCAGGAGAAATGACACATTTCTTGCCTTTTTCTTGCGTGAGAAAAAAAAAACTACCTAGCCTGTGGCCTCCCTGCATCCTGTCGCCTTGTCTGAACAACCAAATAATCGTGCAGCACAGAGTTCCTCCTAATAAGGTAGCACATGACGACGAGACTGACGAACATCAGAAATATTGGCACAAAAATTCCAGGGTACCAGTAGGTGAGGTGCAAGTATTCAGGCCGCGTTTCCTCCAGGGTTTCTGCAAACTCTGTTTCGTTTGCGAAAGATAATGAATTAAGGGAATTAGTCACATAAGAGATGCTGGAGAAGTGAATGTTATCGAGAGACCGCAGAGGAAACACTCGATGGGAAATATTGACAGTGAAAACCAGAGGGATCCGGGACGGGTACGTTATGTTAGTGGAGCGAATATAGCATGCTTCCGCTATGGCATAGTGACCAGTAACCTGTTGATAAGTGGTACCCTCCTGGCAGATTACCGATACATAAAAGGACTGAGGAAAATATAAATAATGCAGACCCTGAAAGTTCTTATGGAAAGCAGGTGTTGGTGGTAGTTGCTTGTAGGGACAGAGGGAAAGAGCGTCAGACGGGTTCACCCGGGTGAGGGCAATCTCGCACACTCCTCCCCGAACCGGTAGGAAGGCAAAAAGAGACGCAGAGCAATAGAATCGCCTGAAGACCGTCTCCTTGCAATATTGCGAGAGTGAGTAGCTACCCGTTGAATACAGAGCGAAATTCTTCGCGATTAAGACAAGAGACTGGGACGTGTCCAGGGCTAACTCACTGTCCTTAGCGGAAAAGGGAAATGGAACAATTTCATGGGCCTCAAACACGTCCGCCGTCAGAAACGGAACATGAATGATTATGGCATCGGGGGTGAGGCTGGACTCAATCAATACTGTGTTCCTAAACTCGGTGCCATTGTCACTCAAAAGAATTCCAGGAGACTAATGGGGACACAACACGTGAGTCACGAGGGCATGGGCCACGCGTGTGGCTGTCTTGTCCTTGAGAGGCGCTAGAACTAGAAACCTAGAGAACTGATCGACGCACACCAATAAGTAGCGCGAACCATGTTGGCTCTGGGGAAGCTGTAATAAGTCTATATTTACAACATCCCATGGCGCTTCTGGTACTGGGTATTGCAACATAGGCCCTGACCCTTTTACGGACCCCTTGTGCTTAGCACAAACGCCGCATTGTGCGACATGTTTTTCTAAATCAACCCGTAATGTGGGCCAGTAGTATTTTTGTCTGGTGACAGATAGGGTCTTGTCCCTTCCTAGGTGATCCGCAACGGGTGTGTCATGGACCAGCTTAAGCGTCACGGGGACGTATTTGTCTGGGATGACCAGTTGTTCTATAGGTACTGGTTTGGTTGGCCATGACCTACAAAGGAGGTTGTCCTCTGATAGGAAAAACTGTGAAAAGGGAACTGGCAATTCTGGAAGGTTTGTTTCGTCTCCCGACTCTAGGGCGTAAATTAACCTTTTCCACACTGGGTGGTCTCCCTGAGCAGTGTGTAGCTCAGGTGAAGTGAAGTTGTGGATGACCTCTGGGGTGGTAATCGCGCCTATTGGAATATTTCGAGATAAGGCATCTGCGACCACATTTGTTTTCCCGGTGATATATTTTATCTCCGGATTGTATGCTTGGATCGTTAAGAACCATCTTGCCAGACGAACGTGTAGGTTTTTTTCCCTTGAAAAGATCAGTGATGGCCGCGTGGTCCGTATACACCACCATTTTGTACCCCATCACTATGTCTCGAAAACGCTTCAAAGCCCACACAATTGCAAGAGCCTCTAGGTGGGTAACAATAGTTCTTTTCCGGAGCTGTTAGCACTCGACTGGCGAACGCTATTACATGCTTTTTGCCGGACGTATCTGTTTGCATAAGAGCGGCTCCTAGTCCACTGGCCGAAGCGTCGGTACAAAGCTGAAAGGGGTCCTTGAAATCCGGAAAGACAAGGACCGGAGCCTGTGTAAGCGCTTTCTTTAAATTCTCAAAGCTCGTTTGTTGAGCTGGGAGCCACTGAAATGGTACGTATTTATTTAATAGATGGGTTAGGGGACTCGCGCGTGCTGCGAAGTCCTTTATGAAAGGCCTCTAGTAACCTACGACACCCAAGAAAGACCGTACCTTGTCTGTAGACGTTGGTTTAGGGAACTCGGCAATGGCTTTTACTTTGTCGTCCACTGTGTGAATGCCGAATTCGTCCACGACATGCCCCAAGAACTTGATCCGAGGCTTTAAGAATTCACATTTGGTGAGTTTGAGCTTTAATCCTACCTCTTGAAGTCTGTAGGACTGCTTTTAGTGTTTCCATGTGTGCATGCACGTCTTTACTTGCTATGATGATGTCGTCTATATACACATAGACAGAGTTGCCCAGCAAATCTCCAAAAATACTGTTTATTGTCCTTTGGAAGGTCAAGGGAGCTCCTTTGAGCCCGAACGGCATCCTCGTCCACTCATAATGGCCATGAAGGGTGCCGAAAGCCGTTATTTCACGGGACTCGGGGGCCATGGGCAGTTGCCAGTAGCCACTGACCAGATCTAGACTCGCAAAGACTTTATTTCCTCTACCGAGACACATCAGAAGATCTCTAAGAACGGGGAGCGGAAAATGATCATCCACGGTCGCGGTGTTCACACGCCGGAAATCAATCACAGGACGGTAAGAACCGTCTTTCTTTGGAACCAGAAACAAGGGTGAA
This sequence comes from Eriocheir sinensis, assembly GCF_024679095.1. Classification (NCBI taxonomy): domain Eukaryota; kingdom Metazoa; phylum Arthropoda; class Malacostraca; order Decapoda; family Varunidae; genus Eriocheir; species Eriocheir sinensis. Next base: position 8,704,146 of record NC_066532.1, on the reverse strand, counting down.
TTCCACGGTGAGTTCGAGTCTTTGATGACACCTTGTTCTAACATATCCGATATAATTTGCTGCACTACTTTCCTCTGACTGTGGGGGAGCTTGTATGCATTGTTGATATATACAGGATTTGTATTGGGTTTTAACTTAATGTGGTGTTCAGCACACTGCGTAACTCCAAGCGGCTCGCCTGGTAGAGCAAGCGCCCCCCTATATTGTTCCAGCAGCTGGACTAAGGTAGGCTCAATTTCGGAATAGTGTGCAACTTTTAGGAATGCCTCTAAATTAGCTGTGTCTTGTTTGTGAGAATCCTGACACGCCGATATTATGCCGGAGACTTAGGCTGAAGAGTATTCAGCTGGTTCCGGGGCTACATTTTTCCCATACACTAGACACTGGCATAATCTAACACCGTGTTTTAAGGATACAGGGGATCCTGACGTGTTTAGTACCAATACCTCTGCAATAACTCCCTCCTTGACTGTCGCGAGAGCTACCTCCACCGTCACCCGGTGTATGTGTGGTGCTCCGTCGATACAAGCATCACTGCCCGTTGGAGGGGCGTTAGGTAACCGGATTTTAACAAGTTTTGCAGCACGATCCGGAACTACTTGAGGACCTTCTACGACTGCCGTTACTGCCCGCCACAAGGTTGCAATGTTTTCGTGTGGTTTGACCGTAAGAGGTGACACTTGGGCGGTGGCAAACATTGAGTCTGTGGTGGGTTGGTCATTTTCCCCCTCTGAGGGCGGGACTACTGGTGACATAGGCGATGGATTTACCATCCCCTGAATGCGTCGTCCTTGATACACGATCGGGTTGCTTTCAGAGTTAATGGTTATGTGCAGGTCTTTCATGGCGTTTAATCCTAAGATCCCATCTACAGGTAAAGCAAACCTGCTAGATACATAAAATAAATCTCGAAAGGGACATACCTTTTCATGTAAGCTGACTGTTAGTGGTACTCGCCCAATGATTCCCAAAGTGGTGCCTGTCACGCCTACCACATTCAGGTCGTTCTCTTGGAGCGGCCAATTTCCCCCTCTCGCCTGTTGTGTCAGTGACCTGTAAGCGGAGTCTGAGATTACATTGACTGGCGCACCTGTGTCTACCGCTAACGTGATTGAAATTTTGCCCACCTTGCAAGGGAGGGCAATTATGCTTGTCCGTCCCAAGGCGGCAATGACGGAGTCAAGCTGCTCCCAATTAGTATCGTCCTTATGAGATATTTGGATGTACGCCTTGGGGCTGTCACGCAGTCATGCCTTTTTTATTCTGAGAAGAGGAGGAGTGTGGTTTACTGTCCGCCGAGAAGTTGTTCTTCTGTTCCTCCTTGGCCTTTTGTATTGCAGAACAACTGCAACGTGGACAAGGCAAAAGGCAGCCTTGCGCTGATGGTTCGGCCTAGGGTACCTGTGTGATGAGTGATGTCCTTGAACCTTAACTTATAACTCTGAGACGAAGTCAACCAACTTCCCGCCCATTTTGAAGAACGGCGGTTCTTCTCTGAAATATGAAGTAAGTAAAAAAGCAACTCGAAGACTATCTTCACCTGTTGTTTTTGCATACTGCCCCTTGAGAGCCATTGCGCGTCTTCTAGACTTTTGACACAGTCAACCGCCAGCTGATTTGCCTCAGTCATGGCGTCCCAAATCGGTTTTGTTGAGGAATTTTTTTGGAGGGAATCAACCGTGTGGGTGACCTGTCTAACGATGCTTGGTTTACTCCCGCCTCCGAAGATTTTTACGAAATTCTTTTTAAAAATCTCATAGTTTACTCCAATGTTCCCCGAAGCGAACGCTGAGGACTGCATCAAATTGAATGCCCGAGAGCCTGGTAGTAACCGGGACCGAATGAATGCAATTTTATCATGATCTTCCGTAATGGAGGAATTTACGATGGCAGACTCACATAGATCTAGGAACTGTCTCTCCGAATAATCTGACTCGCTGCCGGAGAACTGTCGAATACTGGCGTGAGTTGGAATGACCGGAATCGGTGGAGGGGGGGGGGGGGGGTTGGATTGGTAGGTAATGTGATCGGTTGAGTGGGGGTTAAGTATCCCGAAGAACCCGGAGGTGAAAGGTCCCCGCTGCCTGGAATTGAGGAATACTAAGTACTTGAACGTAAATTTACAACATCAAGTTCATCGGTGTCTGAACCGTGTTCCACTTCCTCCTCACCTGAGGGACGTGTTAACTGTTTAAAGGTGTCGTCAAGTTTAGCGAGAGTGTCTTTGTTCATACTATGGCTTAAATCAGTAACAATATATGAGCATATTTTAATAGCTGTAAATATTAACGTAACGCGTCTGATTTAAAAGTTTGCGCCGTACCCCTAAAAACAAGAAGGGATGGTAAGCAAGGTGGCCGTTAGACGTAATAGAAAGTTAAGGTTATAATGTAATGTTATAATGCTATGGTTATATGAAATAATGACCCAATAACGCAGCGGTTATTTGGTTAGGAGAAATAAGTGAGCATGCCTTTAAAGTGCGGGTTTCTCCCGAGCGGCGAAGAGAAAACGGAGCAAGGGCACACTGAGGAAGTTTGAATTAGAGTAGGGAAATCACAATTTTACTGCTAACAGACAACAAGAAGGATCAATACCGTATGCGAATGATCGTTACTCTCACAATTACGACTGATTAACACTTTTAGATACACAGAAATAAAAGAGTCGTGCCTCTGATGCAATTTTGCTGAGTTTGCACTTGTGAAAATATTTGGAACAGGTACAATACCGATAATGTTCAGCTGACGTAGAGCTGGTGACGAAGGATGTCGTCGCCCATGGGGTACCTGGAGCCTTTGGAGTCGCGTTGGAAGACCTTGGCCGCGGCAGGAGCGCGTAGAAGGTTGATTGATGGCGTGGAGACTGACCCCCGTAATGGCTGCTGGAAACTGCTGACGATGTAGTCGGGCAGGTGTGTGGCAGGGCGGGCGCCGGAACACTGCTGCAAGACGTAGGACGGCTGCGGTGCTCTTGCAATTTTGAGAGTTGTGGGGGCAGCGGTTGTAGATATGACGACCTGGGTGTGTAAGCTCTTGAGAAGGCGCCTTGTAGTAACGGTGGTGAGTACTGCTTGCAGTCACCGGGAGATGTCCGCGTTTGCCCTGGTTGACTGTTTGCCGGAAGAAGGCCGATGCTCCCAGCAGCGGCGGTGTTGCCGCTGTGTTGCTTGGAGCTTGTGAGCACTGCGGGTAGTGCCTCCTTCTGCGTAACGGCTCGCGGTCTCGTGGACCCCTGTCGGCTGCGTTGGCCTGTAGAGAGCTTGTAGAAGTACGTAAGCCTGTTGTTGGCCTGTAGCAGGGATTTTGACTCCTTCCCTCCTTCTACGCCTGTCCCCGGATTTGTTGGTGAGTTCTTGTGGCTTGGAGCTCTTGTAGGAAAACGAGGCAGCGAAGGGCTCGGGCGCGTTGGGACACCGGCTGCCACCAAATAATGTAACTGTGTAACGCTTCGTTGCGGGGACTTGCGGGCGTGAAGGGAAACACTTGCTGTCTTAGAAGAAATATATTCTTAACCTAAGATACAGCGTAGCGTTGGTGAGAGAGAGACGAGACGATAGGCGTGTGTCGGGCGAGCTCTCTCGAAGGAATGACGAATTACAGATTGGAAAATAATGACGTTACAATTGGTCACGTATGTCAAGGTGACCTCTAAGCTTGATGAAATGCTTTGTATACAAACTGAGACGGTAAACACTGAAAGCTGACATTCCTATAAGGTGGTGTTTTTTTTTCCCATTGATATTGCATGCCTAATCCGTGGTGATAATAAGTAATAATAATAATAATAATACATTGATATACTACGATTACTATAACAGTAAGAACCGTTACTGTATTGGTGACTGCCTGTGTGAGAACCGTTACTGTATTGGTGACTGCCTGTGTGAGAAGGGTTACTGTATTGGTGACTGCCTGTGTAAGAACCGTTACTGTATTGGTAACTGCCTGTGTAAGAACCGTTACTGTATTGGTGATTGCCTGTGTAAGAACCGTTACTATATTGGTGACTGCCTGTGTGAGAACCGTTACTGTATTGGTGACTGCCTGTGTAAGAACCGTTACTGTGTGGGTGACTGCCTGTGTGAGAACCGTTACTGTATTGGTGACTGCCTGTGTGAGAACCGTTACTGTATTGGTGACTGCCTGTGTAAGAACCGCTACTGTGTGGGTGACTGCCTGTGTAAGAACCGTTACTGTGTGGGTGACTGTCTGTGAGAACTGTTAATGTGTGCGTGACTGTCTGTGTAAGAACCGTTACTATATTGGTAACTGCCTGTGTGAAAACCGTTACTATATTGGTGACTGCTTGTGACTGCCTGTGTGAGAACCGTTACTGTGTAGGTGACTGCCTGTGTGAGAACCGTTACTGTGTAGGTGACTGCCTGTGTGAGAACCGTTACTGTGTGGGTGACTGCCTGTGTGAGAACTGTTACTGAGCTGCTGACAGGTCGTGAAGGGACTGTTACTGTGGGGTTGATGCCGTTAGTGTTGTCGCGGGACGTGCAATTTAAAACACACCTTAAAGTGGACATTACGGAAATACAATACAAGGTTCACCACCAACAATTCCATCACCAACTAACTCCACCACCATTAACCCCATCACCACCTTACCCTGCAACAAGCCGAAACTACAATACAAACTCCGCCACCACGAACTCCATCACCACAGTTAACCAAGACAAACAACTACCATTTCAAAGAATAAATAAACTAAACCACAACGAACTACATCGCAGTATCACACTCCTCACTTCCTTGCTTCATTCTATTATATTACTCAAACTCCAGAGGAACATAAGAACGTAAGGAGTCTGCAAGACGCCGGTTGGCCTATACAATGCCACTTCTGTTAGCCTACCCCCCCATTACCTCACTAATCATGAATTTATCCAGCCTCTTCTTGAATGTATACATGATACTGACACACACAACATGACTGCCAAGCCTGCTCCACGCATTCACCACTCTATTAGTAAGCTAATTCTTTGTTGAATTTGAACTTATCTAACTTAAAACCATTGTTCCGAGTCCTACCTGGCTCTTTTATAACCAAAACCCCTTTTGACATCCCTTTTATTAAAGCCCTTCATTTATAGACTTCGATCAGGTCGCATCGTAACCTTCGCCTTTCTAGAAAGTGTAGATAGAATGCTTCAGTCTATCATCATACTGAAAGTGTCACACCCCTAGAATCTTTTTTGTCATCCTTCTTTGTACAGATTCTAATATCTTGATATCCATTCTATAGTAGGGTGACCAGAACTGAACCGCATAATCAAGATGAGGACTAACTAGTGCTAAATAAAGTTTAAAGATGACTTCAGCGCTCCTATTGCTTAGCTCCTTGAGATGAAACTCAGTAATCAGTTTGCACGATTCTTTGCTTGAATGCATTGAGCCCTAGGACGGAGGTCACATCTCACGTGCACTCCTAAGTCCTTCTCACACTCAGACCTGCTCAGCGGAGTGTCGCTTAAGGAGTAATTATGTGAGGGGGTTTTCCTACATACACTCAGAATACTACACTTCCCGACATTGAATTCCATCTGCCGCTTCCGTGCCCAATCATAAAGTCTGTCAAGCTCATCCTGGAGAACGCTAGCGTCCTGGTCTGACTGGATTACTCTACTGATTTTGGAATCATCTGCGAAATTACTGACATCACTACTAATTCCTGTGTCCAAATCGTTTATGTAAACGCGCCTTATTTTATCCCTCTTCTCAGGCTCCTCCTCGCATACCCTTTAGTTACTTTCATCTCCGGCCCCCGGTGTTTAAACTTAACCTGATCAAGGGCCTAATTTTCTCTACACTTGAACCCTCTGTGTCTCAAATGCTTCCTCTTTTTATCACTGCAGTTTGAGGGATATATTCTGTCTGTGTGCGAGGGTTCACTGTGCCTCGCTAATAACAACTTCCATATTTTCTCGCCACTTTTCACTCTAAATCATAAGCAAGCATCATTATCCCAAATCTTTCTTTTCCTCAGGTCGGAGTCCCCGCCGGGGGGGGGGGGGGTATAAATTCCCCCAGAGAGGACTCCCCTTTTGGCTGCCGACTTGAGAGGGGTTCTGATAACTCCTCGAACCTCCTCCTTATCAATTTCTGCAACATTCACGGTCTTAGTTTTAATTTCCAATCTGTGGAACACCATCTCTCCTCCTTTAAACCTCACGTTCTCTTCCTCACCGAAACAGGTTTCTGAGGCTACTGACAGCAATATCTACTCTGTTCCCTCCTACTGTCTCTATCCTAAATTTCAATCCAAAGCTGGATGTTGCGCCTACGTGCGCAACGACATCACTTGCTCTCGTGCCCACGACCTTGCTCTTCTGAATTTTCCACCATCTGGCTAAGACTTCATTGTCATTTTATTACTAAATACATCTGTGCTGTTTATCTCTCACCTAACTCTACTAACTATGTTAAATTCTTTGACTATTTGAACTCTAAAGTGGAGCACATCTTGACTCACTCTCCCTTCGCTGAAATCTCCATCTTGGGAGATTTCAATGTTCACCACCAGCTCCTACAACTTTGCTCTCCTCAACGATCTACGTAGAGCAGTTGGTTCAGCACCCTACTCGTATTCCCGACCGTCTTGGAGACAGGCCCAACATTCTAGACCTCTTCCTTACCTCTAATCCTTCTGCTTACTCTGTCAAACTGTTCTCTCCGTTGGGCTCCTCCGATCACAACCTCATTTCTGTATCCTGTCCTGTTCATCCTCTGGACCCACCAAAGAGGCGATGCTTCTGGCATTTTGCCTCAGCTCGGTGGGACGACTTGGGGATGTACTTTTCCTATTTCCCGTGGAATGATTACTGCTTCCAGGTGAGAGACCCCTCTGTGTGTGCTCAGCGCATCACAGAGGTGATTTTCTCTGGAATGGAGGCATACATTCCACGTACTTTCTCTAATCCTCATGCTAAAAAGCCTTGGTTTAATCATGCTTGTTATCATGCTATTAAAGATAGAGAGGTAGCTCACAAAAGGTTCCAGAGCCTTCGCTCTCCTTCAAACCATGAACTTTACATTGCAGCCCGGAATCGTGCCAAATCTATTCTCCGACTTACCAAAACCTCTTTCATCAATAGAAAATGTGAACATCTTGCTTCTTCTAATTCTTCCCGTGACTTCTGGCACCTAGCCAAAAATATCTCCACCAATTTCACTTCTTCCTCTTTCCTTCCTCTCCTTAACCCTGACGGGAGTACTACTGTCTCATCTATCTCTAAGAGTGAACTTTTCGCTCAAACTTGGACGATTCTGGGCATATTCCTCATACCCATCCCCCCTCTGACTCGTTCATGCCTGTTATTTAGATTCTTAAGAATGATGTCTTCTATGCCCTCTCTGGCCTCAACTCTCAGAGGGCTTATGGACCTGATGGAGTGCATCCTATTGTCCTTAAAAACTGTGCTTCCGTGCTGACACCCTGACTGGTCAAACTCTTTCGTCTTTGTCTATCAACATCTACCTTTCCTTCCTGCTGGAAGTATGCCTTTGTACAGCCTGTGCCTAAGAAGGGTGACCGTTCCAATCCCTCAAACTACCGCCTTGTAGCTTTACTTTCCTGTCCATCTAAAGCTGTTGAATCAATCCTTAACCGGAAGATTCAAAAGCACCTTTCCACTTCTAACCTTCTATCAGATCGCCAGTATGGGTTCCGCAAGGGGCGTTCTACTGGCGATTTTCTTGCTCTCTTAACTGACTCTTGGTCATCCTCTCTTAGCCGTTTCGGTGAAACTTTCTCAGTTGCGCTAAACATATCGAAAGCCTTCGATAGAGTCTGGCACACGTTTTTGCTTTCTAAACTGCCCTCTTTCGGATTCTATCCATCTCTGTTCCTTTATCTCCAGCTTCCTTTCCGGCCGTTCTATCTCTGCGGTGGTAGACGGCCAACTCGACACAATCTTCCAAACACCTATCCCCTATTCTTCGACAACACTCAGCTGTCACCTTCTTCAACACTAAATATCCTCGGTATATCCTTAACTCAAAATCTCAACTGGAAACTTCATATCTCCTCTCTCGCTAAATCAGCTTCCTCGAGGTTGGGCGTTCTGTATCGTCTCCACCAGTTCTTCTTCCCCGCACATTTGCTATCAATATACAGGGGCCTTGTCCACCCTCGTATGGAGTATGCATCTAACGTGTGGGGGGGCTCCACTCACACAACTCTTCTGGACAGAGTGGAATCTAAGGCTCTTCGTCTCATCAGCTTTCCTGTTATAGTAGGATATCAATGTATTATTATTATTTATTATTTAGTATCACCACGAATTAGACATACAATTGTCAATGGAAAAAAAACCACGACAGATAGATCACGCCACCTTATAGGAATGTCGTCCGTCAGTGTTTACCGTCTCAGTTTGTATACATCGCATTTCATCAAGCTTGAAAGTCACCTGGACGTACGTGACCAATTGTAACAATTATTTTCCAACCTGTAACTCGTCACTCCTTCACGAGAGTCTGACTGACACACAACGGCAGTCGTTCTCGCTCCGACGCTCCTTGTACATAGAGGCTAACAATATATTCGCCTTAAGGAAGCTGAAGTCTTAATCAACGCCCTTTAAACGCCCCCCGGTACCCCGTTACATTTGGTTGGCAGCGGTCCCCACCGCGCCTGTGCCTTCGCTACCTCGTTCTCCTCCAAGCTCCAAGCCACGAGAACTCACCAACAAACTCCGGGGACAGGCGTAGAAGGAAGGAAAGAGTCACAAGCCAGCCGTCCGCGGCAACTCACCAGGCGCCAGCTACAAGCTCTCTACAGGCGTCAGCTACAAGCTCTATACAGGCGTCAAGCCTCGAGCCACCAACAGGCCTACCCAGCCGAAAGCGAGGGCCACAATCTACAAGCCGCCCAACCCGCTACAAGCCAGCTCTGCTACAAGCACTCCAAGCCTTCCGCCCACAGGAGGCCTTGGAACAACCCACATGCCCCTCGCACCACAGCGGGCGGCAACATCGCCGCTGCCGGGAGCATCGGCCCAAACCTCTTCCGGCAAACAGTCAGCCAGGGCACCCGCAGACATCTCCCGGTGACTGCAAGCAGTTACCACTACCGTTCCTGCAAGGCGTCTTCTCAAGAGGTTACACACCCAAGTCGCCTTATCTGCCACCGCGGCCCATCTCTCAATATAACAAGAACGCCGCAGCCGTCCTACGTCTGGCAGCAGTGTTCCGGCACCAGCTCACTGCCAGTCAAATCGCTGCGTCAGCAGTTTCCAGCAGCCATTACGAGTCTCCCGATGTCCGCCCTTCCCTCAATTCTCACCGCCGCTGCTGCCGCGGCCGAGGTCTTCTGACGCGACTCCAACGACTGCACGTACCTCAGGGCGTCGCCAACCTTCGCCTCTACATTACATCAGCTGATTAATCTTGGTATTTTTGGATATTCCCTTCTGGTCAAAATATGCCAGCTCAGGTTATTCCAGTTTTCTTTCGAGCAGAGGCACGACCTTTTTATTTCAGTGCACCTAACACTGTTAATCAGTCATAATTGTGAGAGTAACGTTCATTCGCATACGATATTGATCCTTTCTTATTGTCTGCTAGCGGTAAAACTGTGATTTCCCTGATGAAAGTTCATCTTCCTCAGTGTGCCCTGGCTCCGTTTTCTCTTCGCCGCTCGAGAGAAAACAAGTGCCTTAAGGGCATACTCACTTAATTTCTCCTAACCAAATTACCGCATTTTTTTTTTTTTTTTTTTTCATATACCCATAACATTATGACATTCCATTATAACCTTAACTTCTATTACATCTAACAGGCACCTTGCTAGCCATCCTTTCTTGTTTTTAGGAATACTGCGCAAACTTTTAATTCAGACACGTTACGTTATTATTTACAGCTATCAAAATATGCTCCTATATTGTAACTGATTTAAACCATAGTATGAACAAAGACACTCTCGCTAAAATCGGCGACACTTTTAAGCATTTAACACAGGCCACAGACGAAGAGGGTACGGAACACGATACAAAAACCGGTGAATTTACTAAGGTAATCTTATGTTCAGGCACTCATTATTTATCAATTCCAGACCGCAGAATTCATTCACCCCCGGGTTCGTCGGCATACTTACAACCCACTCAAGGTTCAAGAACACCCTCACCATCAACCCCTCGCAACAGCCACAGCATTGCAGGCTCAAAGTAAGGCATCTCTCACCTGTAGTTTTTGCAAACAATCAGGACATTCTGAACATTCTTGCTTCGCGAAACGTAGGGAATCATCACACTCAAGACAGGGCTCTGATAGGAGATCAGGAGGTTACAGGGGCGGGCACCATTCATCACACAGGAACCCTAGGCCAAACCATCAGCGAAAGGCTGCCTTTTGCCTTGTCCACGGGAATTGTTTTCATGATTCAGACAGTTGTTCTACAATACAAAAGGCCAAGGAGGAACAGAAGTACAAGTCCTCGGCGGACAGTAAACCACACTTCTCCTCTTCTCAGAATAAAAAGACATGCCTTCGTGACAGCCCCAAGGCGTACATCCAAGTGTCCTTTAAGGACGATACTAATTGGGAGCAACTTGACTCCGTCATTGCCTCTTTGGGACGGACAAGCATAATTGCCCTCCCTTGCTAGGTGGGGAAAATTTCACTCACCTTAGCGGTAGACACAGGTGCGACAGTCAGTGTCATCTCAGACTCCGCTTACAGGTCACTGACACGACAGGCGAGAGGGGAAAATTGGCCGATCCAAGAGAACGACCTGAATGTGATAGGCGTGACGGGCACCACTTTGGGAATCATTGGGCGAGTACCACTAACAGTCAGCTTACATGAAAAAGTATGTCCCTTTCGATATTTATTTTATGTCTCTAACAGGTTTGCCTTACCTGTGGATGGGATCTTAGGATTAAACGCCATGAAAGACCTGCACATAACCATAAACCCTGAAAGCAACGCGATCGTGTATCAAGGACGACGCATACAGGGGATGGTAAATCCATCGCCTATGTCACCTGCAATCCCACCCTCAAAGGGGGAAAATGACCAACCCACAACAGACTCAGGGTCTGCCACCGCCCAAGTGTCACCTCTTACTGTCAAACCACACGAAAACATTGCAGACTTGTGGAGGACAGTAACGGCAGTCGTAGAAGGTCCTCAAATAGTTCCGGATCGTGCTGCAAAACTTGTTAAAATCCGGATGCCTAACGCCCCTCCAACGGGCAGTGATGTGTGTATCGATGGAGCTCCTCACATACACCGCGTGACGGTGGAGGTGACTCTCGCGACAGTCAAGGAGGGAGGTTTTGCAGAGGCATTGGTAATAAACACGTCTGGATCCCCTGTAAGAAGGTGTTAGATTATGCCAGTGTCTAGTGTATAGGAGAAATGTCGCCCCGGAACCAGCTGAATACCCTTCAGCCCAAGTCTCAAGCATAACCTCGGCGTGTCAGGCTTCTCCCGAACAAGACACAGCTAATTTAGAGTCATTCCTAAAAGTTGCATAATATTCCGAAATTAAGCCAACCTTAGTCCAGCTACTGGAACATTATAGGGGGACGCTTGCTCAACCAGGCGAGCCGCTTGGAGTTACGCAGTGTGCTGACCACCACATTAAGTTAAAACCCAACACCAATCCTGTATATATCAATGGGTACAAGCTCTCCCACAGTCAGAGGAAGGTTGTGCAGCAACTTATCTCTGAAATGTTAGAACAAGGTGTCATCAAAGAATCGAATTCCCCGTGGAATTCACCCTTGTTTCTGGTTCCAAAGAAAGACGGTTCTTATCGTCCTGTGATTGATTTCCGGCGTGTGAACACCGCGACCGTGGATGATCATTTTCCGATTCCCGTTCTTAGAGATCTTCTGATGTGTCTCGGTAGAGGAAATGAAGTCTTTACAAGTCTTGATCTGGTCAGTGGCTACTGACAACTGCCCATGGCCCCCGAGTCACGTGAAATAACGGCTTTCTGCACGCCTCATGGCCACTATGAGTGGACGAGGATGCCGTTCGGGCTCAAAGGAGCTCCCTTGACCTTCCAAAGGACAAAGAACAGTATTTTTGGTGACTTGCTGGGCAACTCTGTCTATGTGTATTTAGACGACATCATCATAGCAAGTAAAGACGTGCATGCACACATGGAAACACTAAAAAGCAGTCCTACACAGACTTCAAGAGGTCCGATTAAAGCTCAAAATCACCAAATGTGAATTCTTAAAGCCTCGGATCAAGTTCTTGGGGCATGTCGTTGACGAATTCGGCATCCACACAGAGGACGACAAAATAAAAGCTATTGCCGAGTTCCCTCAGCCAACGTCTGCGGACAAGGTACGGTCTTTCTTGGGTGTCGCAGGTTATTACAGGCCTTTCATAAAGGACTTCGCAGCACGCGCGAGTCCCCTAACCCATCTATTAAAGAAAGACGTACCATTTCAGTGGATCCCCGCTCAACAAACGAACTTTGAGGATTTAAAGAAAGCGCTTACACAGGCTCCGGTCCTTGTCTTTCCGGATTTCAAGGACCCCTTTCAGCTTTGTACCGACGCTTCGGCTAGTGGACTAGGAGCCGCTCTTATGCAAACAGATAAGTCCGGCAAAAAGCATGTAATAGCGTTCGCCAGTCGAGTACTAACAGCTCCGGAAACAAACTATTCTGTTACACACATAGAGGCTCTTGCCATTGTGTGGGCTCTGAAGCATTTTCGAGACGAGAGGTCGTCTGGCAAGATGGTTCTTAACGATCCAAGCATACAATCCGGAGATAAAATATATCACTGGGAAAACAAATGTGGTCGCAGATGCCTTATCACGAAATATTCCGATAGGCGCGATTACCACCCCAGAGGTCATCCACAACTTCACTTCACCTGAGCTACACACTGCTCAGCGAGACCACCCGGTGTGGAAGAGGTTAATTTACACCCTAGAGTCGGGAGACGAAACAAACCTTCCAATACTGCCAGTTCCCTTTTCACAATTTTTCCTATCAGACCTATAGAACAACTGGTCATCCCAGACAAATACGTCCCCGTGACTTTAAGCTGGTCCATGAGACACCCATTGCGGGTCACCCAGGAAGAGACAAGACGCTATCTGTCACCAGACGAAAATTCTACTGACCCACATTACGGGTTGATGTAGAAAAAACATGTCGCACATTGCGTCGTTTGTGCTAAGCACAAGGGATCCGTAAAAGGGCCAGCACCTATGTTGCAATACCCAATAACAGGGGCGCCTTGGTATGTAGTTAATATAGACTTATTACAGCTCCCCCAGAGCCAACATGGTTCGCACTACTTATTGGTGTGCGTCGACCAGTTCTCTAGGTTTCTAGTTTTAGCACCTCTCAAGGACAAGACAGCCACACGCGTGGCCCATGCCCTCGTGACTCACGTGTTGTGTCCACATTCGTCTCCTCGAATTCTTTTGAGTGACAATGGCAGCGAGTTTAGGAGCTCAGAATTGAGCGAAATATGCACTCAGTTTAACATCACGCAATCCTTCATCACAGCTTACCACCCAGCTGCTAATGGATTGGCGGAGAGGGCTAATAGGAAAATCTTACAGGTCCCCAGGCCTATCGTGAACGATCTCCACGATAACTGGGAGGATTGGCTATCGCATATAGCCGCTTCCATAAACACGTCGGTAAACGACTCTACGGGGAAGTCTCCCTACTACATCTTATATGGGGTGGAGAAACGTCTTCCGTACGGCTTCCTAACAAAACCACAACAACCTTTCTACAACATTGATAGGTGCGCACAACAGCAGATGCATATGGTTTCCAAGATACACTCAGAGGTTAGGTGTACGTTAAAAGCTACGAAGGTTGAAATAATGTCAAAACAACACAAACAGGCCGTCCCGGTGGAATTAAAAGAGGGTGACACAGTCATGATTAAGCAAGCGGAAAGGAGTTCGAAACTGGGGGCTAAATTTGTGGTTCCTTACCGAGTTGTTCGGAATGTCAGGGGAAATCGGTTCGAGGTTCTCGAGTCAAATAGTGGAGTCAGTCTAGAAGTTCACAGTGATCGTCTGAAAGTAATTCCCTCACCTTTGGACCTTGATATTGGTAATTCCCCCTCAGAGTCAAATGTTCAACGAGATAATCCCAACACCCATAGCTATAACTTGAGACCACGGGTTTAAATACTTCATTCCCACCATTTTCAGATCATGATGTTGCGTTTTCTGATCATCTTGTTGTCCCTCGGCTCCCTGCTTGCAACGACACCCATCCATCTGAAGCCCGGCGCCCTCACGGCACACATAGGAGAGGTTTTCCTCATAGAAGATGTGCTCCTCGTAAAATATCCATATACTTTCTTGACCAACACCACAGACACAATCAGGATAGTCTCAGAAAAAAACTACTCCGCATGGCAGACGCCATACGGGCTACCAAAACTAGGGAATCAAAGGCACCTTCTAGTACCAACTCTCTGAATCTTTTTCAACTACTGGAGGATAGAATTCTGTTCTTACGGGGAAAAGTTGATGAGGTAGACATGGATTATAGTTTTCACTCAGTTCACTCTCGGGTAAAGAGGGGTTTGCTCAACATCGTTGGGTCCGCCTCAAAGTTCCTCTTCGGTACGGCAACCGACGAGGACGTGCGCGATTTGCGGGACCACTACGCTCATGTACTTTCCTTTGCTGCCCGAAATCGCAGGGTGATCAACGCCAATTGTAGAAAACTTGCGCGGTTGCATACTCACATTGAGGAACTGCTAGAGCAAACGAATAAGATGACAGAGGTTATCAACATAGTTGTCAAACAGATCGACCAGGTGAATCAGATTCTCCTCCTAGATCAGGCCTTGCATGTATTGGAAAACGTCATAAACTATGTCGCAACGGCAAATCAGCAGGTTATTAGCAACATGGTTGATGCAGCGCACGGTAGAGTCACACCTGCCTTGTTCCCTCTACACGATTTGAGAACGACTATCCATATCGGGAATCAAAATTATAGCCTAACACCTTTATTCAACCCAGACATGTGTCAATATTTTTACCCCTTGATTGAGTCCAGCCTCACCCCCGATGCCATAATCCTTCATGTTCCATTTCAGACGGCGGACGTGTTTGAGGCACACGAAATTGTCCCGTTCCCTTTTTCAGCTTAGGACAGTGTGTTAGCCCTGGACACGTCCCCGTCTCTTGTTCTAATCGCGAAGGATTTCACTCTGTATTCAACGGGTAGCTACTCACTCTTGCAGTATTGCAAGGAGACGGTCTTCAGGCGATTATATTGCTCTGCGTCTCTCTTTGCCTTCCTACCAGTTCGGGGAGGGGTATACGAGATCGCCTTCACCCGCGTGAACGCGTCTAACGCTCTTTCCCTGTGCCCTTCCAAGCAGCTACCACCAACACCTGTTTTCCTTAAGAACTTTCAGGGTCTGCATTATTCATATTTCCCTCAGTCCTTCTATGTATCAGTCATCTACCCGGAGGGTACCACTTATCAACGGGTTACTGGTCACTATGCCATAGCGGAAGCATGCTATATCCGTTCCACTAACATAACAATGTACCCGTCCCGGATCCGTCTGGTTTTCACGGCCAATATTTCCCATCGAGTGTTTCCTCTACGGTCTCTCAACAACATTCACTTCTCCAGCATCTCTTATGTGACTAATTCCCTTAACTCATTGTCTTTCGCAAACAAAACAGAGTTTGCGGAAACCCTGGAGGAAACGCTGCCTGAATACTTGCATCTCCCCTACTTGTTCCCTGGATTTTTTGTACCAATGTTTCTGATGTTCGTCAGTCTCGTCATGTGCTACCTTATTAGGAGGAACTCTGTCCTGCACGATTATTTGGTTGTGCAGACACGGCGACTGGATGCAGGGAGGCCACTGGCAAGGTAGTTTTTCCTTTTATCAAGCAAGTCAGATGACAGAAACCTGGCATTCCCCTGCTCCTATACTTTACATTGTACTATGTTTCACTACTGTATGTTTCACTACTTCACTACTGTATTTTTTTTAGGAGCTAGATGAACGTTTCATTGTCTGTAACTATGCCAGTTGATAGCTTCTTCTATTTGTGTCCTTATATTTATCTTTAGAGAGATTTCTTATGTTTCATGTCACACACGTTGTGTTTTACCTCTCCCTATTTATATTATGACTACACATATGTTCTTACATAGCCAGTGTTGTAATGTAATTGTATCATAGGCAGTCTGCTTTACAAACTCCCACTATGTACGTTAATGGTAACTAGACTGCTATTTAGATTTTTGTATATCGCGAGGTCGCGATCACTGGTAGGTGACCGAGCAGTGTTATAGTAGGATATCAATGTATTATTATTATTATTATTTAGTATCACCACGAATCAGGGATACAATTGTTAGTGGAAAAAACCCACGACAGATAGATCACGCCACCTTATAGGAATGTCGTCCGTCAGTGTTTACCGTCTAAGTTTGAATACAAAGCATTTCATCAAGCTTGAAAGTCACCTTGACGTACGTGACCAATTGTAACAACTATTTTCCAACCTGTAACTCGTCACTCCTTCACGAGAGTCCGACTAACACACAACGGCAGTCGCTCTCGCTCCGACGCTCCTTGTACATAGAGGCTAACAATATATTCGCCGTAAGGAAGCTGAAGTCTTAATCAACGCCCTTTAAACGCCCCCCGGTATCCCGCTACATTCCTCCTCCTACTGATAGTCTTCTACCTCTAAAATTCCGTCGCGATGTTGCCTCTCTTTCTATCTTCTATCGCTATTTTCACGCTGACTGCTCTTCTAAACATACTAACTGCATGCCTTCCCTCCTCCCGCGGCCCCGCTGCACACGACTTTCTATTCATGCTCATCCCTATACTGTCCAAACCCCTTATGCAAGAGTTAACCAGCATCTTCACTCTTTCTTCCCTCACGCTGGTAGACTCTGGAACAATCTTCCTTCATCTGTATTTCTTCCTGCCTACGACTTGAACTCTTTCAAAACGAGGGTATCAGGACACCTCTCCTCCCGAAATGGACCTCTCTTTCGGCCATCTCTTTTGATTCTTTTTATAGGAGCAGCGAGCAGCGGGCTTTTTTTTATTACTGTTTCCTTTTGTTGTGCCCTTGAGCTGTCTCATTTGTTGTAAAAAAAATATATATTCAAAGTTTCTCTTGATTTTTTACAGAGATTCATCATCAGCGGCGACAACCATTATCATCGTGTCTTAGTTGATCTTCCCGTTATCAAAAAGCATTTCCCTCTATTCCATTCTTCTTGCATTGAATCGTTCCTTCCTTCCTTTTTGTATGCCCGTTTTCTTTTCGTCTGCCTATCTTTCCTTCTCTCGCTCTTTCCTACATACGACTCTCCCTTTCTTCTTTCTTCCCTTTCTTCATTCATTACTTATTATTGTATCCCCATTCTCCCCCCCTTTCTCCCTTCCTTTTCCCCTTATCTCTTTCCCTTCCTTTTGCCTTCAACAAGGAGCAGGATGTTCGGCCATTTATTCAAACCTTAAACAATACTCCCAGCTCACGTTGAAA
This sequence comes from Eriocheir sinensis, assembly GCF_024679095.1. Lineage (NCBI taxonomy): Eukaryota > Metazoa > Arthropoda > Malacostraca > Decapoda > Varunidae > Eriocheir > Eriocheir sinensis. The sequence goes on along the minus strand of NC_066532.1, from coordinate 8,686,648 downwards.
CATACTCTCTCTCTCTCTCTCTCTCTCTCTCTCTCTCTCTCTCTCTCTCTCTCTCTGCTAGTCACTTATTTTTCACCCAGAATTTGCTTTTCAGGGACAGACGCGAGGGGAAAGATAAGGAGGAACGGAAAGGGAAGGAGGAAGTGTGAAAATGAGAGTAACTACAGGGTTAAGGGAAATGGAGGAAGAGTTAATGAAAGGGTAAGTAAAGGGTAGAGGGAGCGGGACGCAGGCGGAGGATAAGTGACGACAAGGTCAGGGAAGAGTGAAATCAGGGACTTGGAGAGGATGAGCAGGAGGAGGAAGAGAAGGAGGAAGAAAAGGAGAGAGAGAGAGAGAGAGAGAGAGAGAGAGAGAGAGAGAGAGAGAGAGAGAGAGAGAAGGAGGGAAAAAGAAAAAAATTACTTATAATTCAAGGTGTTAAAAAATCGAAAAAGAAAGGATACGAAGAAAATGTATCAGAGTAATAAATACGAGTATGATATTGACTACCTGATTTTACATCTCAATGAAACGTCCCATATAATTTTATTTTATTTTGCCAATTAAAGTTAACTGTCCCCATTTCACGGCACAATTATCAGAAATTATCTTGATTGTCAGATATTTGATGAATTTTCTCAGCTACGTTTGTATAAGATTCTCTCCCTCCTCTATTTCCTGTCTTACCTTAATTTCGTTTTCCACCCATCCTCCTCCTCTTCCGCCTTTGTCACAGGCAACAATGGACATCCTTGCCACATGCAGACATCGAGAGGCCAACGCTCACACAAAGGTGCACGAGGGCGTCCATACACACACACACACACACACACACACACACACACACACACACACACACAAGCACGCACGCGCACGCATACATACACATAAAAAATATTTTGCCCATCTCCTTATTTCTTTTGTTTGGCCCTTCATGTGTACCAACTGTTTATCTAAATTTCTTACTTTTTACTTCTGCCCGATTTCTTTAATTTCTTCCTTCTTTCATTGATTTTGTTTTTATTTCATTATTATCCCAAAGTATCATGAAATCGCTGGCTACTGCTTCTTTCCTTTCCACCCTAATGAAAAAAAAGCATAGGCAGGCGTACAGTAAGTGGCGAATCTCTCTCTCTCTCTCTCTCTCTCTCTCTCTCTCTCTCTCTCTCTCTCTCTCTCTCTCTCTCTCTCTCTCTCTCTCTCTCTCTCTTGCTTTTGGACTGCATTCTCGTGTTTTTACTTGACTACTCTTTGATTGTGGTGTGCTTTGCTCCATCAACACTTCTGTTTGATTTGTGCATCACCGGGCTATTGATAAACACGCTGTTATCATGAGTCATCACGCAGTACCCTCAAACCACAGTAAATTTTGAACGCAACGCTACCAACAGTGAGTTTGACCACAGCAACAGCAACAGCCAAGACAAGACAGTCCGAGTCTCACATCCATAAAGTAAGAGAAGTAGCACCATCGACATGAAGGTTCCCCACAGTTATCAACAGTCGTACACGCGCGTTGAGGTCTATAACACCATATAATTATGTTAAACCAATCTATTAGGTTTAGGGACATTGTCAGGACTATAGACAGACTTAACTATAAGTCAGTTTGCGTGGGGTCCGAGCCTCTCTACACCTCTGCCGTATCACCCTCTCAAATGTCATCTGTTAACAATTTAAAATTGTGTATCAAACATTATGTATACACCAAATAAGTCTATATAGTTCTATGAATGTCGCATTTTCGAAAAATGGTAAAAAAATGTATTGTGTTATATACCAGATATCAAGATACCATATCACTTCCTACCTTACTTTCATGCTCGATGACAGCCACTCCAACGGCTGTCCTTAGTCACTCCTTACTCTGAGGGTCCCGTGGTCGCGTGCGGGCCCCACCCAAATTGACTTCATATTTGTGTCCGACTATATCGGGGGCTGTGTCGTCTGATATATGTATGTAACTCCCCTCCCCACCCCCCTTACAGAGGAAGGGGCGAGGGATTCCGGGACTATCAGGGTCTGTGTAGTCTAATATAATTATGTAACTCCCATCCTCACCACCCCTCACAGTTCCCTGCCTGGACTATCGAGGTCTGTGTGGTCTGATATGTAACTCTCCTCCTCACCTCCCTCACACCATACCCCACAGTTCCCGGCCTTGACTGTCGGGGTCTGAGTGGACTGATCTATGTTTGTAACTCCCCTCCTCACCCCCCTCACGCCATGCCTCACAGTTCCCTCTCAACCTCCGTTACCGTGGATCCACCCTGTCTCCCCCAATATCTACAGCTCCTTCCTTATCATATTGCCTTCACTCCTACGGCTTCCTTCACATTTTCTATCTCCTTTCATTTTATTCCTTACTCTCCTTATATTTCTTCCCTTCCTTTCCGTCCTTATTTTACCTTCTCTCCGCTTTACTTTCCTTATTTCTTGTTACTGGGTAAGATTTGCTTCCGTTTTTCTTCACTTCAATAATTCTCAACCAGACTTTTTCTTTTTTTCATTTATTCTTCCGTCTTTATCTCTTTCTCTGTCATTTTTTCTCGATTCGTCGGTTTCTTCATTCTCTTCCTTCATCACCTTCCCTTCACTACCATCAACATCATCACTACCCCCCCCCCACTCCCCTCCCTGCTCTACCACCATCACCAGTGCGTGGGAAGGGATGATAGTGATGATGTTGATGGTAGTGAAGGGGAAGGTGATGAAGGAAGAGAATGAAGAAACCAACGAATGGAGAAAAAATGACAGAGAAAGAGAGAGAGGGAGGATAAAGACGGAAAAGTAAATGAAAAAAGAAAAAGTCTGGTTGAGAATTATTGACACCACAACCACCGCCATTATTACCAATACTACCATTATTGCGCTCTTCCACTTCCAGAACTTTGAACTACACCCACCACTGTTATCCACCAACTTTCATCACCACCACCGCCCTCACCACCATTCAATATTCCCTCCGCCAACACCATCACCACCACCGCCAAAAGACGACAGCACCAGTCACGTTCCCGCCATCCATAACCTCTCTCTCTCTCTCTCTCTCTCTCTCTCTCTCTCTCTCTCTCTCTCTCCCCGTGACCCCCTCTCCGCTGTATTTCTTTTTCTTCACTTTTTGTCATATAAATCATCATTCCTATCCAACCCAGTCTCTCTCTCTCTCTCTCTCTCTCTCTCTCTCTCTCTCTCTCTCTCTCTCTCTCTCTCTCTCTCTCTCTCTCTCTCTCTCTCTCTCTCTTTTTATTTAAACATGTATACATATATTTACATGGAAGATGGAAAACTTAAAGTTGTGAGTTGGCACCCACAACTATTTTAAAAGTTTTTTTTTCAAATGAACAGATACCTGTGAGGGTAACTGTACAGAAACATTAAGCATGCTTACAAAGTATACAGTATATATTATAAATATGTTAAACACTAATTACAATATTTACAATCATGTCAAGTGTGGAGCAGGAACGGCGTGGGGAGGGTGCCTCTCCAAATGTTGGCAGCTACTTTCGCCTGGTGTGTGGACATGCGTTTCAGATCAGGCGTGGCCTCCGTGAAGCCGTTCCAAAGACACGCTGCCCTGGCCTTGTACGTCCGCAGGTGCTGCGACGTGTGTGAGTGAGGCACCGCCACTCGTTGGCTCCAGGCTGCTGCCTGTCGCGTCGCTCGTTGGGCGAGGTGTGGCGTCAAGCATAGCCTGCTGAGATGAGGCGTGTGCAGCACCTGAGTCTTATGACAGACTGCCATTGCTGCTACGTCGCGACGGTGTTCCAGGGATGTTATGCTGGCAGGAATCTCCACCTCATCCCCCAGTAGTCGGAGGGCGCGTCTCTGCACCGCGTCAAGGCGCCGGGTGTGGGTGACGGCGCTGGACATCCACGACAAGGCACCGTATTCCATACAAGTTCGGATCTGTGCCTTGTACTGCGTCAGGATCCCTCGGGGGTCCAGGCTGCCAGCCACCCTGCGGAGGGCAGACACACGCTGAGAGGTCTGGCGGGCCACAGTCGCGATGTGCTGGTCGTAGCGCAGCTCCCGGTCTATGGTGATTCCTAGGACCTTGATGTTATCCTGGAGGGGCAACTGGACGTCCCCAAACCGTAGTTGTCCCTCCACGCCCTGTGTAACAGCGGGAGACCGAGAGACGACCATAGCATGAGTTTTGTCGGGAGCAAAGTTGACCTGCCACAACTTCCCCCACTCCTCAGCAACCTTCAACTGCCTGTTGACTGCCTGCTGTCCCGACGGCAGTACGAGACAGCGATGGTGCAGTCATCGGCATAAGCTTTGACTACAGGGAGCTAGCGGAGTAGGTCATCTATGTAGATGTTCCACAGGACTGGGCCCAGTATTGAGCCCTGTGGAACTGAGACTCCTATAGGGGCAGGCGTCGAGGTCCGGCCATTGACGACTACTCGAAGCGACCTACCTTGGAGGTAGTCTTCGAGCAGAGTCAACAGACTCCCCTCTATACCCTTGGCACGAAGCTTTGCCAGTAGGCCAGAGTGCCACACTCGATCAAAGGCGCCGGCAATGTCTAGCGCCACCACGAGTGTGTCCAGGCCTTCATCAAGGGAGTCTTGCCACTCTTGTGAGAGTAGAAGAAGGAGATCAGAGGTGGAGCGGCCCGCCCTGAACCCGAACTGGTAAGGAGAGAGAAGGTTGTTGTTGGTGAGGTGTTTCCCGATGACAGCAGCCAGCATCTTCTCGAACACCTTACCCATGGCGGACAGCAGGGAGATGGGCCGGTAGTGGTTCGGGTCAGTCCTGGAGTCTTTTTTGTGGACAGGAACCACATTAGCTGCCTTCCAAGCGGCTGCCCACTTCTTCTCCTCGAGGCAGGCACTAAAGATGTTGGCGAGAGGCTCGGACAGCTCCTTGGCACAGTTCCTTAGCACCCTGGGGCTGATGTTATCAGGGCCTGTGGCTTTCCCCGCATCAACATCCCGGAGTACTTTCTCCACCTGTGCCGCGGTGACCGAGACCGACGTGATGGTGTGGTCAGACTCCCGGGGGAGGATGGGTGGGGGGCGGTAGGGGTCATCTACTTGCATTTTTCGTGCAAATAGCTCAGCCAGGAGAGCAGCCTTGTCCTCACTGCTCGTGGCCATGGACCCATCTAGCCTGGTCAAGGGGGGCACGCTGTCCTGCCTCATCGTTCCCTGCCGCTCCTTGACGAGAGCCCACCACGTCTTACTACCCACTTCAGGGCCGGTGAGTTTACTCCTCATCACTTTCTCCCAGTGTTTCTTCGCCCACTTGGAGGTGGCTGCCATCCTCCTGCACGCTGTTCGGTGTAGAAGGAGGTTCTGATGGGAGGTACGTTGTTTGTATCTCCGCCAGGCTGCATAATTGGCCTTGGCAGCAATATAGCAGCGATAGCCGAACCATTTTGGGTCAGTGGCCTTGGCGAGGCATGTGCGCTGAGGG
>NC_066532.1:8618736-8676236 GCF_024679095.1 Eriocheir sinensis | reverse complement strand
ATTCTCCTCTTTTTTTTTTATTTGTCACCGTTTATATATATATATATATATATATATATATATATATATATATATATATATATATATATATATATATATATATATATATATATATATATATATATATATATATATATATATATATATATATATATATATATATATATATATATATATATATATATATATATATATATATATATTACAATAATAGTACCAACCCTCACATGTGCAAGTGAAACGTGGGCCTGGAATGAAAGTCAGGTCTTGAGTGCAGGCAGTGGAAATGAATTATTTGAGGCGTGCTTGTGGTGTGAGTAGAATGGATGGAATGAGTAATGAAAGTGTATTTGAGCGATTTGGAATGTGTCACGGGGGTGAAGGGAAGAAGTGTGGAGTGTTGGAAGAAGTAAAGCGACAGACTTTAAAGTGGTTTGGACACATGGAGAGAATGGAGGAGAGTAAGATGACCAGGAAGGTGTATGTGAGTGAGATAGAGGGAGGGAATGCTAGAAGATAGGGAAGACGGGGAATACTAGAAGATAGGGTGCAGGAGTACGTTAGGGAGAGGGGGGAAAGATCATTGAGAAACTTTGAGTAGGCAAGGAGGGTCTGGATAGTGAAAGTTAGAAACTCTCCTGCCGTGGCCATCCCCTGGAGGGAGCTCATAGGAGCAGGCGTTGATGAAATGATGGTGATGATGATATATATATATATATATATATATATATATATATATATATATATATATATATATATATATATATATATATATATATATATATATATATATATATATATATATATATATTGGTCACAAGCCCGGAGAAATGGGTAGTGTTGCTGACAAGTCTGGTCAACCGAGCATCAAAACCAAGACCAACCATAAATAATGAATCTCGAGTTATCAATGGAAAGCATTATGGCTAGGGCGTCCCCTGTAAGCGACGCGCTGCAGCACCCACGGCTGCGGCCAAAGAAGTTAGTGGGAAACAAGAGCAAGAATTGGAAAAAGAAGCAAAGAATCAGAATAGGCAAGTGGAACATTGGAAGTCTTACTGGCAAAGGAAGAGAATTAGTGGATGTAATGCAAAGAAGGGATATCAGAATCTTGTGCATTCAGGAAACAAAGTGGAAAGAAAATAGTGCTCGAAAAATAGGAGAAGGCTACAGAATATACTATGGTGGAGAAAGTGCAAAGAAAAATGGAGTGGGAATTATTCTTCATCCAGATATACAGGAAAATGTCACTGAGGTCATAAGAATGAATGACAGGTTAATGGGAGTGAAACTAGTTAGTGATGGACTAATATGGCATATTATATCCACATATGCACCTCAACAAGGATGTAGAGATGAGGAGAAAGAGGAATACAGAGAAAAATTTGAAGAGTATGTGGAAAGTATAGCACAAACAGAAATGATAGTAGTAGCTGGTGACATGAATGCACATGTAGGGGAAAGCCGCGATGGGTATGAAGGAGTTCATGGTGGAATGGGATTCGGAAGACGAAATGTAGGGGAGCGATTATTGGAATGGGCAGAGGCGGCAGAATTTATTATACTAAACACTTGGTTCAAGAAGAGACGAAACCATTTAAGTACCTATAAAAGTGGACAGAATGAGACACAGATTGATTATATCATGATTAGAAAATAAAACAGAAGGCTAGTAATGGATTGCAAAGTTATACCTGGAGAACCAATGGTGACGCAGCATAGGCTATTGGTAGCAGATTTAAGGATGAAAGGTGGAGGGAAGAGAAGGAAGGAAGAAAGAAAGAGGAAGATCAAAGTCTGGGAGCTTAAAGGTGAAAAGAAAACTGAGTTTAGAAACAAAGTGGAAGGAACTCTCAGGGAAAGGTACAGAAATGGCAGCTTTCCAGAAAGAGTAGATGATGTGTGGACATATATGAAAGATATATTGGTAACAACAGCAACAGAAGTATGTGGAAAAACTAGTGGAAAACAAAGAGTAGAGAAAGATACATGGTGGTGGAATGATGAAGTTAAAGCAGCTATAAAAGATAAGAGGCTAGCACTGCAACAAATGAAAGAAAATGAGAATGACACCACAAAAGAAAGTTACAGACAATCAAAGAGGAAGGCAAAAAGAGCAGTAGCTATAGCAAAGAGAAATACGTACAGAGATTGATATGAGAAGTTGGATACACCAGAAGGAGAGAAGATTATATACAGAGTAGCGAAGGCAAGAAAGGAAACGAGGAAAGATGTTGGTGAAATAGGAATAATAAAGAACGGAAACGGAGACATTCTTATAGAAGACGATGACATAAAAAGAAGATGGCAGGAGTATTTCTCAAACCTGTTAAACACGGAAAATGAATATGAAGAACTAAGTGAAGCATTACCAGTTGAAGGTCCAATATTAAACATTAGTTTAGAGGAAGTGGACAAAGTCATGAGGGCAGGAGGGAAATCTGAGGTAACCCTGGAACTGATTAAAGCATTAGAAGAACTTGGTTTGGAGTGGACATAGTCATTGTTAGACAATATCTGGAGTACAGAGAAAATGCCTGAAGATTGGAAAGAAAGTAAAATAGTTAAGTTGTACAAGCAGAAGGGAGATATATTGAGTTGTGAAAACTACAGAGGTATTAAGATGTTGGAGCATGTCCTGAAAATACTAGAAAGAGTGATAGAAGGTAGACTGAGAGAGTTGGTTAAAATTCACAATCAACAATTCGGATTCATGACTGGATCGATCAATGTGGATGCAACATTTATTGTAAGGCAGATACAGGAAAAATATCTAGAAGGAAACAGAAAAGTGTATTGGTGTTTTGTGGACTTGGAGAAAGCTTATGATAGAGTGCCTAGATAAGTATTGTATTGGAGATTGAGAAAGAAAGGAGTGCCAGAAAAGCTGATAAGATTGGTGAGGATGATGTATGAGGGAGCTAAAACAACAGTGCAGACAAAGTATGGAGAAACATAATCTTTCTTAGTTGAAGTAAGACTCCATCAGGGATCAGCTTTGAGTCCTTTTCTGTTTCTTACTGTGTCGGACACAATAACAATGGACATGATGAGCTGTGGGAGTTGTTATTCGCCGAAGACCTAGCCATCATTGCGGATGCAGAGGAAGGCCTACAGCAGAGATATTTGATATGGAAAGGTAACCTGTAGAGAAAGGGAATGAAAGTAAACACACAAAAGACGGAGGTAATGGTAAGCAGTAGGGAAGGGCATGAAGAAATAAGTGTAACATCGGAGGATGGCAGAAGATTGAAACAGACAAATGAATTTAAATATTTGGGATCAGTAATTGCAGATGAAGGAGGGACATAGAAGGCAGTGAGACAAAGAGTAAAATATGTATGGCAAAAAGGGAAGGAAATGAGCGGGGTGACCTTAGATAAGAAAATACCATTGAAACTGAGAATGAAAATATACAAAAGTGTGCTGAGACCAGTACTTTTGTATGGTGCAGAAACATGGTCCTTCAGGAAGAAAGAAAAAGGAATTTTAGAGAGAACGGAGATGAGGATGGTGAGGTGGATAGCTCGCATCTCAATGTTGGAGAGCAGACAAAGTGAAGATAAAAGAAGAATGTGTGGAATATGTAATATAAAGGAGAAGGCGAGAGAAGCACGCCTGAGATACTTTGGACACGTAAAAAGGAGAGATGATGATGAACCAGTGAAGAAGGCAATGAAGGCGGGGGTTAGGGGAAGAAGGAGTATCGGAAGACAAAGGATAAGATGGAGAGATGTGATAAAGTATGACATGAATATACTATGAGTGCAAGAAGATGATACATTGGATAGAAGCAGGTGGCGAATGATAACTCGAGCGGCCGACCCTGCAATACAGTGGGATTAAGGTCGTATGAAGAAGAAAAAGAATATATATATATATATATATATATATATATATATATATATATATATATAATGTATATATAATGTATATAATGTGTGTGTATATATATATATATATATATATATATATATATATATATATATATATATATATATATATATATATATATATATATATATATATATATATATATATATATATATATATATATATATATATATATATATATATATATATATATATATATATATATATATATATATATATATATATATATATATATATATATATATATATATATATATATATATATATATATATATATATATATATATATATATTTTTTTTTTTTTTTTAACAAAGGAGGCAGCTAAAGGGCACAAAAAAAAGGAAACAATAATTAAAAAAAAGGCCGCTACTCGCTGCTCCTAAAAAAGAATCAGAATAGGTGGCCGAAAGAGAGGTCAATTTCGGGAGGAGAGGTGTCCTGTTACCCTTGTCTTGAAGGAGTTCAAGTCGTAGGCAGGAGGAAATACAGATGAAGGAAGATTGTTCCAGAGTTTACCAGCGTGAGGGATGAAAGAGTGAAGAAGCTGGTTAACTCTTGCATAAAGGGTTTGGACAGTATAGGGATGAGCATGAGTAGAAAGTTGTGTGCAGCGGGGCCGCGGGAGGGGGGGAAGCATGCAGTTAGCATCGATAGAAGATAGAAACAGAGGCAACATCGCGACGGAATTTAAGAGTTAGGAGACTATCAGTACAAGGAAGAGAGCTGATGAGACGAAGAGCCTTAGACTCCACTGTGTCCAGAAGAGCTGTGTGAATGGAGCCCCCACACACATGAGATGCATACTCCATACGAGGGCGGATAAGGCCCCTGAATATGGATAGCAACTGCGCAGGGGAGAAGAACTGGCGGAGACCATACAGAACGCCCAACCTCGAGAAAGCTGATTTAGCGAGAGAGGAGATGTGAATTACTTAAGATTAACGTTTCCTGTACGCTTCAGCTTCAGTTCCTGAAGTCTGAAACTTACCCAGGCTCTGAACACATCCATCCATCTAGCAGGCAGTTTATATTTTTGTTCAATTTTGACAGTTATCGTTCACAGCCTCATATTTTGCGTACACAAAATTCGGAACAAATGAGCAAGATTTAAATGAATTGATGGGACCATATTACTCCTCGCATCTTGGTGGGGATGCGTTTTAGCCGGAAGGTGGTGCGTGATGTCCTGATGAAAGTTTGGGAATAGCTGATATACGTTATGCTATAAATTCAATTAGCGTCTGTGGAATGTAAACTGCGGTGATTTTATTTTTGCATGAAGGTTCTGAGTGTACCTGTTCTTATTCCGTATTGTCACCTTATTCATTGACGTTACTGGCATCAGCATCATTATTGTAATTGACACCAATATTATTAATGTCGACAAAACTCGTTAAAGTCCAGCTGTCCAGCTGTGTTGGTTCTTTTATTAGTTTTTTTTTTATAGCAATTAAGGATTGTATGGAATTTTAAATATTTGTATCATTCTGGTGAGCAATTTTAATTACTTGTGTCGTCATTTTGTTTTCTAATAATTCTATGGATCGATTGGTAGCTAGGATAATGTGTTGTTGGGCAAGAATATTTTTTTGTATTTTACGGTTTTTCGCAGTTTGTTTAGCAGTCTGACGTATTTACTTCCATTTTCAATGATTGTTCATGCTGCTAGAATATTGTTCCCTATGTTTTTTTTGTGTGTGTAAGGTTTACCCCTGTTTATATGCATATATTGAGTTATTATTTACCGGACCATTTTATTTATTTTACTTTGTTTGTGTTCATTGCAGTTGTTGTGGTCAATAAAATACACTACTACTGCGTCCTTCCACGCCTCCTCCTACCCCTACAATCCTGATTTTAAAGACCTCATGCTCTCTGATTTCCCTTTTCAAATTATTACGTATGCTGTTGGATATGTATATGTATGTACATATTGTTTTAACTGTAGTTTCCAGGATGTGATTAGCGTCGTATTGTCATATCCAGATGTCTATTGGTTGTTTTTGTTTAAGTATACATGGAGTTTCCTTGCTTCAGCAACTTCCAGCATGATTTGTAGATACATTATTTAAGCAAAAGTTTGTTCTTAAGCAAATGACACTCACAAATAAATGCCAACAGCTTTATCAATTATAAATATTTCCCTGTTTGACTGAATAATAGGCATTTGCAGCAGAAATTGCATAATTTTATCTTAATCAAGGGCTAGTACTGGTATAACTGAATTAACTCCACTGTCGGGGAGACGTGAAGTAAGCACGTATGAAACGTATAATATAGTCACAGGCGGCACTGCGGCAGCCAACCATTCATTGCGTAATTTTTTTAGTCAGTAATGCTAATGTATGTGGATTAGTCTCGTTGACATTGCACAGAAGTAAGTATTTACAAACATGGGAAATGTATTCTCTCACTAGATGACAAAAATATCCAAGGGGCATCTTTGAACGATAGTACGTGTACCTCTTTTATGACGGCAGAATACCATACGCGTACGAGTATATTACAGAGTATCAGGCTGCTCACACAAAGACGGACCAAAAAGCTGGCATATGATAATTACAAATACATATATATTCGGTAGATACGTAGATGTTACACACTTACTAATTATTACAATTAAAATATAAATATATTTTTTTCTTCAAATTAGTAGACAATCATTTATAAATTGTCTCATCAACACCTAAAGGTAGTTCAGCATGCTCTCTAAAGACAGATCCTCTCTCTATCCACACCACACTACATCCACACAACATACACACCTCCCAAAATTAAAAATTAAAAATGGTTCTCGCGTGTAGGGGGGGGGGGGAGGGGGACCACAAAATTCCTCAGGGAGGACTCCCCTTCTGGCTGCCAACCTGAGAGGTGTCTTGATAACTCCTCGAACCTGTTTCTTATTAATTTCTGCAACCTTCGCGGTCTTCGTTCTAATTTTCATTCTGTGGAACACCATCTCTCCTCCTCTAGACTTCACCTTCTCTTTCTCACCGAAACACAGGTTTCTGAGGCTACTGACAGCAATCTCTACTCTGTTCCCTCCTACTATCTCTATCCTAAATTTCAATCCAAAGCTGGATGTTGCCCCTACGTGCTCAACGACATCACTTGCTCTCGTGCCCACGACCTTGACTCTTCAGAATTGTCCACCATCTGGCTAAGACTTCATTGTCATTCTATTACTAAATACATCTATGCTGTTTACCTCTCACCTATCTCTACTAACTATGTAAAATTCTTTGACTACTTGAACTCTTAAAGTAGAACACATCTTGACCCACTCTCCCCTCGCTGAAATTTCCATCCTAGGAGATTTCAATGTTCACCACCAGCTTTGGCTTTCATCCACTTTCACTGACCAGCCTGGTGAACAAGCCTACAACTTTGCTCTCCTCAGTGACCTAAAGCAGTTGGTTCAGTACCCTACACGTATTCCCGACCGTCTTGGAGACCGGCCCAACATACTAGACCTTTTCCTTACCTCTAACCCTTCTGCTTACTCTGTCAAACTATTATCTCCGTTGGGCTCCTCCGATCACAACCTTATTTATGTATCTTGTCCTATCGCTCCTGTACATCCTCTGTACCCACCGAAGAGGCGATGCTTCTAGCATTTTGCTTCAGCTCGGTGGGACGACCTGAGGATGTATGTTTTCGATTTCCCGTAGAATGATTACTGCTTCCAGGAGCGATACCCCTCTGTGTGTGCCCAGCGCATCACAGAAGTGATTGTCTCTGGAATGGAGGCATACATTCCACGTACTTTCTCTACTCCTCATGCTAAAATGCCTTGGTTTAATCACGCTTGTTCTCGTGCTGTCAAAGATAGAGAGGCAGCTCACAAAAGATACCAGAGCCTTTGCACTCCTGCTAACCATGATCTTTACATTTCTGCCCGGAATCGTGCCAAAAGTATTCTCCGACTTACCAAAAAATCCTTCATTAATAGAAAATGCTAAAACATTGCTTTTTCTAATTCTTCCCGGGACTTCTGGCATCTAGCCAAAAACATCTCCCTAAACTTCACTACTTCATCTTTCCCTCCTCTCTTTAGTCCTGACGGTAGCACCGCCGTCTCATCTATCTCTAAGGCTGAACTCTTTTTCTCAAACTTTCTCTAAAAACTCCACTCTGGGCGATTCTGGGAATATTCCTCCTACTCATCTCCCCTCTGACTCCTGTATGTCTGTTATTAAGATTCTTAGGAATGATGTTTTCTATGCCCTATCTGGCCACAATCCTCAGAAGGTTTATGAACCTCCTTAAAAAAAATGTGCTTCCGTGCTGACACCCTGCCTGGTCAAACTCTTTCGCCTCTGCCTGTCAACATCTACCTTTCCTTCCTGCTGAAAGTATACCTTCATACAGCCTGTGCCTAAGAAGGGTGACCGTTCCAATCCCTCAAACTACCTTCCTATAGCTTTACTTTCTTGTCTATCTACAGCTTTTGCATCAATCCTTAACCGGAAGATTCAAAAGCACCTTTCCATTTCTGACCTATCTGATCGCCTGTATGGGTTCCGCAAGTGGTGATCTCCTTGACTTCCTAACTGACTCTTGATCATCCTCTCTTAGCCGTTTCGGTGAAACCTTTGCTATTGCGGTGGACATATCAAAAGCCTTTGGTAGAGTGTGGCACAAATCTTTGCTTTTCAAACTACCCTCCCACGCTTTCTATCCTTCTCTCCGTACCTTTATCTCCAGTTTCCTTTCTGACCGTTCTATATCTGCTGTGGTAGACGGTCACTGTTGTTCCCGGCCCAGTGTTTCTTAAACTTTTTTGTGCAGCGGACCCCTTTTATTAAAATTACTCATGTAGCGGACCCTTTATTATTATAATTTTCCTCTTGAGTTTGAAAGTGTTTGCAGGTCATAATATACTGAAATTACAACTGAATTATTTATTACTGGCTTATCTTCAAAATAAATGTTTATATTTTGCTTAACATAATTTCCACAACATCAGGATTTGGTGTTACAAAAATAGGAATTTATGACGTTTTGGCCGAAAATTTGACTGAAATCGATATTAAAAATTATCCTGCGGACCCCTTGGAACATTCCACGGACCCCTGGGGGTCCGCGGACCACACTTTAAGAAACACTGCGGGCCTAAACCTATTAACAGTGGTGCCCCGCAGGGCTCTGTCCTATCACCCACTCTCTTTCTGTTGTTCATTAATGATCTACTTTCCAAAACGAACTGTCCTATCCATTTTTACGCCGATGAATCCACTCTGCGTTACTCAACTTCTTATAACAGAAGACCCACTCAACAGGAACTAAACGATTCCAGGCTGGAGGCTGCAGAATGCTTAGCTTGAGACCTTACTATTATTTCCGATTGGGGCAAGAAGAACCTGGTGTCCTTCAACGCCTCAAAAACACAGTTTCTCCACCTATCCACTCGACACAATCTTCCAGATATCTGTCCCCCATTCTTCGACAACACTCAGCTATCACCTTCTTCAACACAAAACATCCTCGGTCTATTCTTAACTCAAAATCTCAACTGAAAACTTCATATATCTTCTCTTACTAAATCAGCTTCGTCGAGGCTGGGCGTTCTGTACTTTCTCCGCCCGTTCTTCTTTCCTGCACAGATGGTCTCCATTTATAGGGGCCTTGTCCGCCCTCGTATGGAGTATGCATTTCACGTGTGTGTGTGGGGGGTGGGGGGCTCCACTCACACAGCTCTCCTAGACAGAGTGGAGTCTAATGGCCATATCCACGTCAAGGGATGTTTCAATACCTGGCAGGCGTGCCAGATCAAAACTTCCCGTGAAACACTCTCATCTGGTAACACTGCGATCTTCACTTTTTCACCCTCAAATTAAAAAAGTTGAATTTCAAATTTAAAAAGTTGAATTTCAAACTAAAAAAGTTGAATTTCAAATTTAAAACGTTGAATTTCATGCTGAGTCGGCGTGGGGTGGAAATACCACAGAACAAAAGGTCACACAGCAGGCCAAGTGGGTGACCCCAACGTGTCAGTAAAGAGAATAAAAAAAAAAATTAAGGGCGGAAAAGCCCGGCCGTAACAATATTTACAACATTATGTTCATGGGCGGGCTTTTTAAACTACCAACCCATATGCTTTTAGCCTATTATTAAGGATTTTAGCCAGAAACACTTACATATAGGGTGCAAAAAGCTATTCTGAGGCAGCTACTGTTCTTGTTATATTGCATACAAGCAGACGGCCATATGACTACAGAGAGCATTGAAGTCAACGACTGTGATCTCATGTAGCCCAGTTATTTTAATTAAAGATTATGGAACGATAAGGCTGCTTTGCTAAAAATAACAGTCTGACGAAAATGTACGTGGCTTGTATTTCAATTAATAACATACTAACTGAAAGCTCTACAACTTTTCACCCTAAAATAAAATATAAAAAATCAAATTAAAAAAAGTTGAATTTCAAATAAAAAAAAAAGTGAATTTCAAAAGGTGAAATTCAAATAAAAAAGTTGAGGTCTAAATGAAAAAAGTTGAAATTCAAATTTAAAAAGTTGAATCTCAAATTAAAAAGTTGAATTTCAAATTTAAAAAGTTGAAATGCAGATTAAAAAGTTGAAGTTCAAATAAAAAAAGTTGAAATTAAAATTTAAAAAGTTGAATTTCAAATTAAAAAAAAAAGTTCAAATAAAAAAGGTGAAGTTCAAATTAACAGATGAAGTACAAGTCATAGAAAAATATATACATACCTTCATACATAAATGCATACATCCACAAAATTATCTATCTATCTATCTATCTATCTATCTATCTATCTATCTATCTATCTATATATATATATATATATATATATATATATATATATATATATATATATATATATATATATATATATAGATATATATATATATATAATTTCAAAGAAAATAAAAAGTTAGTTCAAATAAAAAAAGGTGAAGTTCAAGTTAATAGATGAAGTGCAAGTCATAGAAAGATATATACATACCTGCATACATAAATGCACACATCCAAAATTATGTATATATATATATATCTATATATATATATATATATATATATATATATATATATATATATATATATATATATACATATATATATACATATATATATATATATATATATATATATATATATATATATATATATATGTATATATATATATATATATATATATATATATATATACATATATATATATATATATAAATATATATATATATATTATACGTATGTCAAGGTATTCTATGTGTCATTATTTTTACGTTTCTACGTATGGCGTAATAGTGCGCATCTCTCCCACTGAGCTCTAATACACATGGAGGGGTTATTTCCCCCGCCAGCGTTCGGCCGCCGGCCGCCATATTGAATGACCCGCACTCGGCACCTCCACCATTGTAATTGAATGGGAACTCTGTAATTATTTTGTTTTCTTTGGCTCACTCATTCCACATTCGCTCATTATAAGGATTCATTCCGGATCCCCTCATTCCACACGCATTCATTCCACTAATACTCATTCCACAAACACTCATTCCACACACACTCGTTTCACACGCACTCATTCCACAAGCACTCGTTCCTCAAGGACTCATTCCCCACGCACTCATTCCACAAATATTACTCCACACGCACGCATTCGACAAGGACTTATTCCACGCTCACTTATACCACAAACACTCATTCCACAAGCACTCATTCATTAAAGACTCATTCCACAAATATTCATTCCACACGCACTCATTCCACAAACCCTCATTCCACAAATACTTATTCCACACTCACTCATTACACAAGCACTCATTCCACAAATACTTATTCCAAATGTACTCATTCCACAAGCACTCATTACACAAATACTTATGCCATATGCTTTCATTCCACAAGGACTCATTCCACAAGAACTCATTCCACACGCACTCATTCCACAAAAACTCATTACATACACTCACTCCATATGCACTCATTTCACATGCACTAATTCCAAATGCACTCAGTCCACAAACACTCATTCCATAAAGATTCATTCCACACGCACTCATTTCACACACTCATTCCACAAACACTTATGCCATATCCACTCAGTCCACATGCACCTATTCCATATGCACTCATTCCATTTCCACACATTCCATATGCACTCATTTCATATGCACACATTCCATAAAAATTGATTCCACAAACATTTTCCACACGCATTTATTCTATAGGCACTTAAGCCATATCCAGAAATTGTATATGCTCTCATTCCACAAGTACTCATGCCATATGCACTCATTCCATATGCATTCATTCCATAAGCACTCATTGCACACACTTATGGAATCTGAGGGCGTAATCAGGAGGGCGGACGCAGCGAGTGGCGCCGCCCCGGTGGCGCCGCGGCAAACTATATGGTAAATGTATAGAGACACCCACTCCATGTGTATTAGAGCTCAGTGCTGTCTCCCTCTCTCTTCCTCTTTCTCTTTTTTTATTCTCTCTTTTTTTTTTCTCTCTCATGTAACTTTGAAATCCAAATGCGAATCGATTGTGAGCCTTGAGTTTCACCAAACATATATATTTACTAATTAACACTCTTTCCCTATTTCGAGTAAATTACACAAATATGTGTTCGAAAAACACAAATTCAGCGGTGAAAGCTTCCATTTCTTGCATGGACAACACCATAGTACTTTCGCGTCCACATATTTGAAATATATAGGTCGCGGCCTTTATTTCAAGTGCATTGAATCAACAGTCATCACCGTGTCAAGTGTCAACGTGTCTCCACACCATTGCCAGATTTAGGTAAGTGTTTCTGTCAGACTCAAACGATCACATTGTCATTCAGCCTCACAATGTCATTCATCCTCACAGTGTTTGTCAACCTCACAGTGTCAATCAACCTCACAGTGTTTGTCAACCTCACGGTGTCTGTCAACCTCACATTAATGCTTACGATACACTTATTATAAATTTATTGTTGCTTTTTTTTAAAGTCCGCTATTTTATTTTAACAGTAGTGAGGAAATGGCTTCAAGGTCAGTCATAGATAGTACTGACGATGACAACATTCAAACTAGCATGCAGGAACACGTGTTGGAGACAAGAAGAGTTAAGACTGGTACGAAGAGAAGAAATTACATCAAGAACAGCACAACTTGTGAAGCAAAAAAAAAAAAAAAAAAAAAAAAAGAGTTCTTGCAGCAGTTGAGAATCATGATGATTGGAAAGCTGTTGCAGTGGCAACCGGTATAGCTAGTTCGACTGCATATGGTTGGATACGTCGATCACATGACCCAATAAAAAAGCGTGGTGGTTCTCGCCATCGGAAAGTTTACCAAGAACACATTGAAAAAATGATTGAGTATGTGGAAGAAAATCCTTACATTATATTGAAGGAGATTGGTGTTAAGTTTGCTCTTGAAACTGGCGTCACTCTGAGCACTAATACAATACATAAGCTTCTTGAGGGGAAGATGTACACAGTTAAAAAAGCGCTCCCTCAACCAGTGACAACAAAGTCAGAAATAAACAAACGCAAAAGAAAGGAATATGTGGATAAAATGATGAACAGGACTGGAATGGTGAAAGCAGTAATCTATATTGATGAAACGAATGTCAATCTTTTCTTGCGCCGATCGCAAGCGCGTGCGGGTAAAGGATTTCTCCCGGCAGTGAAATGTGCACCATCAAGAGGAAGAAACATCCACATACTTGGTGGAATTGCACAGCATGGTATGGTATATTGGGCTGTAACAAATAGCTAATGCGAATGCTTCGCACAATCATAGAGCCTTCTCAGGACATAGTAATGGTCTGTGATAATGCACCAGTCCATGTTGACCTAGAGAGAGTAGTAGCTGAAGAATAATTTTTAGGGGTAGAAATAGTACGCCTAGGTCCATAAAGTGCTCCTTTGAATCCAATCGAAGAGTGCTGGAACACTCTGAAAGCAGTCATGAAGCTTGATCTTTCTAACAATTTTGTAACAATGATGAACACTGCACCAGTTGGAATGTCACAGACTGAATACAGGATGCAATACCTAGAACGCTGCATAGACAATGCAGTTTTAACAATAACGTCCGAATTGTGCTTAAAAACGCTCAATCATGTGCAAAAAAAAATTGCCAACGTAATACAGCTTCAAGATATATAAATAGAACACAGATGAATATTTTTCTTTCCATAAATGGTTACCATTACTTTTTTATTTGCTTTTACCTTTTTTTTTATTGTTGGTTGACAATTAGAAAACAATGTTTGGGTATTTAGGTAGTTTTTGGTTTCTCATATATGGCCCATTAAATGTGGCATTATTTTTCTGTTCTGTATCATAGAATTATAGTACTTTTGGAAAACAAAACTACTGCATATTGTTCCAGTTTTTTTTATGACGTAGTAAATGCCATTGATTATCTGTTGCGAATTATTAATAAAATAGTAGTTTTTGGTAATTTTCCTACATGTTATGTATGAATCATGACAAATCCCACATTATTAGTGCCATGAAATTTGTAAAGAAAATATATTTGAAATAAACTATGTATTATGTAGTGGATGTAGACATGTAGCCTAATTTTATATCAATTTATTCGATCTTTTTTTGTTTTGGACTTCATCTTTTTTATGTAATATGAGAGAGAGAGAGAGAGAGAGAGAGAGAGAGAGAGAGAGAGAGAGAGAGAGAGAGAGAGAGAGAGAGAATTGTTTCCTGTTGTTTATAAAGAATAGGAAGCATATAAAGATTTACTTTGTAGTTACTGCTTTTATTATAATACCAATACCATACTATGTGTTTAATGTTTCATGATTTGGTCTTTTTCAAAACTGCTAAATTGGTAGAAAAAATTGTGGGTGGGTGTACTATGTAGTATCAAAGTGATAGTGATGTGAGATTGCGGGGAAGGGGAGGGGAGGCGCGCATCCCCCCCCCTCACACGTAAATACATACATACATACATGTATATCGTACACACACACACACACACACACACACACACACACACACTGTCTGATGGCTCAGTGTTAGAGCTTAGGGTTTTCACCTTAGGGGACGCGAGTTCGATTCATGCCGCGCGCGCGGATTTTTTTCAATAATATATATATATATATATATATATATATATATATATATATATATATATATATATATATATATATATATATATATATATATATATATATGATAAATTTGTGGATGTATGCATTTATGTATGTAGGTATGCATATATATCTCTTTCTATGATTTGCACTTCATATATTTATTTGAACTTCAACTTTTTAAATTTGAATTTCAACTTTTTTTAATTTGAACTTCAACTTGTTTAATTTGAACTTCAACTTTTTTAACTTGAAATTCAACTTTTTAAATTTGAAATTCAACTTTTTTAATTTGAGGGTGAAAAAGTGTAGATCGCAGTGTTACCAGATGAGAGTGTTTCACGGGAAGTTTTGATCTGGCACGCCTGCCAGGTATTGAAACATCCCTTGACGTGGATATGGCCATTAGACTCCACTCTGTCTAGGAGAGCTGTGTGAGTGGAGCCCCCCACCCCCCACACACACACGTGAGATGCATACTCCATACGAGGGCGGACAAGGCCCCTATCAGCTGATGTAGTGGAGAGGGCGACGGCTTGTGATGCCCTGGGTGACGTGCAGTCGTTGTAGGCGCGTCAGGAAACCTCGGCCGCGGCCACAGCGGCGGTGAGAGGTGAGGGATGGGCTGACATCGGAGGACTCGCAATGGCGGTTGAAAAACTGCTGACCCAGCAAGTTGAGCGGCCGCGGCTGGGAGCCGGTACACTGCCGCCAGACAGATGATGGCCGCGTCGTCCTTGTTATAGTAAGAGATGGGCGGCTGTGGCAGATAAGACGACTTGGGTGTGGAACCTCTTGAGAAGACGCCGTGCAAGAAACGGTAATGGGAACAGCTTGAAGTCACCGGGAGATGGCCGCGGGTACCCTTGCTGACTGTTTGCCGGAAGAGGTTTGGGCCGATGCTCCCGGCAGCGGCGGTGGTGCCGCCAGCTGTGGAGCGAGGGGCATGCGGGGTGTCCCAAGGTCAGCGGGGCGTGCCTCCTCCTTGCTGGTGTGAATACTTCCGCCGTATCGTGGAGTGGCTTGCAGTGTTCGTAGCAGTGCTGGCTTGAAGCGGGGGAGCGGCTTGTAGATTGTGGCCCTCGCGTTCGGCTGCGTAGGCCGGAGGGTGTGCTCGGGGCTTGTAGGCTTGACGCCTATAGAGTTGCTTGTAGCTGGTGTGCTCGAGGCTTGTAGACTGGACGCCTGTAGAGGTGCCCGTAGCCTGTAGGCTTGTAGGCTCGACGCCTGTAGAGTTGCTGCTGGTGTGCTCGAGGCTTGGAGGCTGGACGCCTGTAGAGTTGCTTGTAGCCGGCGCCTGGTGAGTTGCACGTAGGTGGCGACTTGTGAGATGCTTGTAGCTGGCGCCTTGTGAGTTGCACGTAGGTGGCGACTTGTGAGATGCTTGTAGCTGGCGCCTTGTGAGTTGCACGTAGGTGGCGACTTGTGAGATGCTTGTAGCTGGCGCCTTGTGAGTTGCACGTAGGTGGCGACTTGTGAGATGCTTGTAGCTGGCGCCTGGTGCGTTGCCGCGGACGGCAGGCGCGGTGCCGCGGACGGCAGGTGCGGTGCCGCGGACGGCTGGTGCGTTGACTCCTTCTTCCCTTGTACGCCTGTCCCCGGAGTTTGTTGGTGAGTTCTCGTGGCTTGGAGGAGAACGAGGTAGCGAAGGCACAGGCGCGGGGTGACCGCTGCCAACCAAATGTAACGCGCTTGTCGGGGGGCGTTTAAAGGGTGTTGATTAAGACTTCAGCTTCCTTAAGGCGAATTATATTCGTAGCCTTTATGTACAAGAAGCGACGGAGCGAGAGCGACTGTCGTTGTGTGTCAGTCGGACTCTCGTGAAGGAGTGGCGAGTTACAGGTTGAAAAATAATTGTTACAATTGGTCACGTATGTCAAGGTGACCTCCACGCACCATCGGAGTGCGAAGTATACAAAACTGAGACGGTAAACACTGACGGACGACATTCCTATAAGGTGGCGTGATCTATCTGTCGTGGGTTTTTTCCATTGACAATTGTATGCCTAATTCGTGGTGATATTAAATAATAATAATACATTGATATCCTACTATAACATCATTCGCGACAATATGGTGAAATTCTTCGAAGAAAATATTATAATAAATAATTCGCAACATGGCCTCCTTAGTAAACGTTCGTGTTTGACTAACTTACTTGATTTTTTTCATTATATTTTTGAGGTGTTCGATGAAAGCAGATCAGTAGATATCATATATCTGGATTTTCAAAAGGCATTTGATAAGGTTCCCCACCAACGATTGCTCTGCAAACTATTGGCGCACGGTATCTCGGGTAACATTCACAATTGGCTTGAGGACTGGCTGTGTGAGCGGAAACAGAGAATAGTTATAAACGGTGTTACATCTAACTGGCTCGATGTCAGAAGCGGCGTACCTCAAGGATCAGTGCTTGGCCCCATGCTCTTCTTAATTTATGTTAATGATATCGATGACGGGCTCACTTGCAAAGTATCAAAATTTGCTGATGACACAAAAATTGCTAGTAAAGTAACTGCGACACTCGACGAAGAAGATTTACAATCAGATCTAGATCGACTTGCACGTTGGGCCAATCAATGGCAAATGAAATTTAACGTTGACAAATGTAGTGTTGCACATCGGAAAAAAATAACAATCGCGTTCGGTACATAATGAATGGCAAACAACTTTCTGCAGTAAGTAAAGAAAAGGATCTTGGAATCACTATATCAAGCGATTTAGAGCCCGGTCAGCATTGTTCAGAGGTAGTTAAAACTGAAAACAAATTGGTTGGCTTCATCGGACGAGTTTTTATTAATAAATCGGAAAAAGTAATATTAAAACTGTATAATTCGTTGGTTCGACCCCGTCTAGAGTACTGTGTACAGTTTTGGTCTCCCTACTACAGAAAAGACATAGAAAAGTTGGAACGGGTTCAACGAAGAGTAACAAAGATGATTCCTAGATTGATAAATTTATCATATGAACAAAGGCTTAAATTAGTAAATTTATTCAGCCTATCAAAACGAAGAATGCGAGGCGGTCTAATAGAAGTGTTTAACATGTTTAAAGCATTCAGTGATATTAATGCGAAAGATTACTTTACAATTGATCGATCAAATAGAACAAGAAGAAATCACAATTTGAAGATAAGAGGTAAAAGATTATCGTCGCACGAAGCTAAACACTTCTTCAATCGAGTTGTTAATGTTTGGAACTCTCTACCCTGTGATGTCGTTGATAGTACAACAGTTACGGCCTTCAAGAATAGATTAAACAAGTATTTTGAATCGAACCAGCAACTAAGATATTAGTCATTGTCGTAATAACGTTAAGTTCTTTCGAATACTGGTGTCCTTGTCCGCTTTTATCGCCCGGTTAGTGGTAGCAGTAATGGTAGTTCTTTCCTCTTTTCTACATAAATTCCATGCAGTTTTTCCATGCTGCATGGTTCTTTTTCCTTTCCTGCCAGCTTTGGCTGGAGGGATGGGGGGGTGGGAAGGAGCCTTCGCCTTTGCTGTCCTTCATCTTTCACCTTTGATTAGATAGTTAGTGTAGCTTGTCACAAACAGCCTCGTAAGGACCAGCAGGTCTGCTGTTGTTTGTTCTTCCTTTGTGTTCCTTTATGTTCCTTCCCGACGCTGACGCAGCAACACACAACCAACATGCCTGGGAAGCACCACGTCACGCACCACATCGAGACGACCGAGCCACCAACATACGCCAAGGCTCGCCGCTTAGCTCCAGAACGCTACCAACAAGTCAAGGCCGAGTTCGAGTCTCTGATGCGCTAAGGTGTTATCCGCCCCAGCTCTAGCAACTGATCGTCTGCCCTCCACGTCGTTTCCAAGAAGAACGGTGACATACGACCATGCGGTAACTACAGAGCCTTCAACTTGCGCACCGTCATGGATCGCTATCCGGTGCCGAATTTTCAGAAGTTCCCCTCACAGCTTGCTGGCTCCACCATCTTCTCTAGGATCGACCTCATCAAAGCCTTCCACCAGATCCCAGTCAACCCAGAGGACATCCCGAAGACAGCCATCATTACGCCTTTCGGCCTGTACGAATACGTCCGGATGCCCTTTGACCTCAAGAACTCTGCCCAAACCCTCCAGAGGTTCATGGACGAAGTACTGTGAGGACTGACATTCTGCTTCGCCTAAATCGACGACGTCCTCATCGCCAGTCCTGACGCTGACACACACCGCCAACATCTAGAGCAAGTTTTCACCCGTCTCCAGGACTACGGCATCCAGATAAGCGTTGACAAGTCAGAGTTCGGTCCTTCTTCCGTCGACTTCCTAGGCCACACAGTCTCTCCTTCAGGCATCACTCCCATCTCTTCCCGCTGCGAAGCCATTCAACAGTTCCCGAAGCCGACAACTCAGCGCCAGCTCAAGAAGTTCCTCGGGATGATCAACTACAACAACCGCTTCATTCCACGCTGCGCGCTCATTTTTCAGCCACTCTACTCCATGATCAAGCCCTGCAAGAGAGGCCAGTCCGTCACACTTGCCTGGACTCCCGAAGCTGAAGGCACTGAAGCACTGAGGGCTGTTACCACACTCAGCTTCCCTACTCCAGACGCCACTACTTCAATCTCCACGGATGCCTCAGACACCGGCGTTGGTGGAGTCTTGCAGCAGCATTAAAACGGAACCTGGAGACCCATTGCATTCTTCTCACAGAAACTCAACAACGCCGAAAAGAAATAAGGCGCCTTCGACAAAGAACTTCTCGCCATCTACAAGGCTGTCAAGCGCTTCAGATACTTCGTCGAAGGCCGGGAATTTCACATTTACACCGACCACAAGCCTCTTGCCACAACCTTCATCAACAACAAGTCTACCTACTCTCCCAGATAGCTGCGCCACATCGACTTCATCCCCCAGTTCACGACAGACATCCGGTACGTCAGAGGCGAAGATAACATCCCCGCCGACGCTCTCTCCCGTAACATCTCTGCAACATCCTCCTCCCTCATCGATTATGCCGCTATTGCTGCAGACCAAGTCGACGACGTCGAGCTGCAGCAGTTGAAGGATAACCCCGCATTGTCGATGAGGCGAGTCGAGTTCCCCGGGACCAACGTGCACTTCTACGCTGACGCATCTACCGACACCATCCGGCCTTACCTGCCGAAGAATCACCGGTATCCTCTCTTCCGCTAGCTGCACGACCTCTCTCACCCCGGGATACGAGCGTCACAACGCATGATGTCCTCGCGTTTCATTTGGACGGGGATAAACAAGGACGTCAGAAATAGACCCGCACCTGCGTCCAGTGCCAGGCTTCCAAGGTAACGCGCCACACCGTCTCGCCTCCAGCAGCGTTCACGCCCCGATCCTCCAGACTCGAACACGTCCACGTCGACCTCGTTGGCCCACTTCCACACTCCAACGGCTACAAGTACCTCCTCACCTGCGCTGACAGGTTCACACGCTGGCCCGAAGCTGTCCCGGTCGAAGACATAACGACGGACACCATCGCCAGAGCCTTCGTCAACACCTGGGTGTCGCGCTTCGGTACGCCTCTCAGCCCCACATCCGACTGTGGAAGTCAGTTCGAGTCGAGCCTGTGGGACAAGGTCATGTCCATATTGGGGATCCAGCGCATCAGGACAGACAGCTACCATCCTCAGTCAAATGGCCTTGTCGAACGCTTCCACCGCCAACTCAAGGCCTAGCTGGCAGTAACCATACAAGACCGCAGCGACTGGACCACGACTCTGCTCCTAGCCCTCCTCGGCATACGGACGTCCCTCAAGGAATACTTCGGCCACTCCTCTGCAGAGCTCCTGTATGGCACGACTCTCCGTTTACCAGGCGAGGTTATCTCGCCCACTCCTGGCCCACCCTGCGACATACAGGACTACGCCAGGAACCTCAAGGACGCCATGCAGAGACTCCAGCCAGTGCCGCCATGTACATCGCCCTCGAAGACGTTCGTGAGCCAGGACATCGACACCTACACACACGTGCGAGTGGACGCCGCGAAGAAGCCTCTCCAGCAACCGTACGATGGCCCCTTCACCGTCACCAAGAGGACGCGGGAGAACATCACCATTGACCACCACGGCAAGTCCGACGTCATCGCCATCGACCGGGTCAAGCCAGCGTACCTCCTGCGTCCAGATCCTCCACCAACCAACACCGTGTCTGTGTTTTCCAATCCTGTGCTTCACAAAGACAGTACACAGCGCCACAAGAAACATTTAACGTTCCTCCTACCTCGTCACTAAGGGGGAAGTTATGTAGTGACCCTCTAAATCTTCCCGTTTTCTTCACATTCATTTTTTTAGTCAACCCTTTGACTCACCACGTTCTTTCTCTTCCGCCTTCTATGACACAATATCCTCCATATTTCATCGCGTCGTGGGTCACTACATCATACACACTTACCAAATCATCACCTATATTATAACAAACTCACCGATGTACATAAGTACACCAAATCACCAACATTGTATATATTAGTGTATATCAACCTTTGTAGATATTATTTACCATCTATAGAAACGTTGATATGCTCGGAAATAAAATTCATCTCCAATAGAGTCACCACAGATTATCAGATGTTTCTTTTAACCCATAAGGCTGCCCTAGCGGACCTAAAACGGCGAAGCTCACAGCTTCGTTCGGCGGCCGAAAGCACACAAACATTCCGCTTGGCTTTCAAGTAACGGTCTAAGCTACCGCAACAGGCTCCTAAAGATTGTTTTCTATTTCATTCTTGTCTTGCCATCTATATTTATTTGATTTGCATGAAATTTTCACATATTATTGTGTATATCTTGTTGACTTACTGGAGAATGATAAGGCATGTGCCTCGTGGGAGTGTCTTGTTTCTACGCTACTCTCTTGCTTGTTTTCTGCGGTTTGGCCGCTTCATAAGCCCTCTTGATGTTGATGACTTTTTTTGGTTGCCTTGCGCTTGTACAAAATTTGTAAGGACGTTTATTTGGCTGGAGAGGAGAGAAAAGTACGACGTGCTTGGCACTGGCGCGGTCACCGCCGCGGTGGAGCCTCTCTTACTCCCCTGCCTCTCCGCGCGAAGAGAGGATGACAGATGACAAAATTTACGGAGAAATAAAATATTCTAATGGAATTTTTACGTATATACGAATAACACCGCATATGTTGACATGCACGTCCTATGACGCGCATGTCCGGCTATGACGCAAAAACTCCCCCAGGGGGAAGGGGTTTTAATTTTACGAAAACAAACCTCACCACACGGCAATTCAGGGTTTCCCGGCCACGCTAAGCGAAAAACATATACTCGTTCGATTTTAAATATATTCGTCAAGAAATACCCCGTAGTCGCCCCCCTCTAGAGAGTACGAAGATCGCCAGTAGAACGCCCCTTGCGGAACCCATACTGGCGATCAGATAGGTCAAAAGTGGAAAGGTGCTTTTGAATCTTCCTGTTCAGAATTGATACAAAAGCTCTAGATAGACAGGGAAGTAAAGTTATAGGGCGGTAGTTTGAGGGATTGGAACGGTCACCCTTTTTAGGCACAGGCTGTATGTGTATGAAGGCGTACTTCCATCAGGAAGGAAAGGTAGATGTTGACAGGCAGAGACGAAAGAGTTTGACCATAATATATTTATAATTTTAATAACCATAATAATATTATAATTAAATGGTAATCAGTTGGTAATCTAGCAGCAATAGGTTGCTATTCATCAAGTAAAGTTCAGTTGCCTTAGATAACTAATTATGCGGCTATGGGTACATATATGTTAAGTTGCTGAAATGAGAAGTTTTGTTTAAAATTATATTCTATCCATTTTCATATCAAAATTATAGTTAAAAGGCAACTATTTTTGTTGACAGGGTATAATTTGAAGGCATGAATAGTATTTCCATTGTTGTACAATGTACCCAATTTGGATAATCAGTATTCAGTCATCAATCATTGGGGTTATACGCTGGGGGGTGCGTCGCCTCGCCCACCCTGCGACGCCAAGTACGAGGGTCCCTCCGTGCAGGGCCCCTTCTCATCCTGGGTACCTCCTGGCAGGATCTATTAACTTGCTCAAGTCACGAACTCTGTGGGCGTTATTATTAGTTGCTTCTAATCTTACTGTGAGTCAATATTGGGAATTTAACATGTACCCCGTTATGATAATCATTATTGATTTCTTGTATTTTTTAACTTTGAGTCTAAAAGTGTTCCATCAATGTCCCCGATCACACCTGGGAACCCAGCAATGTCTTGGAATTCAGTTTTTTTATTGATTAGTCTGTAATAAGAAAAACAATTTTTTATCTGTTGTTAATTGTGCTCAATGTTTTATGTTATTATGACTAGTTAAATAAATACATTCGTAAAGTTATCTTGCTTCATTCTCTTATGCCGGAGAATAGTACTGATTTTGATTTTCAGGACCCTATTTGAGCTGAGTGAATGAGGGAGTTATAGTTCATCAGTGTTATCATTAGATAAAGTTGGAGGCATTTGAAAAGCTGCATGTTGTGTCTTTGATCTTGATCTTGACAAGTAATGCACAGGGCACCTGTACAGGTGCAAGATGGCGCCACTATAAACACTCGCCTGCGCCAGAACGGGCTGGGCCGACCATCAGGCCCCACCTGGAAGAAGCCTTGGGCCGACCATCAGGCCCCACCGGGAAGATGCCTACCGGCGCAATAGGCAACAACGTAAAAAAAAAAAAAAAAAAAAAAAAAAAAAAAAACACGGATATTTGTGTTGGTTCCTGGGGGGACGGGGGAGCCGAGTGTGCGGGGAAAGAAGTGAATCAAGTGTACGTAGTTGTTAGTGTTGGTGTGTTGTGGTGACAAATGAGTGTGTAATTGTTTCATGAATGACTGTATTGTACCGCAGTTTAAAATCTGTTGAGAGAGGCTGTTCCAGTCATGTATGGTGCATGGAAAGTATAAGTGCTTCTATGCGTCAGTGTTAGTGTGATATGTATGGTATTTTTGCTTGTGTGTGTTACAAGTAGGTTGACTGTGCGTTGTGTAAGTATGTGTGTCGGTCAATGTCAGTGTGAGTGTTTGTGATCTTTTACATAAGTATAAGTCTGTGTGCTTGTCTGCACATGTGAAGAGGTTCCATGTTTATCTGTTGTTTGATCTGTGTTGTGATGACAGGCGTTCGAGTTAATTGTTCGTAGTGAACTTAGTCGCCTTCGTGTTGATTAACTCTAACCTATCAATGTTTGTGTGTGTGTAAGAATTCCACACCGTTGAGCAGTTTTCTAGTGTTGGTCTCACAAGTGTCTCTTTGGCCCTTAAGCCTGCGTCAAGTGAGAACCCATTACCCTGGGACACAGGCAATTATCATTTCTAAGTTAAAAGAGTTTGCTTTCCCGGAAAACCCATTTATCCACCAACCTGATAAGGAAAATGAAAACTAGTGTGCTGACTGCCTAGACTGGGCCTATGAATTTTATCGTAAAAATATAATCCGCACATCAGTACTTCTTGGTGCTATCTTCAGATAAATGCGTATACAGTAGTAAATATAAATTAAAACGTTATAATATTGAGTATCTCCAAATCTATTATCCAGTCATTAAAAGTTACTAGTGGCAATATAATAACATTCCCAGTAGATAGATTACTATTGTCAGTGACAGTGGGTAACTGTCCATTACCTATGTAGGATAGTGTCAGTTAAAGTAAACATGGAATGTCAGCACCTAAGTCTGGTGGTTTTGGTCCACCATCTAAAAAAGTGTGGGTACTTATGGATATTTACCTAGTTTCACTAATCTTACTGAATCACTTGATTTTCCTCAATAGCCCCCTAGTAACACACCCTTGTGTTTACCTTTTAGGGTCTAGCCCTCTTTTGAAAGCAGCTGTGAGGTCATACTTGGCATATTTTCAGCAGAAACCCAAACGTACACCAACAAAAAAATTATCTCGTATGAAATTCACGCCTGTTTTGCCTTAGCCTTTCTGCCATTTAAAAAGAGATCATAAAATTTGCTACAGGAATCAATGCTTCGGCCTCCTCATCGTATTGTCTATAGTGAGTAGAGCTACACAAAAAAGCGGCGAGTTTCCTAGAGGTTCATGCCTGGCCAGTGGGATGAAGAGGTAGAAAATGCAATAGGAGATAGAAAAAGACAAAACAGAATGCAAAGAAAGTTACGGAAACTGACAGAAAAAGAAGGGGAACAGCACAGACAAGAATAGGAAAGAGCTTATAACAGATATAGGAAAGTGCAGAAAGCGACGCAGCTTCTAATTAGTAAGAAGATAGCAAATTGGGAGGGACTGCAGGCGAAGAAACTAAATAATCTACCCCGAAGAGAGAGAGAGAAAAAGAAGGATGGAAGAGACTAAAGAGGAACCTAGGAGGGAAAGAGGTAGATCAAAGGGTGATGCTAAAAACAGAGGGCAGGGAGACTGGAAAAAAAAAGGAAGAAATAAGGTCAGTAATAAAAGGGTACTAGAATAAGGTAATTAAGATAGATGCCGGGGACAGAGGAATAAAGCAAATGGTGATTTTCAGTGACAAGAGAAATGGAGAAAGTAGGAATATAAATGGGGGAGGTAGAGCGAGCACTGAAAATGTTGAAGAATGGGAAGGAGGCAGGAAAAGATGACATCATAAGAGAGTTCCTTTCCCCCATAAGGACCGGAGGCGGCTATAGCCACATTACCGGGTGAGGACCGGAGGCGGTTATAACAGCCTTGCAATTTTTACGCCAAATTTAGCTAATTTTCGCTATTTTTTGTAATTCACTCAAATGAACAGACTTTGTATAATAGCTTGCTTACCGCCCTTTTCTAACGTTTCGATAACTTGTTGATACTATTGTCTTCAGGATAAATTTCTTTTTCAGATGACATTGTTTGTTTTTCTAGTAGCTTGATAATTCTATGAAAAACTGGACATGGAACAAAAAGCGGTATAAACATTTTTAACCCCGTCTTTGACTTCAACTCGCATTATTTCCTTAATTTTTTGTCAATTTAAGTTGTTTTCAACACAGTCGCAATCTGCAATCTATTTACTGTCCAATTATGGAGAAAGCAAATATGTATTACGCGACGTGAGTGGGCTACGAAGCATAGGAGCAAAACTTGTAGTGTGGAGAGGAATGTTTCTGTGATGTGTGGGAGAAGGCTGCCTCAGGTCGCTGTCCAATCAGCGAAGAGCTTACAAAAGCCGTCTAGGACCATGGAGTTATAGATATAGAGGGTTCCCAGAGCCTGGATTTAGAAGCAACTGGCGGCCATCTTAAGCTAGAAATGCACTGCCGAATTTTGGCCACGAACTTGTCGCCGAATCAATTCGTGAAAAAAATCAGCGATCGGTTCGCTGTCATGACCAAGATTTTTACAGTTCGTGACCATTCGTTGATATGTCGGCGAATGATTAAGACAATTCGGGGACAATTCGGAGACATGTCGCCGACTATTCGGCGTCCATGTCGCCGAGCTCAAAATCTAAAAATTTTACATTTTTTTTATTTTTTTTATCGCGGAACACTTGGCGACAAGTCTCCGA
Source organism: Eriocheir sinensis (assembly GCF_024679095.1). NCBI lineage: Eukaryota > Metazoa > Arthropoda > Malacostraca > Decapoda > Varunidae > Eriocheir > Eriocheir sinensis. The sequence continues at coordinate 8,649,789 of NC_066532.1, read as the reverse complement.
ATTGTCTTCGTATGCCCCCGAAGTGTCGGCGACATATCGGGGACAATTCTCCGACAGTGCCAAGATTTCTGACAGCTGATCATCTGATGCCCATGTGGCATATAAAAGCACGGGAATCCGGGGTGCAACACACTTCTTCACAGGCAGCTGAAGAGCCCACCTCGTCTCTCGCAACTTGTTCCAGGGGAATGGCTAGAAGACGATCAACTCGTCCCACTCGACCCTCTGCGGAACCCAAGAGCTTTGGTAGACCCCAAGAATATCCGCGGCTACCTCATGGACTATTTCAGCACCCGGGGAGCAGTGGCCTGGCAGGACAGAATTGTGGGCGATTAAATACCGGGAGTGATAACATGTGGTAATATGTATGATAGGATGTGTAATAAAATGTAAAAATGTGACTTGTTTTTGTTTTGCCTTCCTACAAATATTTTAGAATGAATGAATGTTTACGTAATGATAATAAACAAACCAGTAACTGAAAGAAGAAATATATTTATATAACTGAAAATAAAAGAAAGGCTAAATAATGGCAGAATAATGATATTAAGAAATAAATAGTAATAAGTAATAAATAAATTATGAAATAAATGAAAATGTTAGTTTCATACCTATTTTATGAATTCATGTCCTGCCAGGCCACTGTTCCCCGGGTGTTGAAGTAGTCCATGAGGTAGGCGCAGATATTCTTGGGGTCTACCATAGCTCTTGGGTTCAGCAGAGGGTCGAGTGGGACGAGTTGATCGCCCTCTCGCCATTTGTCACGGGGTAAATTATGATTTTAACAAGCCTGTGCTCAAACGGCGGAAACAAGCCAACAAGGGGTTGATCCCCGCGGCGCTCCAGACACACTACGGTGTATACACAACTTACCTGCTCAAATCACACCCGTGGGGTTCTTATTTACTCTCCTTATGGGGCTGGAAGGCACATACACAGGTACACAGGGTAACTGATAGAGCGGGTGTACAGCTATGCACTTACTTTATTACACCCACAGAACAATATAGTCAGAGACAACTCTCACATACACACCCAGCTGAGCCTAGCGTTTATCGTGCTCGCACAAGCCTAACCTTCCTGGCTACACTAACGACTAGCTACTTAACTTGGTGCGGAGAGAAGAGTAGTGGCTCGTGCAACACCCCTGCTCGAGGTGGCCGCAGCGTGTCCTTCCTACCGGGGGCCCCTTAGACGCGTGATGAATCTCTGCGGTAGGTGCGGCCTTCAGGATGAGGCCACCGCGGATCTCGACGCACGGGAACTGAGGACGTGGGGCTTTGTCCCGAGAGACAGAAGCCGGGATCCCCCTCCACTCCAGCAGGTCTACACGTGGCCACACAGCCACCTAACACGTCTGCTGCCTCCTACGGAGACAGCATGCAGGCCATCCGCCAGGGACGGCAGCTCAAAGCGGAGAGAACGATAACCCGCCGTTCCCGCCAGGTCATGACACGGCACCTAGCGGTGAACTGCGGCAACCGAGTCGCCAATGCAAGATATTACACGGGCAAACGTTTCTGTCTGACTAAACATGGCTGATTAGTTTAATTATATACCTACAGCCTCAAACAACGTCAAAATACAATGGCAGCAACAAATATAAGAACACGAGGTTCTATAAGTTAACGTTCTCAGCTGAGGGATGAGCGGTGGCAACTCTGGCCGCCCAGCCAGGCCGCGGGGCGGCGAAGGCGAAGCCCCACGGCGGGAACTCGAAAAGAGAAAGAATATCCACAAACTTCCTCATCAAACATAGGCGTCACCTGCTGCAGTATGCAAACACTAATGTGCACCTGCACAGAGTGGAGTGGTGACTCCTGAAAGTACGTAAGACCAGGTAAACACAGCGGGCGACCCGCAACAAGAATGCACGCATTGGCATCTCTACGTCGGTCGCCTAGGCAAAGAGCCTATAGGAAGCTACGAGTCATCATGGCCCGCCTGCTGCGCCCATAGAGGCCAGGTCACGTGATGAACGTAGGAAAACGCGCCCAACATCCTACTTATCATCTTACCTATGCAAATAAAATATAAAATAACTTGTCGCGGATATAAACCGCGACACCATTCCCCTGGAACAAGTTGTGAGAGACGAGGTGGGCTTTTTCACGAATTGATTCGGCGACAAGTTCGTGGCTAAAATTCGGCGGTGACGGATGGCGAGACAGAGAGAAATCTAACATCACATAGTTATGTGACTTATGTCTACTACAAGTTACCAGCGCCTCGACGATCCTCTGTCAGATAGACTTGTATTTTCTTGTCCATTTTTTACCCACTGATTATTATTACATTGATACATGTCATATACCATATGAACCAGAAAAATGTGCTGAATTTGAAACAGTAAACGAAAATTTAATGCAATAAATAGTACATGAATGACAACGAGTTGCAGCAAAAAAGGTGAACAAAAATGTTTATACACTAGCATATTTTTTTCTCATGATATGCAGCAATGTCTCATCAACACGATGATCGGCTCAGTTTTCCATAATATCATAGTGGTGGCTTGCTAATAGTGGTGTAACATGTGGAATCATGGAATGCTCGACAATCCGTCACCCTATGGTGGCCGACCACAGAGTTACAGGCAGGAGCAGGCAAGGCAAGTATAGAGAAGGTATCGTCATACGGGCGGGAGGAAATCACTCGTTGGCAACTCCTATAGCCGTCACGCTTGGCCACGCCCCATCCTCGTTGTCTGCCCAAACCGACGATTTCACACACCTCACTCCCACCCTGAGAAAATTCTGCATCACACTAGCATAAAAGTGTACCAATAATGTAAAATTACACTTACGGAAATCAGAGTTAAATGAATTAAGGAGTACACCTTTACTCGCACTTATTTCCCTTCAACTCCTTAGTACTCAGCTGGTTTTCTTCGCATCACTTTTTTTTTAAGCCCAGATCTTTAATCTGCATGCTTTTCTGCTTCTGATGGTGTGTGGTACGTCCCGAGGTGAAAATATGCATAGGGTCAAAATCGCCTCCAAACATAAGCCGCGCCGTGACAGCGTTCATTCGCCTCGGCATTTGTTTACTCAAATGCCGAGGCGAATTAAGGCCGTCACGGCGCGGCTTATGTTCGGAGGCGATTTTGACCATATGCATATTTTTACCTCGGTACGTACCTTACACCATCAGAAGCAGAAAAGCATGCATATTTAGGATCTGGGCTTAAAAAAGTGATGCGACGAAAACCAGCTGATTTTCGTATGTGTAATTTTACATTATTGTTACAATTTTATGCTAGTGTGATGCAGAATTTTCTCAGGAAGATGATGGTGGTCTCAGTTTTCGTAAAATTGAATGTTGGGGTCAGGAAACAGTGTGGGAGTGAGGTGGTGAAGTCGTCGGTTTGGGCAGACAATGAGGATGGGGCGGGGCTTTATTAGGATCGAGGAAGGGGCGGAGCTTACCGAGATGCCAGCCAATCATCGTCCAGGATGAGATGCCGTGAACATTTCTATTTATATTTTTTATTCACCGACAATTGCTTCATAGGGTATATAACACAAAATCCACATCTTATTTTATTTTATTATAGTAGTTTATAAAAAAAAAAAACATCCGAGAGGTGCTAATACAAAAACTAATTTAAAAATTTGGTTCTTCACGTTATATGAGAGTGATGGTACCTCTCTTTACTTGCCTTGGGAGCAGTGGCTTCACCTCTCACCGTGGCGAGAGATTGGAGTTGAACCCTCTACTCTACAGTACAACTCTGTGGCTATACTCTGTCTATTTGTAGCTTGCAACTGGCACCTAGCCTAGCTCGTCGTTAATTGGACAGGCAGCCTTTCCACACACATCACGGAAACAGACCTCGCCACACTACATGTTTTATTTTTATGCTTCATACCACACTCATGATGCGTAATACATACTTGCTTTTTTCATCATTGGACAGAAAAAAGATTGCAGATTATGACTGTCTTGAAAACAACGCAAATTGACTGGAAATAAAGGAAATAATGCGAGTTGAAGTCAAAGTCGGGTGATAAATGTATATACTTCCTTTTATTCATTGCCGATTTTTTTGTGGAATTATTCAGCTACTGTAATAACAAAATGTGCCACCTGCCAAACAACATTCCCCTGGAGATGATGGTATCAACAGATTTTCGGTAAGTTTCAAAGGAAGGAAGGTCAGCAAGCTTTTATACAAAGTTTTGGGCGATGGACGAGTGGTTTCGGAGCGTAAAAGCACAGATAGCCTAACATTACAATTTAATAAGTTCATATAAAAACTTGTTTACCTCCCTTTACAACTTTACAACCTTCGTTCCCTTCTTCATTCTCTCCCTCCTTCCCTACTTTCGTCCTTTTCCTCCCACTCTTTCACCTTCCCTCCTTTCCTCATTCCTTTCCCTTCATCTCGTTTTCTTTTCACTTCTAACACTTCATCGCTCACTCACTTATTCTCTTATTTTCAGTCATCATTTTCAGACATTCTCTCTCCCACTCCCTTCAATTCCTCCTCTCATCTTTCCACACCTCTCTTTCATGTTAATTTTCTTCCCACTTTTCCATTCTCTTTAGCTCAGTCTTCTTTAATCCCTTCTTCACTCTTCGCAATCCCTACCTTCGTTCTTTTCTTCTTAGTATTCCACCCTACCTCCTTCACACACTCCCTCCTTACCTTCATCTGTCACCGTAATGCCTACCTCTTATTACACTCCTCGGTCCTTCCCCTCCATCCCTCTTTCCTCCCTTCCCCAAAGAGCATCGTAAACAGAGGCAGCTCCTCCTCGCTGGTTTGATCCAATTAACCCTTAAATCTTATTCTTTCATTCCCTTGTTCCTCGACCTCACATTATAAATTTCGAAATGGCAGTTATGTGGGAAGTCAGTTGGCTGGACTCTCTCTCTCTCTCTCTCTCTCTCTCTCTCTCTCTCTCTCTCTCTCTCTCTCTCATATCAGGTTTACTTTTTTTTTCGTCTGCTCTTCCCGTTGTCCCCTCATCCCCGTTATTCCCATTGGCAAGGTCAGGTATACTTATATTTTCAGCAGGGAAAGGCAAGGATGAGGGATGGAAAAGAAAGAATAGGAGAAGCAAGAGAGAGAGAGAGAGAGAGAGAGAGAGAGAGAGAGAGAGGGGGGGGGGGTGGACGTCACCGAATACAAGGGCGCTCTGATAAATTAATCTACTACTAGTAGTTGCCTTTGTACCATATTTGTCTATTAATATTCCTTTTTTTCCATTGTTCCTTTCGTTTTTTTTTTTTTTTACCTGCTTCCTTTGTCTACTAAATTGTTTATGTGTCTATTTTCTTTATGTAATTCTTTTTAATATCCCAGTGTTCGTCATCTTATGTCTTTATCTCACCTCTGTATAGATTTTCTTTTGTTTTGAATGCCTCAACATTTGTCCGATACGACTGCGTTCCACTACACCCACATCATTGTTGCTTTTACCCGTCATCGTTATCATCATCATCATCATCATCATTTTCATCGGAGTACATTAAGATAAACTGATTTGCAAGTTAATTTGATGAAGCAATGCAACCTAATGAATTCCTCAAATTCTCTCTCTCTCTCTCTCTCTCTCTCTCTCTCTCTCTCTCTCATAGAAAAAGGCCCACTTTCTTTCCTGCCTGATTGCAACATCCAGAAACAACATGTGGTTTAGTTCGTGGGGATGGTGGTGATGGTCGAGGAAGTATTGAACGTCATTGTAGTGTTGTAGTTGTTGGGGTGTGGTCACTGTGGTGGTTGTGGTAGTGGTGATGGTCGAGAAAGCGTTGAAGGCCCGGGTGGTGGTAGGGTCGGTGGTAGTAGGATGTTGGTGGAGAAGGCGGGGGTGGTAGTGATGGTTGGGGTGGTGATGGTGACGATTTAGTATTGATGATGATGGTGGTGGTGGTGGTGGTGTAATGGCAGTGGTGGTGTGACGGTGGTGGATTTACCGGTCTTTGTATCTTTACCAACAATGCTGCCCGTCTGTCCCTTTGTCTGCCTGGCTGTCTGTCAGTCTGTCTGTGCACCTATAAGCAGTGGCGTACTAAGGGGGGGGCGGGGGGGGCGGTCCGCCCCGGGTGACAGCTTGAAGGGGGTGCCATCCCGGCTCGTTTAATGGATAATCAGTGGGGTAGCTAAAGGAGGGGGCGGGGGGCCTGGGGGTGTCATGAAGACGTACCCCACCAGGTTCCCAACAAAAGGTGGCCTGGCAATTTTTTTTCAGCTTTTCAGTGGCTGTCCCTAAATATGTCTACCCTGAATATTAAGCAAAATATACGGAAAATAATAATAACCTAATAAATTAAGGCAGGGCATTGAAAACCACGAATAAAAAAAATTAAAAAAAATAGGCACGTGCGTGCTATACATGTAGAGCAGCGAGTCAGCTGGTGCAAATGGCCGCCACGTCATGGAGGCTTGAGTACCGCACCTGGCGCACCATGCACACTGGAGGCAGATCTGCGGCTGTAATTGTGAACGCGTGCTGTAAGGTAGGAGTCGTGTGTACATGGTAATCATTTAGTCTGTTTGTTAGGCTATATGTTTATATAGCTACTGTAGTAAATATTCCTTATGCCACCCATTTATTAAATTATGATTTTATACTTTAAGGAATTGCAAGTTCATTTTGTAACTAGTCAGAACTAGTAGGCTACAGTTATATAGCTACTGTAGTAAATATTTCTTATGCCACCCATTTATTGAATTATGCTTATATACTTTAAGAAATTATAAGTTTATTTTGAACCCCTCAGAGCTGGTAATGAAGATTTTGTAATAAATAAATAATAAATGAAAATATTATTATAAGTATTGACCAAGAAAAAATAAGTAAAAAGTTTTCTGTTATGTCTGAACCTTTTCAAGGCAGCTGTATCGCAAGGAGATGCTGCCTTTGTCCAGATCAAAACTGGGGAGGTAAGAGCCCTCTATTACCAGAGTTCCGACAACTCCGAGGCAGGCGCCATGTTGACTCCCAGCCGCGCTCCCTTGCCCGCCCCGCGCTGCCCTGTTTTACACCATTAAGCTGTATTTACACTAATGAATTTATGAATTTACAATAATAAATTTATTTATTAGTGTAAATACAGCTTAATGGGGTAAAACAGGCGCAAGGTAGCGCGGCTGGGAGTCAACATGGCGCCTGCCTCAGAGTTGTCGGAACTCTGGTAATAGAGGGCTCTGGGGGTGGTGGGGTGCAAAATTATGCTCCGCCCCGGGTACCAAATGCTCTAGGAACGCCACTGCCTATAAGTGTGTGTCCCGGCCTTTGATTGAGGCGTCCGTTTCGTCGCGTGTTCGAAGCGCCACAATGAGAGAGAGAGAGAGAGAGAGAGAGAGAGAGAGAGAGAGAGAGAGAGAGAGAGAGAGAGAGAGAGAGTTACATAGACTTACATAGAAAATCAGACCACACAGACCCCATGGTCCAGACTAGGTGGTCTGTCCTTAAACGTAAGTGATTCTACATTAATCAGATGGCTCCTAAACGTTGCTTTTCTACTCTAGTTAATATTAAGTTGAAGGTAGTGACGGTCGACCTTGTTTTTATAGGAGTCAATCATGTTACACTGGACCACTGATGATGGGAGCTTATTCCATTCTTGCACTACAATGTCGGTGAAGAAAAATTTGGTGCAGTCTGAATTTACTTGTTTACATTTGAGTTTTATGCCATTGTTCCTCGTTCGCAAAGTGTCATCGATCATAAACAATTTTGTTCTGTCTACATTCGTGAAACCATTAAGTATTTTAAAACATTCGATCAGTTTTTCTCGGAGGCGACGCTTCTCAAGAGATAACATGTTAAAGGTGGAAAGCCTTTCTTCGTAGGATTTGTTGCGCAAGGAAGGGATCATTTTTGTTGCTCGACGCTGAATACCTTCTAATTTAGCAATGTCCTTTGCATGGTGAGGAGACCAAAACTGTACCGCATATTCCAAGTGGGGTCTGACTAAACTATTGTAGAGCGGAAGTATTACATCTTTATTCTTGAATAAAAGTTTCTTTTAATGAAGCCCAACATTCTGTTCTCTTTATTTGCTGCATCGATGCATTGATGTGAGAATTTGAGGTTTGACGCGATTTTGACCCCCAGGTCCTTAACGCATTGAGTTTAACGCCGTGCATTTCGCAATCGAACTTTTTATTTTTTGTTCCAACTTGAAGGAAGGAAAGATTTCTGATTATTTTTACAGTTGGCTGCAATATTTTCTTCATATCTATGCTTTGCCTGGCATACTAATCTTTTTACTCGTCGCCTGGCATCATTATAAAGTCTAATATTTTCGGGCGTGCTTTGTTCTTTCTTTAACCTGTAAAACAATTTTCTCTCATTGACTGATTGTTTAATTTCGCTATTAAACCACGGGGGGACGAATGTGTTCTGCTGAGTGAGTAAGTGATTTTTAAAGCTTAGCCAGGCTTCTTCTACGTTGCCGTCATCTGATAGTTGTATTTCTGTTAGTTTTTGTCGGATTTCTACGAAGTTAGCTCTTTTGAAATTGGGCACCTTTACTTTATTTTCAGTCACTGATGATTGAGCTCTAATGTAGACGCGCAATAATTAATGATCGCAAGAACCGAGGTGTTCTCCTACCGTGACATTATTGACCGGGTTATCTTGGGTCGTTATAACAAGGTCGAGTATATCATTTTGTCGAGTTGGTTCAAAAACCATTTGGCTTAGATAATTTTCTTCTAGAAATTCGATCATTCTATGTGACTCGCCTTCTGTACCTGACAGTGTCGCCCAGTCGATATGGGGGAAGTTAAAGTCTCCTAATATCAGTGAGTCGTTGTTATTAAGTGACTGCCTTAAGACGCTGTATATTTCAAGGTCGTCATCGAATGAGTGCCCGTGAAGTCTGTAGGTGACAGATATATTTAAATTGACTTTTGCAATGTTTACTCGCACGCACAAATGTTCAACGTTACTGTTTCTTGGTGTTTTGTCAGTGGGTTGCAAATAGCTTTTGACAAAAAGGGCGACGCCACCGCCTCTACGGTTTACACGATCTTTGTTGAAGAGTCTGTAGCCATCTATGTTGTATTCGGAACTTAAATCAATATTTGTGGTGTTGATAAATGTTTCGGTTATAGCAATTATGTCAATTTTTTTGGTTAGAGCAAGACATCTCAGTTCATCAAATTTGTTGCTTAGGCTACGCGCATTGAAACTAAGGATTTTTAAGTTATCTAGAGGCTTGGTAATAGAGGTGGTGGTACTTGCGGGATCACGGTTACGGGTTCGTTGCGATGCACGGCGTCTATTTACATGGGCGGGGTGGAGGGACTTGGGTGAGGGTCGTGTTTTGATCGGATGTCACGTACTGCGTTGTTGAGGAGCCTTCCGAATCTGTCTGCCCCGATGGGAGACAGGTGTAATTCGTCCCTGTGGAAGAGCTCACTTTGTCCATAGAAATTGTCCCAGGCGTTGAAGAACTCCACGTCAAGCTCCCTACAAAGAGTCTGCAAACGGTTGTTTAGGCTGAAGGCCTTACTGAAGAAGTCGCTCTCCGCCCAAGTCCGTGGTAGAACTCCTGAAATCAAAATGTTAGGGGATTTAGACTTATGCTGCTGGATGAGCCTACGGTACTTGTCCAGGAGTTCCTCAGACCGGGTCGTGGTGACGTCGTTCGTACCTGTGTGAATAACAAACAGTGAATCATTAGTAGCCTGGGGGGAGATCTCAAGAGCAGCAGTTATATCGTCGATCCCAGCACCAGGATAGCAATAGTTCCGTCTTCGACGAGGAACTCTGCCGCAGAACTCAACGACCTGCTGGCGAATCATGGATTCACCCACCAGGAAGGAGAGAGAGAGAATGATAATTTTGTCACTGAAAAGGCTGCAGTTTACCGTCCTTTCTAGAAAAAAAACGCACATGACACTAAGCAATAATGCACCAAACAAGAGTGAACAATGACACACAAGACGCACTGCCCCACGACAATCCCTTTGCGTGCACTGCAAAACCCTTCGTTTTAAGCGTCGTTATTTGGTGTACCCCTGGGGCAGGGGTCGGGGGGAAGGGGTGATGGTGTGTTCCTGGGGATGCGGGTCGATAGAGAGGGGTGATGGTGTGTTTCTGGGGGGCGTGGGTGGGGAAATGGGTGATAGTGTCTTATGGGGGGGCGTGGGTGGGTGAATGGGTGATAGTGTGTTCTTGGGGGCGTAGGTGGGGGAATGGATGATAGTGTGTTCTTGGGGGGCGTGAGTGGGGGAATGGATGATAGTGTGTTCTGGGGGGCGTGGGTGGGGGAATGGGTGACACTGTGTTCCTGTGGGGGGGGGTGAGGGAATGGGTGACAGTGTGTTCCTGGGGGGCATGGGCGGGGGAATGGGTGATAGTGTGTTCCTGGTGGGCATTGATGGGGCAAGGGTTGATGCTGTGTTCCTGGGGGCGTGGATGGTGGGTAATGGGTGATGGTGTGCTCCTGAGGCGTGGGTGGCGGACAAGGGGTGATGGTGTGTTCATGGGGGCGTGGGTGGTGGGCAAGGGATGATGATGTGTTCCTGGGGCGTGGGTATACCTAGGATGACGTAAGAAGGGTGACGGGGGTGATGGGTGTGAATAGGGAAGGAGGTAATGGTGTTGTGCTTGGGGTGGAGGGGGTGCGGTTGTATCAGTGGGGGGCATGGGGAGTGGGAGGTGGGTCGATACTCTCCTAATTACTGTAACTCAACTATTCTTGCTGCTCAAGTGAAACGTATTTACTGACACTTTATAACAGCTGTCACGTTTTATTTTTGTTGTTTTTGTTGTTTAAAAGTAATATTTATCTCTACACACATTCGACAACGATTCATTACATGTTTATTAATTTATTTATTTTTTATTTGTCTACACCGAAACTTCTCTCTATAAGTGTGTCTGGAAGAACCTCTGAGTTTGCTTTTTACGAGGAAATGAGAGAACGAGAGACATGAAAAAATAGGAAGAGAAAAAGAAGAGAGGACAAATGAAAATGAGAAACTGTAGAAGTAGGGTGGAGGAAGGAGAGTTTAGGAGGACAGATGAGTAGGAGGAGCAACAGAAACAGAGGAAGTGGAAGAAGACACACGGGAGAGGAGCACGGAGAAAGAAGGAAGTGTGAAGAAAAAACAGGAAGGGAGAGAAATGGCTAAATAGAATAGGAGTAGGTGGCTAAGAGGAGGGAGAAACAGAAATAGAAATAAGGAGGAAAGAGTGGAAATGCGAAGAGCAACTGGATGATCAAGAAATACAAATAAGAAAACTTATTGGGAATAACTAAACTCGCTCAAGACGTCTCTACATTCCTCTCACCTTTCATTCCACTTGTTATTTTTCCACCTTGTCTTCCAATTCTATCTTACTATTTGTTCATTACTAATTTTACTATTTTCTTCTTTCCCTTCCCCATTTCCTTCGTCTTCCCTTTATTCTGCCCAGAGTGAAAATGGGCTGCGTGAATACTGTTGTGGTGTGACTGACTGACGGTGTCACAACACCTTGACTGTCGTATGCAGATAACAGGCCATGTAGAAACTGTTACTAGGCAGCCGTGACTGTATGACTGACTGGCTGCTTGAACATGAAGCAAAACACAAGATTAAAGTCTGATACTGAAGTATGAATACTATAAGTATTCAGATGTATTTTTTCGTTTCTTCCTTTCTCTCCATCTCCCTCTTTCCCTTCCTTTAAACGTTGTTCACTAAGGCAACTGCAGAGTCCCTATAAAATTAAAAACTTTGTTTTACCTCGTGAAAACACTTGCATAATTAATCATCAGATACTCTTTCCATTTTTTTTTCTCGTTCCTTTCTCCCTCCAAAATTCCTGCCTTTTTTCCTTCTCTTTCCTTTCTCCTCTCCTTCCATAGTTTCTTTCCCTTCCTTCATCCTCCTGAACCTCATATTTCCAGAAAAATATATCAGTAAAACGATAAATTACGAAAATGGAGTTAGTGATAGAATAAAATAAAACACTATTCCCTTATCAATGGCGAATACGATAATGTGATGACAAGCCTAATTTTTTTTTAAACAAAGGAGACAGCTCAAGGGCACACAAAAAAGGGAACAATAATATAAAAAAAAGTCCCGCTACTCGCTGCTCCTAAAAATATCAAAACAGGTGGCCGAAAGAGGGGTCAATTTCGAGAGGAAAGGTGTCCTGATACCCTCCTCTTGAAAGAATTCAAGTCGTAGGCAGGAGGAAATACAGATGAAGGAGGATTGTTCTAGAGTTTACCAGCGTGAGGGATGAAAAAGTGAAGATGCTGGTTAACTCGTACGTAAGGGATTTGGATAGTATAGGGATGAGCATGAGTAGAAAGTCGCGTGCAGCGGGGCCGCATGAGGGGGGGGAGGGGGGGGGAGGCATGCAGTTAGCAGTTCAGAAGAGTAGGCAACGTGAAAATAACGCTAGAAGATAGAGAGGCAACATGGCGGCGGAAATTAAGAGGTAGAAGACTATCAGTAAAAGGAGGAGAGCTGATGAGACGAAGAGCCTTAAACTCCACTCTGTCCAAGAGAGTTGTGTGAGTGGAGCCTCCCACACGTGAGATGCATACTCCATACGAGGGCAGACAAGGCCCCTGTATATGGATAGCAACTGTGTGGGGGAGAACTGGCGGAGACGATACAGAACGCCCAACCTCGAGGAAGCTGATTTAGGGAGAGAGGAGATGTGAAGTTTCCAGTTAAGATTTTGAGTTAAGGATAGACCGAGGATGTTTAGTGTTGAAGATGGTGACACCTGAGTGTTGTCGAAGAATACGGGATAGATGTTTGGAAGATTGTGTTGAGTTGATAGGTGGAAAAATCGGGTTTTTGAGGCATTGAAGGACAAAAGGTTCCTTTTACATACCTATATATACCTGACACTAAGAATGTTAGCGTATACTTGGGTATCTCAGGCATGCCAGAGCGTCCCGCAGAGCATCGTCATCCTCTCTAATGCCTGGTTTACCAATTCACGACATCGTGGCCGTGGCCGTGGCCGTTGTCGGCGAAAAAATCGCCGACAACGGCCACGGTTTTTAACGATTTTTTTTTTTTTTTTTTTTTTTTTTTTTTTACGTGACAGCCTATGGCGCCGGTAAGCTTTCTTGAGGGGTCTGGTTGGTGGTCGCCCCCAGCCCGTCATGGCGCAGGGAAGTGTTTTAATGTGGCGCCATCTTTTCTTTTCTTGGCTCATGCCTGGAGCTCGTTCTTGATTCACTTGGACGGTTCCCTCTTGAGTCCGGATTGATGGGTGGTCCTCAGGATAGCATGTGGATAGTCTTAGGCCACTCGGCGGTGACTGAAAAATCCCAGGTGGTAGCAGCAGATTCGAACCCAGGTCGTCCAGCACTCGCTGAATGTGGGGCCCGCACGCTAATCACTCAGCCATCGCCACGGAAACATACCGCCGACGCATTGGAGACATGTTTCCGATGCGTCGGAAACATGTCGCTTGATGCATAGGCGACTATTCGGCGAGTCGGTCTCCGACATTTTTTTTTTATTTAACGGCTTTTTTTGTCCCCAACGGAAACAACGGAAACATGTTGCCGACTCGTCGGAAACATGTCGCCGACTCGTCGGAAACGTGTCACCGACGCGTCGGAAATATGTCGCCGTCAGGCAAAACCTTGGATACGATCTCCTAGCTGAGCATCAGCTGTGCTCAGCTGACCTATATATGCGTCGTCTGCTTGTGGTTGCGTCAATCCACCAGCAGCAGCAGAACCCCCATAACATCTCCCCAGCACCCACCATGGACCAGAGACGCACTCGACAATGGAAGACTTTGCTGTTGAGCCAACTGACACTGCAACAAAGCATCCTGTTGGTCATGATAACTAACGAGGAAGAGGAAGCTGAACTGTGCTTGCAGAGGTGACTCCGAGGTATAAATACCCGTCCCGACTGCGGTTGCCGAGCAAAATTTGAAATTTTAATGGTTTTCAACTCATTATTGTCGGCGACAGACCAAAACTTGTCGGCGACACGTCGTCGAAGTTTCGCTGAAGCTTCACCGAAGAGTCGCCGACGCTTCGCCGACAAATTGTAACGTCATCAGTGTCGGCGACCGTCCACGAATTTTTCGTGCAAACGGAAAAAATCGTAATCCCCCGCGACAAGCCCAGAGGGTCGCAGACATGCCCCCGACAGGCCACGAATCGATAAAAAAACATCATGAAAACCACTCACGATTACGCCACGATTGCGAGATTGTGGCGTTGTCGAAGAAAAGTTGTGACTGTGTAAACCGGAGTTAAGGTTTCAGTTTCTATCTATGCGGGGAGGAAGGGAGGGTGTTGAGTCAGTAGAAGAGTAGAGAGGAGAAGAGAGGAAAAATTGGCCTAAGAGAAAAAAAAAAAAAGGGAAAGCATTGAAAACAAAGAATAAAATAGAAAGGTTGCTAAAGAAAACCTAACTATTCTGGGACTTTCTTATTTTGCAGTAAAAGGAGGCAGCTAATTGGCCAAAAGAATATACCGCAAATCACTGATCTCACAGGAGGATAGGAAAAGTGTAAAAAAGATTATATATTTTGTTAGGAAAGGTCAAGGTAGTCCCCTTTTGTTATGGAGTTAAAGTCGTAGGTAGAAGGAAGTCTAGACGAAGGAGGGCTGTTCTACACCAGAGATGTAAGATGCTACTTAACACTTGCATTAGGATGTTGAACAGCATTGAAATTAGCTAGTGTTGAAAAGCATGTGCAGTGAGGCTACGGGACGGTGGATGCATGCAGTTAGAAAGTTAAAAAAAAATAATTCGATTGAAAATAGCGATTAAAAAAATAGAGAGCAACATGGCGGCGAAGAGTTGTGTTGTATGGCGACGAGAAAGAGGAAATCGAGGACAAGGTGATGTGGAAGAAGGAAAAATGTATATGTGTGTGTGTGGGTGTGGGTGTAGGTAGTAGTAGTAGTAATAATAATAATAATAATAATAATAATAATAATAATAATAATAATAATAATAAAAATGATAATAATAATAATATTAATAATAGGTTTATTAATGTATGGCAGCCGTTAGGCTGAAAATATACAAATTAAATATACAATAAACTAATAGTAAATAGGCTACACTAGAGGGACGGAGAGGGTGGGGGGTGGTTTGGGAGAGCTAAAAATAGAGACAAAAGGGAGAGGGAGGCTGGTGTGAAGGGGGAACTTAGATATGGCGGCGAGGTGATAATCTCCACCGCGGCCCTTTGGGTTTGACTATCACTGCTTGGCATTGTTTATCATCCGCAATATCGCGGGCACTGCGCTACGTTTGTAACGGTCGGTTCGCGGCGCTATGAAGGGGGTAAGTTTGTTGTGGCTTCTGGTGAAGCGGGTGGGGGCAGGCGCGTCGGGTGGCAGGAGGTGGCGGTGGCGAGGATGGTGAGGCAGGGAGCTGCCGCATTTTCTGAGGGCGTCCTGGTGCCTGTCAGAGAGTCTCGGGAGACTTAGAGTGGTCAGGGCATTATCGTAGGTGTGGTAGTCAGGGCCTAAAATGACCCTGAATGCCCTTTTTTAAACCCTCTCAAGCTGCTGTTGCTGGGTGAGGGTAAGGGACGAAGACCACGCCGGGGAGGCATACATGAGTTTTGGCAGTATGAATGATGTGTAAATACTGCACAGCTCAGCAGCCAGTGCCCCCAGCGTCCTGAGTCTACGCAGCATGTACAGCTTGTAGGAGGCTGCTCTGACGGTGTTGGAGACGTGGCGCTTCCAGTTGAGCTGGTTGTCCACAGTGATGCCAAGTAGTTTGGTGGACTGGACACCCTGGAGGTGGTGTGACGTGCAAACGTGCATCACCACGGTCTTGGTGTGGTTGATAGTGGCACTGTTGTCAACCGTCCATGCCTGAAGGTTGTCGAGCGACGCTTGAAGAGGTGCATAGTCTGGATCCCTGTTGTTGACGGGGACGCCCAAGGTGCTGTCGTCAACATATTTCCAGCGGTGCGGTGTGTCCATGAGGGAGTCGTTAATGAGCACCTACATAGAAGCAAAGCGGACCAATTTTAGTGCCTTGCGGGACGCCACACGTCAGCTCAAAAGGAGGGGAGACAGAGCCCTGGGAGCGAACTATTTGCTGGCGTGCACTGAGGAAACCAGTCAGCCACGCTACAATATTAGGGTGAAGCCCCAGCTCAGTGGCCTTAGTAATGACAACAGTGTGGTCTACAAGGTCAAATGCTTTCCTGAAGTTAACAGAAGCAAGGGCAAGGGAAGTGTCTCGTTTATCAAGGTGGCTGTGTATGAAAGATAACCAGGCAATGAGTGGTGGAGGAGTGCTTCATGTTGCCAAATTGTTGGATGTCTATGAGGCTACTAATATCATCATAAGCCCAGTTAAAAATAAAATCTTCACAAATGAGGCTGGGAATATGCGCGATGGCGATTGGCCTTAGGTCATTAAGGGACTGAGGGCTGGACATTTTGGGGATGGGAGCGACATAGGACGTTTTCCAATCGCTTGGGCAAGTGTTTTGTTCAAGTGAAGCATTAATTATGGAGCAAATGGGGGTGGCAATTTCAGGGTCAAATTTCTTATAGATTTTGAGTGGGAGGTCAGTCGGCGTGGTAACTCTGTGCGTCCTTAATTTCTTTAATTTATTGAAAACATCAACCTCCTGGACGGAGGGGGGTGGGGAGGGGGATGGTAGGTATGAGGGGAGGGCGGTGAGATCAAGTTTTGGGAGGCTTTAACAGATACCCGCGAAATGGGTATTTATCTCCTCGGCCGCTCGGTCAGGTGATAAATGTGAAGTGCAAGGGAAGGAGGGTGAGTGTTTGCCGAGTCCACAAAAAGACCTGACCTTGTGATACCACTGTCTGTTGTTGGCCTGTTTAAGATGGTGTATTTTGTGCGTCGGTGTAGGCTGCAATTTACACAAATTCAAGTTAAATTCCTATGAATTATTCCTTTTAGTATCATATTAATTGTTCTCATTATCATTCAGTTCCAATACTGTCCACTTGATTGCCTTGGACGTCATATGATTGGCCGGCAAGATAATTAAACGTAAGTACCTGGGCGACACGGGAATATCCAGAAAGCCACTGGTAAAACAAACATGGAGGAAGCAATGGAATGAATGGCACGTAACTGCTCGAGTTGTGCGAGTGATAATTATATAATTTGCTCATGTCGAGATAATTAGTGTATATTGTGTTGGTAATACACGCCGTAGAGGAAAATCGAAGAGAAGGTGAAGGATGTGTGGCCATAATTCTAATACGTGTATGATGTGACTGTTCCAGTATCGCCGAAGAGGGTTTAATTGGAAAACGATAAGTCTGGAGTTAGCGGCCTTGAGTTGAGAGGCAGGTAACCGGCTACAACTACTGAACCTGTCACGTCCTTAACTCAAAATCTCAACTGGAAACTCCATATCTCCTCTCTCACTAAATCAGCTTCCTCGAGGTTGGACGTTCTGTATTGTCTTCGCCAGTTCTTTTCCCCCGCACATATGCTGTCCATGTACAGGGGCCTTGTCCGCCCTCGTATGGAGTATGCACCACATGTGTGGGGGGGATTCACTCACACAGCTCTCTTGGACAGAGTGAAGTCAAAGGCTCTTCGTCTCATCAACTCTCCTCCTCATACTGACAGTCTTCTAACTCTTAAATTCCGTCGCCATGTTGCCTCTCTATCTTCTAGCGATATTCTCATGCTGAATGCTCTTCTGAACTTGCTAACTGCATGCCTCCCCCCGTCCCGCGACCCCGTTGCACTCGACTTTCTACTCTAGCTCATCCCTATACTGTCCAACCCCTTATGTAAGAGTTAACCAGCATCTTCACTCTTTCATACCTCACACTGGTCAACTCTAGAACAGCCATCCTTCGTCTGTATTTCCTCCTGCTTATGACTTGGTCTCTTTCAAGAAGAGTGTATCAGGATACCTCTCCACCCGTAATTGACCTCTCTTATGGCCACTCCTTACTTTTGTCTATTGGAACAGCGACTAGCGGGCTTTTTTCTACACTCTTTGTATTGTCTTTGAGCTGTCTAATTTGTCGTAAAAAAAAATAAAAAAAACGTTATCCGCCTTATAAGAACATAAGAACGCAAGGAGTCTGCAAAAGGCCGGTTGGCATATACAAGGCAGCTCCTGTACACTGAACCCCACCTTACCTCACCATCCATGGCCTTTTCTAACCTCTTCTTGAATGTATCTATGGTACTGGCACCCACAACATGGCTCCCAAGCCTATTCCATTCATCTACCACTCTATTGGTGAACCAATTCTTGCCTATGTCTTTGTTGAATCTGAATTTGTCTAACTTAAAACCATTGCTACGCGTCCTACCTGGCTCTTTTACTATCAAAATCTTATTGACATCCCCTTTATTAAAACCCTTCATCCATTTAGAGACTTCGATCAAGTCTCCTCGCAACCTTCGCCTTTCTAAATAGTGTAGATATAAATGCTTCAACCTGTCTTCATAAGGCAAGTTTCTCATCCCCTGAGTCATCTTTGTCATCCGCCTCTGTGCAGATTCTAACATCTTGATATTCATTCTATAGTAGGGGGACCATAACTGAACTGCATAATCGAGATGAGGTCTGACTAGTGCTAAGTAAAGTTTGAGGATGACTTCAGCGCTCCTATTGCTTACGCTCCTTGAGATGAAACCAAGTACTCTGTTTGCCCGATTTTTAGCCTGAATGCATTGAGCCCTAGGACGGAGGTCAGCGGTCACTAGTACTCCTAAGCCTTTCGCACGCCCAGACCTGCTTAGAGGAGTGTCATTTAAGGAGTAATTGTGTGAGGGGTTATTCCTACCTACACCCAGAATGCTACATTTCCCGACACTGAATTCCATTTGCCACTTCCCCGCCCAATCATATAGTCTGTCAAGCTCATCCTGGAGAACGCTAACGTCCCTGTCTGATTGGATTACTCTACCGATCTTGGTATCATATGCGAACTTACTGACATCACTACTAATTCCTGTGTCCAAGTCACTGATGTAAATAATACAAAGCAGAGGACCCAGCACCGACCCTTGTGGGACTCCACTCGTAACACTGCCCCATTCAGATTTTTTACCATTGATTTGCACTGTCTGATTCCTAACACTAAGCCACGCCCTGATCCAGTTCAAAACCTTCCCATCTACGCCGTGAGCCTGTAATTTTAGCAATAGCCCGTGATGAGGAACTTTGTCGAACGCTTTACTGAAATCTAGATATAATATGTCATAGTTTTCATCTCTGTTAACCGCCTCGATTACTTTAGTATAGAAGGACAACAGGTTAGTAAGGCAAGACCTGCCCTTTGTGAGCCCATGGCGTGAATCATGAATCATGAATGCTTTTCTAGATGGTCCCGAATGCTCCCGGCTATATAAATGATTCCCCTGTCTTTCCGGTTCTAGCCCTGAAACCTGACCCTCATCTACCCCTAAGGTTCCCCAATTTACCTCCTCAAGGTGTCTTCTGAGCCCCTCATAATCAGCTCTTTTAAAGTCAGGTACCAACACAGGGTTCAGTTCATGGGTCACCGCCCAGTCTAATTTAAACTTAATTTCCTTATGATCACTGCCACCTAATTCTTCCCCAACATCTAGCTCACTGATCATGCTCTCGTTGTTAGTTAGGACTAAGTCTAAACGCCTTCCTAGTCTATATTCCTATAGTTAAAATCCCCCATTATGCAGACATTTTTGCTCATGCTCGCCCTGCCAACCTATTGTAGTAATATATCAGTGTCCTGCCTGCTAAGGTTGGGTGGCCTGTAAAGAACCCCTAGAATTAGCTTGTCTTTCCCTTTGTGGACGTCCACCCAAACTGATTCTGAGTTACCATTTGTTTAAGCACCGAACCCCCTCCTTGGCAAAATACCACAAACGCCCCCCTGAAGTCTCACTTTGGCGAACGATTCCCTAAAGCGCCTAAATATCTATTCGATTCCCACTCTCCGGTATCATTGCCACCGAAACTGTAGAAGACGATTGGCTGAGTACTTTCCCCCGCTAAAATATCCTCAATCCTGTCAGAAATATGTTGTATACCTGCCCCGGGAAAGCAAACTCTAAGTCTATTGCCCTTATCCTTTGAACAAAAGTACCTGTCAATGAGCTTGAATTGACTGTCCCTGTAAGGGCCGCCGGCAACCCTCACATAACTGTGTGCGTGTGTGTGTGTGTGTGTGTGTGTGTGTGTTTCTGTGTGCGTAGGAACATCACGCCACCGTAACTACCACTTATCCACGCGTGATGCTTAACGTGAGTTGCCGATGCACGCTTCGAACCCGCGAGGAGAATCGGTGGTGCTCACTGATTTCCGTCTTGTTAATATCCTCAGTGACCTCCAGCCTTCTGCCGGCAACATACATTCACACCACTCTGCTGAGGTCCTCATTTAGAAGACATCACTTTTCGTGGGCTGAAGTGATTCTCTCTCTGCCTGTTCAAGCCGCTGTATAGAGAGGGGACGGAACTCTTATCCTGCCGCCTCTGGTCTCGTCTTGAGCTGTGCTACGTTACATATGTGCTACTGTCACGACCCCACACCAGGTGATCTTTAACCTCGTTCTCTTTAACCTCCCCACAGTGTTGGCCTAAAGGCTGTGTTGTTGCTATACTTGAGCTACTATGGTGAGGTTTAATAGACGGTTATATCACTGTTACGTGTTTGGAGGAGTTCATTATTGATGTTTGTTACACCTTTGTGGTGATTGTGTGCACAGTGTTTCCTCGGTTGCCCTGATTGACTTCCGTGTATACGACTCCGCACCAGGTAAATCTAACCTTCTCTATCATTCCTCTCCCGTGATTATTCGTGCTCTTTCTTAGCTGCCTGTAATGTGATTACTATTTAGGTAGTATCATTTGTGTGGAGTGGATGCTAGACGGTTAGATTACTGTACGTGTTGGAGGAGTTATGTCAGTGTTATTAACTTGTTATTTAATAAACCTAATGTTAAGTTAGCAAGTGTTTGCCTTCCCACTTCCTGAGATACCTATCATTTTCTATCCTGAACCTTCGGCATTGGAGGCGAACGTAGTTCTCGCAATCTCTAAGCCTTAAGTCCCCAACAACTAAGACCTTCCTAGGAACGGTGCCAGGAGCGGGAAGAGAAGCTGGAACAGAAGGAAAGGTGGATGTTGACAGGCAGAGGCGAAAGAGTTTGACCACTGATCAGGCAGGGTGTCAGCACGGAAGCACATTTTTTAAGGACAATAGGAGGCACTCCATCAGGCCCATAAGCCTTCTGAGGATTGAGGCCAAAGAGGGCACAGAAAACATCATTCCTAAGAATCTTAATAACATGCATAAAGGAGTCAGAGGGGGGATGAGTAGGAGGAATATGCCTAGAATCGTCCAGAGTGGAGTTTTTACAGAAAGTTTGAGCGAAGAGTTCAGCCTCAGAGATAGATGAGACGGTGGTGCTGCCATCTGGGTTAAGGAGAAGAGGGAAGATGAAGAAGTGAAATTGATAGAGATAATTTTAGCGAGGTGCCATAAGTCTCTTGAAGAATTAGAAAAAGCAAGGTTTTGACATTTACTGTGGATGAAAACTTTTGGTAAGTCGAAGAATAGATTTGGCATGATTCCGGGCAGAAATGTAAAGGTCATGGTTACCAGGAGTGCTAAGGCTCTGGTGCCTCTTGTGAGTTGCCTCTCTATTTTTGATGGCACGAGAACAAGCGTGATTAAACCAAGTCTTTTTAGCATGAGTAGAGAAAATACGTGCAATGTGTGCCTCCATTCCAGAGACAATCACCTCTGTGATGCGCTGGGCACACACAGAGGGGTATCTCCACTGGAACCAGTAATCATTCCACGGAAAATCGGAAAAGTACATCCTCAGGTCGTCCCACCGAGCGTATGCAAATTGCCAGAACCATCGCCTCTTCGGTGGGTCCAGAGGCTGTACAGGAGCGATAGGACAGGATACGGAAATAAGGTTGTGATCGGAGGAGCCCAACGGAGAGAACAGTTTGACAGAGTAAGCAGAAGGGTTAGAGGTAAGGAAGAGGTTTAGTATGTTGCGCCCGTCTGAAAGACGGTCGGGAATACGTGTAGGGTGCTGAACCAACTCCCCTAGATCATTGAGGATAGCAAAGTTGTAGGCTTGTTCACCAGGCTGGTCAGTGAGAGAGGGTGAAAACCAAAGCTGGTGGTGAACATTGAAATCTCCCAAGATGGAGATTTCAGCGAAGTGAGAGTCGGTCAAGATGTCCTCCACTTTAGAGGTCAAGTAGTCAAATAAATTTACATAGTAGAGTTAGGTGAGATAAACAGCACAGACGTATTTAGTAATTGAATGCCAATGAAGTATTAGCCAGATGGTGGAAAACTCTGAAGAGTCAAGGTCGTGGGCACGAGAGCAAGTGATGTCGTTGCGTAAATAGACGCAACATCCAGCTTTGGATTGAAATTTAGGGTAGAGATAGTAGGGGGGAACAGAGTAGAGATTGCTGTCAGTAGCCCCCGAGATCTGTGTTTCAGTGAGGAAGAGAAGGTGAGATTTAAAGGAGAAGGTGCTCCACATAATGAAAATTAGAACATAGACCGCAAATGTTGCAGAAGTTAATGAAGAGAAAGTTCGAAGAGGTATCAAGACACCTCTTGGGTCGACGGTCGAAAGTGGAGTCCGCTCTGGGTAAATAAAGCCTCTGTCGTGCAGGCTGATGATCACGTAACAGGAGTCATATATCAAGCCAGCCACTATAAAAAATAGCCTGCGGGCTAGGGTCGTCGAGGAGGCCCCTCAAGATAGCCTACCGGCTCTTCAGTAAGCACATAAAAAAAGAGATAAGTAAGTAACTGGACACATGTGTATGATTGTGATAGTTGTTACTGAGCATGTGCTCAGTTAATGATATAAAAGTGTATGAGCCTGAGTTACTGTTGAATTGGTCATGATAAGTTAATGAATTTCAAGCTGATCATAACAACCATGAAACTATATACTGTATGGTGACGCTTACTAAGTTAGATGGGCAGTCAGGAGGAGTAACAGTGGCTTCCGGCATGCCGCATATTTACTAACTTATTTTATTTGGGCGGACCAAAGTTCCTTCAGTTTGATACAGGAGTTTTCTCAAAACTTACATGTGCGACCCAATACTGTGCCCCACCGTGTGGTAATTGGTGACGTATTCTAAAAGTGGCGGCCCAAGGTGTGGTTGGACGCGACCCAGGGCTCGGGCGCGGTCCTCAATTCGAAGGAAGTTTTTATTGAGAAGCAGAGTAGATCTCCCCCAACTCCTGCTGGCACGGGCATATATTCATAAGAATACAAGAACATAAGAACGTAGGAGTCTGCAAGAGGCCCGTAGGCCTGTACAAGGCAGCTCCTTTGAAGCTAAGCTCCCGTGTATCTAACCCCACCTAATATCGCTGTCCATGAATTTATCTAATCTATTTTTGAATGTGACAATTGTATTGGCACTCACCACATGACTGATAAGCCTATTCCACTCATCCACAACCCTGTTAGTAAACCAATTTTTGCCTATGTCCCTGTTGAATCTGAATTTATCCAGTTTAAACCCATTACTTCGTGTCCTACCCGGTTCTCTTACCAACAAAACCTTATGAATATTTCCCTTATTAAAGCCCTTCATCCATTTATAAACCTCGATCATGTCTCCACGCACCCTTCGCCAGTTTAACTGTTTAAGTCTTTCCTCGTATGACAAATTTCTCAACCCCTGAATCATCTTAGTCATCCTCCTCTTCACTGATTCTAACATAGTCAAGATGAGGTCTAACTAATGCTAAATATAGTTTGAGGAAGACTTCGGCGCCTCTGTTGCTTACGCTCCATGAAATAAATCCCAGTACCCTATTAGCTCGATTTCTAGCTTGAATGCATTGTGCCCTTGGACGGAGATCAGAGCTCACTAAGACCCCTAAATCTCTCTCGCACCCAGACCTGCTTATGAGAGTGTCATTTAAGCAATAGTTGTGAGAGGGGTTGTTCCTACCTACACTCAGAATACTGCACTTCCCTACATTGAACTTCATATGCCATTTATCCGCCCAGTAATTCAATCTGTTTAGTTCATCCTGGAGAATACTAACGTCCTGATCCGACTCAATAACAGTAGTAACAAATGTACGGAAGTGGGGGTAATTGGAAGTGGGGGGGACTGGAAGTGGGGGTTGGGGGGGGTCAGCGGGGGGGTTACGGGAGTGGGGGTAATTGGAAGTGGGGGGGACTGGAAGTGGGGGTTGGGGGGTCAGCGGGGGGGTTACGGAAGAGGGGGTATCTAGACCCCCCCCCTACCCACATATATTTTACCTTTTCACCCCCCCCCTACCCCTACCCCCACCCCTTACACCCCCCCCCCAATTTTTTTTTTCACTATTTCACATGCCCTAACCCCACCCCACCCCCACCCTCTCTCGGGCTGGCGTACGGAAGCGGGGGGGTGACGGGAGCGGGGGTAGGTCGGTCAGCGGGGGGAGGTGACGGAAGAAAGGGTGGTCAGCGGGGGGGTGACGGGAGTGGGGGTAAGACGGTCAGAGGGCCGTCAGCGGGGGGGTGACGGAAGTGGGGGGCATGCACAAAGTGAGGGTAATTGCTATTGTTGTTGTTGTTGTTGTTCTTGTTGTATACACACACACACACACACACACACACACACACACACACACACACACACACACACACATATTCTGTGCTATATAAGCATCATACTTTAATAATTACCATCATTAATAGAGTTTCCGCTATGACTGAGACATATTCAGAGAACCTTCTCGATATTTTCCAATATCCTGCGCGCATAATAGTTGCAGGATATAGCAACTCTGGAAAATCGGAACTTGTACAGCAGCTTATTCTGAAGTATCATGAAAAGTTCAAAAAAATTGTCATATGTGGCTTAACGTCTCATCCTCTTCAAAGAAATAAAGAAATAGGACCTAAAGTTATAGTGTCATCTGAAATAATTGATCCAATTGCCAACGAGGATACGTTTGATCAGAGAGGGACATTGTATGTACTTGACGATATTTTCATTGATGCTGTAAGGAACAAAATTGTGGTTGATGCTTTTACTCGCGGACGGCACAACAATATTTCATGCATATTTATCACTCAAAATATATATATGGGTGGAAAGCATGCAAGGAATGTTAGTCTGAACTGTTCTCATTTCCTCTTGTTAAGACAGCGCGATTTATCTCAAATTCACACTCTGGGCAGACAAATATTCGGGAAAGAGAAGGCAAACCAGTTTGTAGATATATATAAATATGCTGTATATTCACGTCCTTATGGATATCTTCTTGTTGATTTGGGTATAAATACTCCTGAGTCCCTACAGTTTCGCTCAAACATTGTTGGAGAACCCCCAGGTGAACGCGTATTCCAATGGTGAACTCCAGGAAGAAGGAACTCTTACACGCACTATACTCCCAACATAACGAACCCTATGGTTTAAGCTCTCAGGCGAAATTATGGGAGAAAGCAAAAAGTATAAATCCGGCAATAACACGTGATGACGTATTCAACTTTTTGAGAAGCAATAAAACATATACAATGCATAAGCTACAGACTAAAAAATTTCCCCGGCAAAAGATAATAGCCTCAAAACCCAAAGTAATCATGGCTGCCGATTTAGCAGACGTGAGACATATAAGAAAGGAAAATAATAACATAGGCTACTTGTTAGTATGCATAGACGTGTTTTCTAGGTATATGCAAGTTGTCCCGTGTCGGAATAAAGACGCAAATACTATGCTCGTGGCCTTTAAACAAGTGGTGGAAAATAAAGATTCTGAAGGCTTACGAAGATTAAACACCGACTTGGGCACATAATTCTGGAATCGAAAAGTAAGAAACTATTTATGTTCCCGGGGCATTAAGCTATACAGTGTGTACTCAAGTGAGATCAAAGCAGCCTTGGCAGAGCGGGCCATTCGTACACTTAAAGCACGCATCTACAAGTTCATCACGTCTCAAAATTCTTCAAGATATATTGATCAGCTGCAAAACATGGTCAGTGCCTACAACCGCTCGCCCCATTCTGGACTGAAGAACAAACAAACTCCCATTGATATTCATAACTTAAAAAAACCATCTGCAATCAAACGGCAATTCCACGCAATGTATAAAAACCCGAAGCAACCAGCGTCTTCCATCAGTTCTCGACTGGCAGTTGGGGAAATAGTTCGCCTTGTTGGAAGTGCTCGTTCCTCTGTATTCCATAAAGGATACACGCAGCAAAATACTCACGAGCTCTTTCGCATAAAATCAATTAAACACAAGAATCGCCCAAGAACTTATCTCTTAGAAGATTTGTCTGGAGAACCAATACCGGGGATATTCTACGCGCCAGAGCTCGTCTTAAGCGCTCTGCCTGAGACATACGATATTAAAATACTGCGTTCACGAAAAATAAAGGAAAAAGCAGTATTTTGTATCGTGGTTGGGATACCCTGCTTCATTCAACAGCTGGATTGACGCTAATGATATTGTAGAAAATGCGTAAAAAGACACCACTCCTCAGTGCACACAAAAACTTTGTCTTACTTTTAAAGAAATTAAAAGTAAAAAATAGAAACCGTGCTATTAAGCAAGCAGCTCGAGAACAATTGAACTGTATATCTGAAATATTTTCCAATTTGTTAAAGAAGCACCTCACCCTCAATAGCAAAGTTATCAAGAAATTACGTAACTATCAGGAAGACATACGTGCCATAGCTAGAAAGAAAACTCCTCTCCATAAGAAAAGACTTATATTGACATCGAGACGGGGCGGTAATATATTAGCTGCTATATTACCTATTGCCGCTTCCTTGATCGGAAAATTATTTGGATAATGCGCACGTATTATCTTGTTCCTGAGTCTACCGCTGAGCGTGTTTTAACGGGTATTAAGCCTAAATGCGCCAACTCCACGAGTCCGGGGGTCAACGGCCAATCGTGTTTCAACCCGCAGTCGACCCATCCCGATCATATGCCGGTCTCTGAACATGTGCCAGCAAGCAGCAGCGGTCCTGTCGTGTCGTCCCATGGTGCAAGACCAAGCACTCCTACAAGATTGAACCCGTCGTCTCGCTCTGTAAGAAAGAAAAGTTACAAAAAAAAAGAAAATATCGCGATCTGGTGTATACAAAACCACAAAACTACCACCCGTGGAACTTAGAGTCACAGGGATTAGGGAGAACAAGATATCCTGCAATCCTGAAATAAGTAATTTAATACCTCTGTACGTTAAAAGTATCGACGTGCCATACGTCAATATGATGCTAGAACGAATAAAAGACAATCCCATCGTAAAATGGGATAGCCGAGGCAACCTATTGTCTTCTGTTCGATCCTCCAATATCCTGTACATGTTGAATTTACTCTCTAATGCAAGTCAAAAACCAACGATTGCTGACATTGCTGATATAAAACACATCATTGACGCCACGGGTGTATTACCTAGCGAAATAAAAAATACGCGCGTGCGGCAAAAGAATCAGGGATCTGGTTTCACCAAACAACCATCGTTGGCAACTTACAGATGGGACCCATATTAAATCCGCTTTTCCAATGTGCTAGTGCAGTCCTACATTGTGATTCAAGAAAGAAACAGAATCATGGACGTTGTAGATACTGAACCGCGTTGGACGCGCGGCTTATACAGAGGGGGCGGCGACGTCATGGAGAGAGAAATGCCGGAGGCGAGGACGAACACGCTCGGACACGGTGGTGCCCCGAGCGGGCTTTAAGAGAGAGCAGATGGGACGATGGTTCGCTACTCGTCCCTCGCCATCAGCTGAAGCGGTACTATTCATCACTCACCAGTATACCAGAGGACACCATGTCGGACGCCTACGTGTTCAACTACAAAGACGGTTCTCCTGGCGATGACATCTACCGCAACAACAAGACCATCATCGTTTCTTCCCTCAACTGCAGTTCCTGCTACGAAAAGAGGGGGTTTACTGGACGCCTACATGGATTATACCCGCACAGTAATCTCTACCGCGAAAGAAGCCCGATCTATCAACTGAACAGGTGTCGCTGGGAAGATCGTGGTATTCCCGGTAGTCTGCATATTCGCTATCCTCCGAGTGAAAATCTCCCTTATGTGGCGTGTATCCTAACCCAATATGCTCCTGGCCGCGAACTGGAAAATAACCCTATAAACCAAGGATATCTTCAGACGTCAAGAGATCAAAATTTCATTCGTGGGGTAAAGGAAGACAGTTATGATAACCGCCTCCGCTGGTTTAAAGAGTCCATCACAAAACTGGTAGAATGGGTGATTAAAAGCAACATTACAAGTGTCGTCTTCCCTACAATATTGCAAGCGCTGGAATTCTTTACGTGTTGTGGAAAGCTGACTACCAACCGCATCTCCAAGAGGCTGCGGCTGAAATCCAACTGCATAATATATC
This sequence comes from Eriocheir sinensis, assembly GCF_024679095.1. NCBI lineage: Eukaryota > Metazoa > Arthropoda > Malacostraca > Decapoda > Varunidae > Eriocheir > Eriocheir sinensis. The sequence continues at coordinate 8,621,497 of NC_066532.1, read as the reverse complement.
GTGCGTCATCCTGGACAGATGGTGGACCTGCGATGAGCCTGAAACAAAATTAACTCTATCTGTGTCTCCCGAGCGAAACAGGAAGAGGAAACTGGTGGATACAGAGGACGATGCTGTGGCTGACGAATGGAAAAGAAAACGGACGGTGCTGTAGTCGACGTGGGTCCTGAATAACTATAGCTCCAGACAATTTCCCAATAATTATGTACATCACTAAATGTAAAATATGTCAATAAATAACAATGTAATGATGTTTAGTATGATTTACCTTCAATATGTAATTGGCATCTCGTCATGTCTACCTCTATATAATGAAATAATTATAATATTTTTGCTAGTGTCTTGCTTGCTCTAAATGGAGTCACATCATATATATGTTACCAGCATTGCGGATGGGGAAATTTACCCCAATTCCAGCACTAGCTTTACTAATAATATACAAACTCTAACATTAGACAAGGACGTGGAATATGAAGTCGGTCTACTGAACGTGTTGCTTCCCAGTCGGTATTACATTGTTAAACCGGGTGAACCAGAGTGTAGTATACACCTTGAATGTGGTATAAGACCAACGCCAGATTCAGAAGCTATTGAAAGACGCACACTGTCAAAGGCTATTAATGCTAATATCTTGTATAATGACACTGGGTATTTGCTGATGTGTGTTAACGGTATAATAACGATATTGATAAAGGAGATGGTCGATGGATACAACTACCATTTACTAGCGTATTCTAGAGAGGTTCTTGCATTTAGCTCCACAAATGATCATTTAACTTTGTTCTGCTTCAATGGTTATCATCCACAAGTTGTATTTATTAAGGTTTCCTTTGATGCGCGACTGGCCCAGGTTCTCGGTTTTGTCCCCAACTTAGGTTATGCTGTGTTTTCTTCCTTGGGTAAACATGAAGAACAAAAAAAAACCGTTCTTGTTCCGCTACATGGTCATGCCCCTCTGTTGAGAAATGGTGACGTACAGTGTGTTCTCATTTACACTGACCTTGTCAATCCCTCTAGGTATGCAGGGAAAAATGTAAATATTCTTGATGCCTTTTCGCTCTCCGGAGGTCTAACAAAAGGCGTGCATCCAACTATATATAAGTCCCTTAAATCCAAAGTAATTGATTCGATTTCTATTAAACTCACAGATCAAAAAGGTCGTCCTATGCATTTCGAAGAAGGATACCCTGTTACATGTTTACTTCATATCCGATCGCGTTGAATCTTTGAGTACATTTTGCTGTATTAATAGGAATGTTGTCCATTTGAAAAGACAGTCTCCTCGCCGCCACCATGCCGGTTACATTCATCCCTCCTTCCGTAGCAGAATATCATACCCTGTTTTCGAATGGCAAACAGATATCATCCCGAGGGAGTGGTATTGATGATATAGTGACACATTCTTATGAACCAAGCTATCACAGAGGCGGGGGTTTATTCTCGGTTTTAGCTGGACTCGCTAAAAGAGCTTTCCCTTTCCTAGTGAAAAATGTCATTGTGCCTTCAGCTCGAACATTTGGAAACAACGTTCTAGATGATATTTCACAGGGAAGCAACTTGAGAAGCTCTATAAAAAAGCATGGAATTAATTCCTTAAAGCAAGCTACAATGAAATTGACTAGAGGAAGCGGGAAAAAGAAAGTCAAGCGAGTCGGGAGGAAAAGGTGTTATAAAAAGGACATCTTTACCGAGTTGTAATCATTGTTGAACTAAGAGCAGTATGGCGAGCATCACCAGCGCGGTTGGTGTCGGGAACCCGCGTTCTCCCCTGGGGCAATATGCCGCCGGTGTCAGTGAATTGTTTCCCCGCCCTAACAAAATGAGATTATTGGAAACAACGATTGCCTCCCGTTATGATGCTGATGTTTTACCTACTAACCTCGGATTCAATATGAAATTATCCGATAGATATATAGAATTTCTCATTCCTGGAACACTTGGCAGTTTTATTGATTTGGGGAAATTGGTGTTGCACACCTCTTACGCTTAACTAAGCCAGACAATACTACTCCTCTCGAAGACGCTCAACACGTTGAATTTGCAAATAATACCGCGCACAGCCTATTCAAATCAGTGCAATGTTTTTGGGAGATGTAGCTGTTGACAATAATGTACTTTATGGGTACACGTCATACGTTAAAATGCTGAATACTTTGTCGCCCAACAAATTGAATACAATTGGAGCCAATGCTAATATTACCATCCCAGAGAACGGTTTTATTTCCAAAGTAACAGCAGAATACTTTGACAATGCCAGCGCGCAACACAAGACCATTATGAAGCGGGTTAAGACTCACGGTATACAACTCTGTACCCCGCTTCTTCTGGATATAAGTTCTTTAGACAGTTACTTGCTCGATGGTATTTCGATTAGACTCAGAATGGAACTATCTAGTAATGCATGGCTGCTAAATTCTCCAACTGGCGATAACATTCGTCTGCATATAGATGCAGCCAAGCTGCTTTATACGCGACTGTTTCCTTATCCTAATGCACTTCATGCTTTGAACGCGTCTCGCCACAGGGAATCTTTTGAAATCGACATTTACCAAAACCCTCTTGAAAACCTGTGCTAGCCAAAGACCAAACCTCAGGAACGTATGATCAACCGTGGGGTAATGTTATTCCGGAAAAACTCTCGCTTATTATAACGAGCATGGAAGCTCATTCTGGCGACTATACGCTAAATCCATTGTATTTGAGCCATGGCGATATAAGTCAAATAAGCTTAAGTGTTAATGGTAGAACCATGTATAATATT
>NC_066532.1:8597747-8618636 GCF_024679095.1 Eriocheir sinensis | reverse complement strand
TGAGTCGTTCTTCGTACGGTTGAGCCCTTAAGGTTGGAATCATCTTCGTGGCGCGTCGTTGAATCCTTTCCAGTAAATCAGTGTCCTTTATGTAATTAGGAGACCAGAACTGTACTGCATACTCGAGGTGCGGTCTTCCCATGGAATTATACAAAGATAACATCACGTTTGGCGTTTTACACTCGAAGTTCCTCGCTATCAACCAGAGCATAGTGTTGGCTTTGTTATATGCTTTTTTACAGTGATTCGCGTGTTTCAGGTCACTGCTGATAGTGACTCCAAGATCCTTTTCCTCCTGCATCGCCTGCAGAGGTTTCCCATTCATGATGTATGTGTGGTTACTATTTCTGGACCCAATGTGCATGACTTTGCAGTTGTCAACATTAAACCACATTTGCCATTTTTCCGACCATTCGATAATGTGATTGAGGTCTTTCTGAATGATTTCGCAGTCGGTCTTTGTGAGGGCCTTTCCACCCACCTTGGTGTCATCAGCAAATTTCGATATTGTGGATTTCAGTCCTGCTGTTTCTACTGATGATATTACTACTACTACTACTACTACTACTACTACTACTACTACTACTACTACTACTACTAATAATAATAATAATAATAATAATAATAATAATAGTAATAATAATAATAATATTAACAAAACGTTGACTACTACTACTTCTGCTGATGTTACTACTGCTGTTACTATGTTACTACTACTACTACTACTACTACTACTACTACTACTACTATTAATACTACTACTACTACTACTACTATTACTACTACTACTACTACGTAATTACGGGAGAAAGGAAATAGGAAGGGAAGAAAACAAATTATTAGCGCGTGAAAGAAAAGAAAGTATATAAATTCAGGGAGAAGTGAGTGAACGAAGGAAGGAAAGGAGGAAGAAAGGGAGGCAGCGATCGCGGGGTCCAAAGTTCAATTCTTATGAACGGGGGACTATTTTCATCTACTGTCGAAGGGCTGACGATCACCCACGAGCCGTCCATCAACCCTAGCTTCCACTGCGACTTTGTACGCTTGGAGCACCGGCGGGCGGGGAGGGGGGAGACATAGCACAAGCGCCCTTAAAGGTTAGTCTGAGGCACTGTGATCCCAAACACACCAATAAAATGGTGAAGAGGGAAGAAGCTCTGAGAAACGTCCTGCCATACCTGAGGAACACCCAAGAGTACCTGAGCATTCTTACTGCCAGGTACTTATATATTTGGTTTGCCGTCATGTTATCAATGTCTTCGTCATAGATAACCGACGGAAAGGCTGACAGGCTGTGTGATAACTGTTATTATATAGGAGCCGTGACGATGAGGCTGACAGGCTGTGTGAGAAGAGTTATGGGAAGCCGTGACGGTGAGGTTGACAGGCTGAGGATTTTCATTGTACGGTGCACTGGCTATGCAAGTAATGTTCCCTATGATGCACCTGTTAAACCTGACTGCCCTTGCCTGTTAGCGGGCGACACAGTTCCCTACCCTGTGTGTGCTGAACTGACCCTTTTAGCTCGTCAGGGGACTGCACGGCCTGATATGGGAACTTGTACACGCCGCCACCGCTGATAACGATGACGGGTTATTAATGAGGATCGTATGCATTGGTGAACATAGCTCATAGCCTCCTGCATTAGGATGTTTAATAACATCGAAATAAACTAGAGTTGAAAGGCTAATGCAGTGAGGCTACGGGAGTGGATACATGCATTTAGAAAGTTCTAAATAATCGTTTGATTAAAATTAGAGATAAAACATAGAAAGTGAGCCAATATAGCGGCGAAGAGTTGCGTTGCGTGGCGACGAGAAAAAGGAGATCGAGGACAAGGTGATGTGGTAGTAGTTAAAATGTATGTGGGTGTGGGTGTTGGTGTGGGTACGTGCGACAGTGTGGGCTACACTTTGAACAAGTTCAAGTTCAGTTCCTATGAATTATTCCTGTTAATATCATATTAATCATTTTCATAATCATTCCGCTCCAATACCGTCCACTTGCTTGCTCTGGACGTTATCTGATTAGCCGGCAAGATGATTAACGTAAGCACCTGGGCGGAAGGTGAACCTCCAGCGAGAAACTGACATAACGAAGATAAGGGAAGCGATGGAATGAGTGTCATGTAACTGCTCGAGTTGTGCGAGTGATGATTTGTTTTTGATGAGATAATTAGTGTCCATTGTGTTGGTAATACACGGCTTTGAGGAGAAGCGAAGAGGAAGTGAAGGATGTGTGGGCATTATTAGCTAATACGTGTATGATGCGACTATTCCAGTAGAGCTAACGAGGGTTCATTTGGAAAAAGAAGAGTCTTGAGTTGGCGGCATTGGGTTGAGAGGTAGTAGCCGGCTACTGGAGTAGGTAGGAAGACACTTACCGAACGGGCGCAAGCCACTCCCGGTGAGGTATATATGGGAGGTGAGAAGGGAGCTGAAGCCCTCCAAAGACCCTTCCCATGTCCTCACTAACCGTTTCCCTATTGTCTCACCAACACCGGAGAGTAGTTCAGCATGCTCTCTAAAGACAGATCCTCTCTTTATCCACACCACACTACATTCACACAACATATACACCTTTTCCCAAAATTAAAATTTCAAAATGGCGCACCTACACCAAGCCTCGGAGTCCCCGCCTGGGGGGGGGGGGCCCAAATTCATTCAGGGAGGACTCCCCTTCTGGCTGCCGACCCGAGAGGTGTCTTGATAACTCCTCGAACCTCTTTCTTCTCAATTTCTGCAACATTCGCGGTCTTCGCTCTAATTTTCATTCTGTGGAACATCATCTCTCCTCCTCTAAACCTCACTTTCTCTTCCTTACCAAAACACAGGTTACTGAGGCTACTGACAGCAATCTCTACTCTGTTCCCTCCTACTATCTCTATCCTAAATTTCAATCCAAAGCTGGATGTTGCGCCTACGTGCGCAACGACATCACTTGCTCTCGTGCCCACGACCTTGACTCTTCTGAATTTTCCACCATCTGGCTAAGACTTCATTGTCATTCTATTTCTAAATACATCTATGCTGTTTATCTCTCACCTAACTCTACCAACTATGTAAAATTCTCTGACTATTTGAATTTGAAAGTGGAGCACATCTTGACCCACTCTCCCTTCGCTGAAATCTCCATCCTAGGAGATTTCAATGTTTACCACCAGCTTTGGCTTTCATCCTCTTTCACTGACCATCCTGGTGAACAAGCCTACAACTTTGCTATCCTCAACGACCTAGAGCAGTTGGTCCAGCACCCTACACGTATTCCCGACCGTCTTGGAGACCGGCCCAACATTCTAGACCTCTTCTTTGCCTCAAACCCTTCTGCTTATTCTGTCAAACTGTTCTCTCCGTTGGGCTCCTCCGATCACAATCTTATTTCTGCATCCTGTCCTATCGCTCCTGTACACCCTCTGGACCCACCGAAGAGGCGATGCTTCTGGCATTTTGCTTCAGCTCGGTGGGACGACCTGAGGATGTACTTTTCCGATTTCCCGTGGAATGATTATTGCTTCCAGGATAGAGACCCCTCTGTGTGTGCTCAGCGCATCACAGAGGTGATTGTCTCTGGAATGGAGGCATACATTCCTCGTTCTTTCTCTACTCCTCACGTTAAAAAGCCTTGGTTTAATCACGCTTGTTCTCGTGCTGTCAATGATAGAGAGGCAGCTCACAAAAGGTACCAGAGCCTTCAAACTAATGCTAATTATGAACTTTACATTTCTGCCCGAAATCGTGCCAAATCTATTCTCCGACTAACCAAAAATTCTTTCATTAATAGAAAATGCCAAAACCTTGTTTTCTCTAACTCTTCCCGTGACTTCTGGCATCTAGCCAAAAACATCTCCTCCAACTTCACTTCTTCATCTTTCCCTCCACTCCTCAGTCCTGACGGCAACACTGCCGTCTCATCTATCTCTAAGGCTGAACTCTTCTCTCAAACTTTTTCTTAAAAACTCTACTCTGGACGATTCTGGGCATATTCCTCCTACTCATCCCCCCTCTGACTCCTTTATGCCTGTTATAAAGATTCTTCAAAATAATGTTTTCTATGCCCTCTCTGGCCTCAATCCTCAGAAGGCTTATGGACCTGATGGAGTGCCTCCTATTGTCCTTAAAAACTGTGCCTCCGTGCTGTCACCCTGCCTGGTCAAACTCTTTCGCCTCTGCCTGTCAACATCTACCTTTCCTTCTTGCTGGAAGTATGCCTTCATACAGCCTGTGCCTAAGAAGGGTGACCGCTCCAATCCCTCAAACTACCGTCCTATAGCTTTACTTTCTTGTCTATCTAAAGCTTTTGAATCAATCCTTAACTGGAAGATTCAAAAGCACCTTTCCACTTCTGACCTTCTATCTGATCGCCAGTATGGGTTCCGCAAGGGACGTTCTACTGGTGATCTCCTAGCCTTCTTAACTGACTCTTGGTCATCCTCTCTTAGCCGTTTCGGTGAAACTTTTGATATTGCGCTGGACATATCGAAAGCTTTTGATAGGGTCTGGCACAAATCTGCTTTCCAAACTACCCTCCTACGGTTTCTATCCTTCTCTCTGTACCTTTATCTCCAGTTTCCTTTCTGACCGTTCTATTTCTGCCGTGGTCGACGGTCACTGTTCTTCCCCTAAATCTATTAACAGTGGTGTCCAACAGGGTTCTGTCCTATCTCCCACTCTTTTTCTGTTGTTCATTGATGATCTTCTTTCCAAAACGAACTGTCCTATCCATTCCTACGCCGATAATTCCACTCTGCATTACTCAACTTTTTTATATAGAAGACCCACCCATAGACTTCACAATCTCTTGACGGGAAACGGGGCGCGGGGCCGATTCGCAGGGGGCCGATTTTCAAAAATTTAAAATTTAAATATTTTCAAAACCAAAGCAGCTAGCGACCTGAAACTAAAACAGGCACCTCCCTTAGGCATATATGAGTCTCCATGAGCAGCGGTATCAAAAAATTCAAAGTCGTTCCCTAATAAAATCCCGATTAATTGTTTTTTATATAAGTATAACAAAACTTAAAAAGGCTATAAAATCCTCAGATTTTACGCTAGATGCACAAACATCACCAAATGCAGAGATAATCACTTATATTTTCAGAATCAATAGCAATATTTAGCATATCTTATAAGTTTTTGCCCGAAATAGCTACTTATTTTTTTTTTATTTAGTGCAATTTTTTACGTAAGTTTTTAACATCTAATAAATCACTTAATTTTCACATTAGAAACTTAATACTTGAGGAAAGCATGCAGAAACATCTTAATTTTACTCAACAAAAGCAAAATATTCATTTTTCTATATACAATCACAACTTATTTTGGTTGAATTCCGATGTCACTATTGCCGCAGCACGTCTTGCCGGCTATCTGGCCCTCGTCCCTGAACAATCACTTTAGCCTTTTGGCCTATGACTTGTGGGCCCCGGTCAGTTTCCTGGACTTGTACACGTCCCTGTTCCTCGCCGTCTCCTTCCTGCCCTCCTCGATACTGCTCCTCTTCCTGCCGGTCGGCTGCTTCAAGGCCTTGTTCTTCCTCGCTTCTGAGGTCACGTCCTTGGAGAAATTAGCACCGAAACAGTTGAAGAGGGACCTGTTGATGTGCGGCAAGATGGTGTTGGCCAGGTTGTGCCCCTCCTGGCACCTGTACCCCTGCAAGGTCGGGTCTGAGGCCGCCAGGAACTCCAGGAGGTGCCTGAACCCGTCCCTGTGGCGCATGGCAAGCGAGAGGAACAGCAACCTGCGCTCCTTCTTGTCCTCCCTGCACATCAGGGAGTCCCACAGCGACATCCCGAAGGACGCCATGTGGGCCATTGGGAGAGATGGCCGCTTCAGGACCGCCCGGCCGTCTCCAGCTCTCCCCTGTCGACCAGCTCGACCAGGGCGTCGAACATCACAGAGGGCGGGTCGCCCCTCTCGAGCTCCACGGTAATCTTCATCTCCTCCTGCTGGGCAAGCTCCTGCTTGCAGCACTCGGCCACAGAGGAGTTGGCCTGGACCTTCCTGGCAAGGTAGCCGGCGTAGTTGCCGACCGCGGCGAGGAGCAACTCGTCCGTCGGCGGGTCCGGCTGGTCGTCGGCCAGCTCCCTGGCAAGCTGGGCCAAGATCACCTCGTCGTCCTCCTTCTCCTCTGCCTTGGCCCGGTCCAGGTCGGCCTGCACGTCCCCGGGGAAGAACTCGACGAGCTTCAGCAAATGCAGGCGCTGGGCCAACCTGTTGCTCACCATGAAGTTCTGCACGCTCGTCCAGTAGTTGGCGCCGCACATGGTGCGGCGCTTGCCGAAAGAGTGCTCAGTCGGGTCAGAGTTGGCCTTCCCCATGCACACATACTCGACCCCGTAGGACGTAGTGAACAGCCCCCTCACTACCACACTGCACTGAACACACCACTGCACTGCACACAACACTGAGTCACTGCACTGATGGCGTAGTACGGCTCCTCCACAGTTTACTCCACGGGGTCGCGGCGTCCTCATATCTTGTGTCTCCTCCGTCACTTCCACTCGATCCACTGCCTTCTGTGTCTTCTTGTATCGTCCTCTGGATCCTTGCAGTTGTGGGGAAGGGTACAGAGACGATGAATAACTGTAGGTCCTTTACTTGGAGAGTAAACAGAGGCAGGACAGCGATAATCCTTTACAGAGGGGAAGTGCCCAGCTGACTGCGTGCCTAAGGCGAGTTAGGCGACGCGGGAACTGAGCTGAGTTGCCATGTAGGCACTAACTAAACGTACATTTCTTGTTTCCTAATACGTAAAACTGTGGACTTCACTATCCTACAGTTATCATTCATTTTACGTAAAGATTTCAACCTAAAGTTACGCAAATTTGCCATTTTTTACACAACGTTTTCAAAGTGCACGCATGGTGCTATTTTATATAAGTTACCTTGAATCCTCGACCAAATCACTCTAGAGACACTCCTGCCTGCTTGTATGCACTAAAACTTGAAGATTTCGTCCTGTTTCCACTTAAATTCGGAGTAAGAACGCAGAGTGTGTTTGAGTTGTCGCAGTGAAAGTCGCCATAACAATCGGCCCCTTACGCGAAGCCAGCGCGCCAAGACTGAAGAGATTTCCCGTCAACTAGTTGTGAAGTCTATGACCCACCCTTCATGAACTTAACGACTCAAGGCTGGAGGCTGCAGGACGCTTAGCCTCTGACCTTACTATTATTTCCGATTGGGGCAAGAAGAACCTGGTGTCCTTCAACGCCTCAAAAACACAGTTTCTCCACCTATCCACTCGACACAATCTTCCAAACAACTATCGCCTATTCTTTGACAACACCCAGCTATCACCTTCCTCAACACTAAACATCCTCGGTCTATCCTTAACTCAAAATCTCAACTGGAAACTTCATAATTATCTCATCTCTTACTAAATCAGCTTCCTCGAGGCTGGGCGTTCTGTACCGTCTCCGCCAGTTCTTCTCCCCTGCACAGTTGCTGTCCATATACAGGGGCCTTGTCCGCCATCGTATGGAGTATGCATCTCATGTGTGGGGGGGCTCCACTCACACAGCTCTTCTGGACAGAGTGGAGGCTAAGGCTCTTCGTCTCATCAGCTCTCCTCCTCATACTGATAGTCTTCTACCTCTTAAATTCCGCCGCAATGTTGCCTCTCTTTCTATCTTCTATCGATATTTCCACGCTGACTGCTCTTCTGAACTTGCTAACTGCATGCCTCCCCCCCTCCCGCGGCCCCGCTGCACTCGACTTTCTATTCATGCTCATCCCTATACTGTCCAAACCCCTTATGCAATAGTTAGCCAGCATCTTCACTCTTTCATCCCTCACGCTGGTAAACTCTGGAACAGTCTTCCTTCATCTGTATTTCCTCCTGCCTACGACTTGAACTCTTTCAAGAGGAGGGTATCAGGACACCTCTCCTCCCGTATTTGATCTTGCTTTCGGCCACCTCTTTTGTTTCTTTTTTGGGAGCAGCGAGTAGCGGGCTTTTTTTTATATTATTGTTTTCTTTTTTTGTGTGCCCTTGAGCTGCCTCCTTTGTTGTAAAAAAAAAAAAAAAATGCACCTGAACCTATCAAGTGCTTAAGACTGAGTAACACTGCGTAAGTGAGCGGCAAGGTAACGACAGTGTGTTGCTATGATGGTTATAACTAACCAGCTAAAAGACTTGTAAAGTGGAAGGTATGTAAGTCACGGAGAGGTGGAGAACGTCGGTAAAGCCTGCAAGGGTCCTGCAGGCTCTTGATCACGTTGCAGGAGAGAGGTAACTGGACACGTGTTTATGATTGTGATAGTTGATAATGAGCATGTGTCCGATAGATGATATAAAAGTCCCTGTGCCGTACTCCAACTGTATACATCATTGATGGAAGTTGATATAAAGAGTTTTATTTATTGTGCGAATGAATCACAGTTTAAGACCTTTCACGAACTTGGATAAGTTGTAGTAAGGAAGTTAATCACTATACAGGAATCCTGACCTTGATAGTGAGACCCTTGCATTAGTCTATGGCCGTTATAGCACAAGCTTAAGTATCAAATATCAGACGAGAGAGAGAGAGAGAGAGAGAGAGAGAGAGAGAGAGAGAGAGAGAGAGAGAGAGAGAGAGAGAGAGAGAGAGAGACCTGGATACCGGCCCGCCGTATGGTGTGCTGTGTGTGGATACAAGGCGACCCATAACACTTCAACGGTGTGTGTGGAGGAACACTGTCCCAACCACTGTCACACGGCTTGCCTTAGCGGGGCACCAGAATACAACTGTGGCAACACTGGGCAGCTGCGAGCGGAGGCGAGAATTCTTCATCCCGTCACATTCATCGAACAAACCTCCGCGACCTCTGCAACAAATACTGATCCCAAGAACGTGGAGGACTTCGTATTGGACACCCTCAGCCGGGAGCAGTTGAAACAAATCGCATGTGAGTACAGGCATAAGTACGTAGAGTCCAAAGAAAAACTCAGTGTGTTTGAAAATATACAAAACCTTCCTGAGAAAAGAAACGTCATACTGGAGTGCCTAGAAATTGTGGACACTTTAATGGTAACTGACATGAGCTTTAGAAGTGAGGTGAGGCATGTGTCTGTTGCATGTACTGCCAGACCTGCCAGCATTGACAGGGATTTGGGAAACAGGAGGGAGGAGGAAGAGAGAGAGGGTGGAGAGGGGGATACTTCTTCCCCCTCCCGCCCCAACACTCCACCTCCCCCCCCCCCACCATCCCTCTACCACTACCCACTCTCCGCTACCCTCAGCACCTGCCTCAGCCCACAGGCCAGGTCAGCAGGCCAGAGCGCTAGGGGACGGGCAGGGGACACAAGGAGAGGTCGAGGGAGTGGTACCGCTACCCTAGCCCCGAACCAACACCTCCTCACTTGGTGAATCTGTAGGCCAAAACCAGTCTCTCACTTCTGCTACCCAATCTGCGACTTCGTCGGACGTCACACCGACTGTCCCATCCCTGACGTCTCCAGGCAGCCAAGCTCAACCCAGCCAGGCGCCGCCTGGGCACGGAACAGACAGTGGGAACGGTCGCCAGCCTTCTCAGCGCCGAAAGATACAGACCACTGCTGCAGGACGAGGCACTTCCTCTCCCCCAACTAGCAATAGACAGAGGGGAGACGCAGACTCTCAACAGGTAGAGGGTCCGCGAGAAGAAGAGACTAGGTGCCCCAAGTGCAGGCGCAAAGGACACACGCGCCTACAGTGCCCACGTAATTTGGTCTGTAGTCACTGTCAGGGGCCCTATCACACGGCCCAAACCTGCCGAGTGCGAAGGGAAGAGGAGAGGCAGGAAGCTCTCTTAACAGCCGTAAGGCAAAGCAACCAGGAGACCCTGGCAGCTCTGCGAGGCGGCTGGCAACACCCTCAAGTGAATCAAAGAACCCAGAACCCCCTCACCTTCCACTCCCATTCACTACTTAATCCCCAACTCCCACTCAAGCCTTCCTACCAGATACAGCCCCCCATCAACTTCCTCCCCCACCACCCAGCTCAGCCCCTTCATCTATCACAACCCCAATCCTATCCATACCCACGCCCCCAATCCTATCCCCAGACCCAGCACCATTCTCTTCCCCAGACAAACCCCCAGACCCAGCACGTGCCTCTTCAGCTGCCACAAAACACCTTTCCTCACTCTACTGTGTTTCTAGGCCAGCAAAATGCCTACTACGAACAGTTCAGTGGCGCACAGGCAGCGTAATAGTGAAATAAGATTAGATCTGCCAATTTAAGGGGATTCCATACTAACATTGGTGAGTTCACACATCAGTATGTGATAAAAAAATAATACCGATGTAGTATTTCTGAATGAATTCAACTTTTCTAATTGACACAGTGCCTGAAAACTATGCTAAAATTAAACGTTACTCTAAGTGTTACAGAAAAGATCGATCATCACAAGGAGGCGGTGTTGCGTTGTGCCACAAGGAGTCAGTGAGTGTACAAATTATAGAGTATGACATTCCTGAAAACTTAGAAATAATCTTGTTCAAAATAATAAACAATAATGGCGCGGGTATTTTGTGTTGTGGGTGCTACAGACCTCCGGCACAAGGTCCTGCTGTGTTCCACTTTTATTAAATAACATTGATAATATTATGTCTGAAATAAATGTGACACACCGGCAACAATATAAACTGTTGTGAACCGGTGGCTGAACAATTTGTGAACAGGTTAGGCTTTCAGATAGGGGATACCAACTATGTTCCCTTTAGCCTAGAAACTAGTGCCGCCTTATAATGTAATGTTATAGGTACTAGGCCCTGATGTAACTAAGTGTCTGTGTAAATAAAAAAAAATAAAAAAATGAGAGAGAGAGAGAGAGAGAGAGAGAGAGAGAGAGAGAGAGAGAGAGAGAGAGAGAGAGAGAGAGAGAGAGTGAGAGAGGCAACCAACGTGGGGTTAAAAAAGTGGCATCGCTGTACTCCTGCTTGTTCCTCACAGGGCACCGCACAGCCGCACTCTAAGGTGAGTCTTACTATAGCAGGTTGTGACACTAAAAATGGTCTCTATAAAGTCGGGAACCTTACTGCCTTGCTGGCCCATACTTATAAAGCTAATACTTCGTCTCAGACTCGTCTTAAGAGCCCAAACCGGCCCTGTGGAGTCCTATATCCTGGTTGTTAATCTGAGACTCAGCGCGATTGGCTAAGTTGGTCCCGGGCAGGCATAAGTCCTGGGTCTTCCTCTGAGCCAATCGACCTTCAAATGTAAACATTGCCGGGTGTTGCCAGATAGTCAGTGTGCCTCATCAAAATCGTTTTACATTCAAACGCTGACAGTAGCCTGACAAAACCCTACTACAATGGATATGATGTTTAATGAAGATATTTTCTATTCTCTTTTTCCTATTACTCTCTCGGTCCCACACGTCCTTCTGCGTGTATTGAAACACACGAGAAATTAATCACAACAAGGAGAGGGTATTCCCCGGCTGCATGGGATTGAACCTGCGACCAGCGTGACGGAAGAGCCACTCCTTACCGTGTCGGCCAAAAAGGTACCCCACTGGCTAACTGGGTTATGGGAGGCTCGTTCATCAGGCATAGTCGCGCACTACACGACTTTCCCCTCTATGTAGATTAATTTATGTGTGTTGAGACCTTGGACAGTGACCACTATCGGTTCACTATTCCACAATGTCCCCGTAGAGACATACCTCCAACTCTCCCATTTTCTATTATCTTCGGAGAGCATGGGCCATCCTACCTGTTACCCCTTCGGGGAAACTCAACAGAACCGCAGGATAGGATGCCCACCGCTTTGTCACCAGTTTAATGAAAAAGATTTTCTATTCTCTTTTTCCTATTACTCTCTCGGTCCCACACGTCCTCTGCGTGTATCGAAACACACGAGGAATTAATCACAACAAGGAGAGGGTATTCCCCGGCTGCCTGGGATTGAACCCGCGATCAGCGTGACGGGAGAGCCAATCCTTACCGAGTCGGCCAAAGAGGTACCCCACTGGTTAAGTGGGTTATGCGAAGCTCGTTCATCAGGCATAGTCGCCGCACTACAGATGTACCTCTATTCAATGCTTTAACCATTTTAAGATATTCTTACCCATTAATTTTCATATGAGATAATTGATCTTTCGAGCTAACTCGCCGTTGTTGGCAACTTTACGTTCCCCACTACCCGTGGCGGCTGGAGCCCCAGCTAGGGTGAAAACTAGTGACTGAGACGAGACATAAGTCAAACACCTAATATCTTTATTAGTATGGGCCAAGGATACTTTGTTGGAACTAGCAGAGTTTCATGGTGAAAATAAGGAGATAAGGCTAGAAGCGGCTAAAAAGTTCCTCCTCGATGTATGAGAAGGGTATAAAAAGGCCTTTGATGAACTGCGTTATAGAATGACAACCTCAAAAGACAAACCATTGTCATCCCTCCCACCTACTGTGGATGCCTTTATTCATCATACTCCAAGGCCCAAGTTTCAGACGAAAATCTGGAACACTTACCACATTGCAAAGCCGAAGACATTGCATCCCATTGAATATGACTCGTTCCAATATGATACAGATTTACAATAAGTAACAAGTCTGAAGGAGTCTGCTCCAAAAGAACTACGTGACTTAACCCACCTTTTCTGTAAGGACGAAAATTGCACTGATGGAAGAAAAAGCCCTTTTATCTTACCAGACCTAAAATGTTTCGAGATTTGCAACTGTCTTAAATGTTTAAATAGTGACATTATAATTAAAGAGGAGGGGGAGGAGGACGCTGACTAAAATTGTTCTCATTATTTGCGATTTTAAGCTGTTGATGACCACTGATACCGTTCCCCATCGCTCTGCTGTAACATCTACATAATACTGACTACAAGAAAAAGAAGGTAATTTAGTTTTGTTTCAATATATACTTCTCACAAACCTTTAATGTCAGTAAGATTGGTAATCTGTTACCTGTTTTGGGGTATCAACAGGGGTGGTCTAGACTAATATATTTTCCTACAAAAAATGCTGTAGCTAATTCCTTTATACATTTATTTAGAGTAATACATTAGGTGTCACTTGGAGAGTCTTGGCATCCTCTAAAAGATGTATTAAGTAGCTTTTTTCACATCTAGGAGTTTTGTCGAGATGGAAATTGAGGTTTCTATGATCATGATTTTTTTCATTACTTGTGTAAAAAAAAAATCTACTATTATGTTGCTTTAGAGGGCATTCTACAACAAACTGATGACCATATTCAGATTTTTCGTCTTTATAAACATATAAAACGATCCATTATTTATGCTGAAATCATATATGAGTGTGACAATATGCATAAGAAAGTGTATGCGAGGCGTGAGAACTTACGAAATAAAAGCCTAAAACGAATATGAGCAACAATAAATCTTAAGCTTCAATTTGAGACCAAATTCAGCTTGCTATACCTCCGGGAAGGTTATCTTAATTTCTTGAGCCCTTTTCAGCTGTTTGCCGGTATATAAGGCTCTGTCACGTGAGGTATCCCGTGAGGAGACAAGGATAGGCATGCCAAAGGTCTCCCTGAGGAGGTCGAGGGCCATTTAAACGCAAATGACCTCTGACCTGTTTACTGAGCCTTGATGAAACACTGCTCTCAGGTGAGCGCTGTCTGAAGAGCTGATGACTGCCTCGTGTCGGACATGGATGAGCAAAAGGCTCGTTGAGTTTAGTACTTTGAGGAGCTGTACATGGCACACCCTCAGAGTGGGCAGCTTCCAGTTTGCTGGGTTGCAAGTAGCGGATTCACCCACTGACAAAAGCCCACCCTCTCTTGACAAGAGCATTAAAGCTGTGCCAAAGTTGAGTGGATGAAAAACACATGGTACTAATAACATCAGTGAAGAGCTGCTCGAAGCTGAAAGTGAGGCCATGACCCGCAGGTTACATGCGGTCCTGAATGCCGTATGGCAATATGGCATTCCTCTTGACTAAGGTGAATCGTCACTATCTGGAAAGGGAAAGGAGATGGTCATGACTGCATCAACTACACTGCTTAACAGTCTGTTAAGTCGACAACTGACCGTATCCCAGCGCTTCATCTACTGGTGGAGCGCCGACGTGAGTTTCGACAGGAGATATTTGCAGCCTATGTCGATCTCAAGAAGGCGTTTGATTCAGATTATCGCTAGGCACTTTGGGATCACCTGCAACTTCGTGGGATTCCTGAAAGGACTATTGGTTTTCCGAAGCCTGCCTTCTAGTACTGAGAATGCTGTAAAATGTGTGTTGGAGGGAGGGGGAGCTTGTCCGACTTATTTTCCGCGAGTGTGAGGCGGGGATGTGTCCTTGCCCCATCGCTTTTCAACACTTAAATGGACTTGGTACTATGCAGAGTTGTGGACCAGAGTCATTGTGACTCATCAATTGGCAATACCAAGGGCACTGACCTTGTTTTTGACGATGATGCAATAATCCTTGCGGAGTCGCAAGAAGTTTTGGTAATGGCTCTTGAGACTCTGCACGAGAAGCCCTTGGGACTTAAGGTCTCCTGGGCCAAGACCAAGGTTCACATCTGTTCATGCGTATGGCGATGATATTAGATCTCGGAAAGTTTCACATACCTTGGTAGCGTAGTTAAAAAAAAAAAGTTAGTCTCTCCAGAAAGTCTTACGGTGGATTCGTCTGGCCCACGGTGTTATGGACTCGCTCATCACGAGTATATGGCGTTGTCAATACCTTTGAAGCAGGACAAAGATCCGGATCTTCAAGCCCCTCTTGCTCCCTGTCTTACTATACAGCTGTGAGACATGAGCATGGAGCTTGCTAGGTGAACAATACAGTTTCTTCATGGAGGGGCAGATTGATGCCTTTGGTAATGTGTCTGCGTAGAATCATGGGACATCTCTGAAAAAAACTGTGTCGAACCAGCGTCTACCACGAGAGACTGATGCAACATATATTACTGGCATAGTCCGTCAACTCCAACTTCGGCTATACAGGCATGTAGCACGCTACCCAAAAGCCGACCCTGCTCATCGGGGTGATTCTGTAAAACATAGTCCTGATTGGAGGAGGCCATGGGGACACCCACAGAGTTCGTGGGTTAAGCAAGTCGACAGATTCTGGTGGTCTGCCCAAGCCCATCATGACGCAGACATTTTTTATAGTGGCACCATTTATGCTTGCCTCATGCTGCCCCCCGGAACTCAATCTTGATTCACTTGGACGGTTTCTTCTAGAGTCCGGGTTGATGGGTGGTCTTCAGGACAGCATGTGGGTAGTCTTAGGCCACTCGGCGGTGACTGAATAACCCCAGGTGGTAGCGGGCGGATTCCTACCCACGTCGTCCATGGCGCGGTGAATGTGGGGCCCGCACGCTAATCACTCAGCCACTGCCTACTCTAAATATATTGCTGTTAATTATAAAAAAAAAAAAACGAAAGAATAATAAGCATGCACAGAGATTACAGAGTCAGACAAAGAAAAGGGAAAGAGTTCGTGGCATTGATTTGTCGTAGGCCGAGATAAGTGAGGACAGGATGCGTGTCTGCGTGTCTTGCATGGGGGGTGGGGGTTAAGGGGAGGGTGAGAGTGGGGGCAGTGGACATGCGGAGGAGTCTCTCTCTCTCTCTCTCTCTCTCTCTCTCTCTCTCTCTCTCTCTCTCTCTCTCTCTCTCTCTCTCTCTCTCCTCTCCTCTCCTCTCCCCTCCCGTCCCCTCTTCTTCCCTTCCCCGCCCCTCCCCTTCCCTTCCCTTCCCCGCCCCTCCCCTCCCCTCCCCTCCCCTCTCCAACTCAAGAACTAGAAACAACGGCCTGCCCATTAAAATTAAGCGATGCAACACAGATATTGGTAGGAGTTTCTTCTCTTACCGAGTCATACGCCATTGGAACGACCTCCTTGCTGAAGTAGCAAATGCAGAAACCATCAACTCCTTCAAAAATCGCATAGACCGTCACCTCGTGACAACAGGAGTAAACGCACCGAAATACCTTGAACTGCTCTACAGGCACCGAGCGACTGTCATGCATATCACGGCTCTACTGCAGGCAACCTCGTAATGAGCCAATAGGCTTTCTGTTGACTGACACTCCATGTTTCGATGTTTTTCTTATCTTCTTTTCTTTTCTTCTCTCTCTCTCTCTCTCTCTCTCTCTCTCTCTCTCTCTCTCTCGGGTCCTGGTCACGCACCGACACATTTAATCCTGACCCTCGTGTGACCTAATAGGCGCACCTGACAATCACCAAATGGGGGGGTACAAACTTGGCGGAGGGACTTTTTTGGGAGCCATAGCCGGTAACGGGCTAAAGAGTAGCCTATCCAGATATTTTGTTTTTATTTATTAATGATCCACGAGACATCCTAGAGTTAAATCAAAGTATGTGCTTATCTTTGTATTCATTCATACACACACTAATAATATTTATGTGGTGTCTGATTCACTTATTTGAGTGAAATTCTATTGTGAAAAACAATCACATATTCGTGTCACTAGTAAAAATGAAACTAGTAATGAAAGTTTTGCCACCATGAAATATACACAAATAGATAAATATGAAAGCTCACTTAGTCACAATAAGTGACATCACCTGCTTTTCGCAGTAAAAATATGCTATTTATGGTATCTAACACCCGCAAAATGGCGTACAGGCTGGCTCGGGTCACGAAGCTACGTATTTTCATATTATTGTTCTCTTGTTTATTCAATGTTCTGCTCAAGAAAAAGAATACCCATAATTTTAGTTAGTTTTTGGTTATAGGGATACTTTACGAAATACAATTATAACATTACCTTTGACTAGTTAGGAAAAGTACTGAATCCTGGATCAGCTACGGAATGTCAGGTGCGCCTATTGCCTTCCTCTATGTATCCCCGCTGCGTTATCTTTGGCGGCCTCATGTCACTACTCTTCGTTGTCCGCTTCTCCGTCATCGTCACTCTTTTTAGTGCAACACATTGGCGTATCACCATCTGTTGAGTAAAAGTGATATATGGTTATCGTTGCAAC
Source organism: Eriocheir sinensis (assembly GCF_024679095.1). Lineage (NCBI taxonomy): Eukaryota > Metazoa > Arthropoda > Malacostraca > Decapoda > Varunidae > Eriocheir > Eriocheir sinensis. Next base: position 8,601,745 of record NC_066532.1, on the reverse strand, counting down.
AGCATCCTTTGTGGGGCGCGGTTGTCTTGTGGCTTGGAGGGTCAAGTCTTGGAAGTGAAGAGCCAGGGCGGGGTGGTTCCAACCCTAGTCTCTTCAAGAAAATTTGATCATACTGTGACGTGGATTACTTTTCCCCCTTTTAGAAAATACGAGTCTCGTTAGCTAGTTCCCTTAATTGAGGCCTGATACCAGAATCCATCGTCTTCCTGAACACTTTGATTAATGAGGCTCCGAGGATAGGTTTGCATCCCTGAAGGCAGCGCGGTAGCACCTCGTCAGGGTCTGGCAGGGCAGGTGTGGCGAAGAACGGATGGCCGTCACGTTATATGTAAAACAAACAAACAAGAAATTTAAATAAGAAAAAACAAAAATTTAAGCGGTGGCCGAGCATGTGGTGAACCCAAGGAACTAGGTTCGAGTCCCACCCCTGCACACCAACAATTTTTAATCATCGCATGGTGGCGGAAGATTACCTACATTTTAGGCTTCTTGTGTGGAAATACAACACAATGCAGCAGAAACTGTTGAGCCGTTGATTAAAGAAAAAGAACAAAAAGTTAACGGAAACGAAAAAAAAAAAAAAACAATACGGGGAAATACATCATTTCTTCAACACATTTTAAGCAAGAGATATATTGACTAATAGAAAGCACACGATCAGTAATCTAATACAGGTCACGGCAGGCCAGATTAAGCTGATTTAGGTTTAAGTTGTTTATTTAAGGTAGTGTTAAAGTTCGACTACATCAGGCTAGATCTGCTAAAATGAACAAGAAAAGGTCACGGGGCACGCATGCCCGTCAGGTGGGTGCACGAGCAGCCGGATAATTAATCGTACCTGAGTGACAGCATGAGGGCGAGGGGAAGAGGGGGAGGAAAGAGGAGGTTTCCTTCCTTTAGTGGTCTCATTATGGGTGGCGAAAGTAGTAATATCTCTCTCTCTCTCTCTCTCTCTCTCTCTCTCTCTCTCTCTCTCTCTCTCTCTCTCTTCGGAAGGCTCCTCAACGACGCAGTACGTGACACCCGATCAAAAAACGACCCTCAGCCACGTCCCTCCACCCCGCCCGTGTAAATAGACGCCATGCATCGCAACAAACCCGTAACCGTGATCCCGCAAGTACCACCACCTCTATTACCAAGCCTCTAGATAACTTAAAAATCCTTAGTTTCAATGCGCGTAGCCTAAAAAACAAATTTGATGAACTGAGATGTCTTGCTCTAACATAAACTTTTGACATAATTCCTATAACCGAAACATTTATCGACACCACAAACATTGATTTAAGTTCCGAATACAACATAGATGGCTATAGACTCTTCAACAAAGATCGTGTAAACCGTAGAGGTGGTGGCGCCGCCCTTTTTGTCAAAAGCTATTTGCAACCCACTGACAAAACAGCAAGAGACAGTAACGTTGAACATTTGTGCTTGCGAGTAAACATTGCAAAAGTCAATTTAAATATATCTGTCACCTACAGGCCTCCCGGGCAATCACTCGATGACGACCTTGAAATGTACAGCGTTTTAAGGCAGTCACTTAATAACAACGACTCACTGATATTAGGAGACTTTAACCTCCCCCATATCGACTGGGCGACACTGTCAGGTACAGAAGGCGAGTCACATAGAATGATCGAATTTCTAGAAGAAAATTATCTAAGCCAAATGGTTTCTGAGCCAACTTGACAAAATAATATACTCAACCTTGTTATAACGACCCAAGATAACCTAGTCAGTAGTGTCACGGTAGGAGAACACCTCGGTTCTTGCGATCATAAATTAGTGCGCGTCGACATTAGAGCTCAAACATCAGTGACTGAAAATAAAGTAAAGGTGCCCAATTTCAAAAGAGCTAACTTCGTAGAAATCCGACAAAAACTAACAGAAATACAACTATCAGATGACGGCAATGTAGAGGAAGCCTGGCTAAGCTTTAAAAATCACTTACTTAATCAGCAGAACACATTCGTCCCCGTGTGCGAGAAGCGAATTAACACTAATAAAAGCCCACCTTGGTTTAATAGCGAAACTAAAAACTCAGTCAAGGAGATAAAATTGTTTTACAGGTTAAAGAATGAACAAAGCACGCCCGAAAACATTAGACTTTATAACGATGCCAGGCGACGAGTAAAAAGAGTAGTATGTCAGGCAAGGCGTAGATATGAAGAAAATATTGCAGCCAACTGTAAAAATTATCCGAAATCTTTCTTCAGTTACATAAACAACAGCAAGGCGATCAGAAGTAGAATTGGACCTTTAACAAACAGCGACGGTGCACTAGTGACTGACAGCAAACACATTGCAAACCTCTTAAACAATTATTTTTCCTCGGTGTTTAATACTAAGTCTTCCTCCCGCTACCAACACCAGTACTAATGTAAATCTCGAGCATGCATTGCCTAATTTTGAAATAACAACCGATGAAGTCCTTAAAGCTTTCCATTCACTTGAAACAAATAAAAGTCCCGGACCCGATAAAGTATATCCTATACTGCTTAAAGAAACAAAGAGCGAAATACTCTCATCCCTCACTACCGTATTCAATATGTCCTTGCGACAAGGCATCGTCCCTTCGGATTGGAAAAAGGCTAACGTGACACAGTTTCTAAAGAAAGGAGACAAAAAAATACCAGGTAACTACCGACCCATTAGTCTAACTTCAATTGTAGGTAAGCTACTTGAGAGCATAATTAGAGACAAAATTGTGAGTTACCTCGAAAGCCATTCATTAATTGGGGATTCACAACATGGTTTCCGTAACAAAAGATCCTGCCTATCAAACTTTTTGACCTTTTATAACGACCTTTTCTCAGTTTATGACGTAACCAAATCATTGGACGTAGTCTATCTTGATTTCCAGAAAGCGTTTGATAAAGTCCCACATCATAAATTACTTTATAAATTAAAGCAAATAGGTAATGACGGTCAAGTAAACCAATGGATCGCGAATTGGTTGAGCAACAGACAACAAAGAGTGGTGATTGACGGATTTAACTCAGAGTGGGCGCCGGTCACTAGTGGCGTCCCTCAGGGCTCGGTTCTTGGCCCAGTGCTCTTCATTATTTACATCAACGACATGGATGTTGGACTCAATAATCGCATTAGTAAATTTGCAGACGACACAAATATTGGTAACTCGGTTCTCACTGACGAAGACAGGCAAAGCCTCCAAGAGGATTTGCACAAAATTTCAGCTTGGTCGGATAGATGGGAGATGCCCTTTAACGTAGACAAGTGCCAGGTCCTTCAAGTTGGAACAAAAAATAATAAGTTCGATTACGAAATGCGCGGCGTTAAACTCACAAGCGTTCAATGCGTTAAGGACCTGGGGGTCAAAATCGCGTCAAACCTCAAATTCTTACATCAATGCATCGATGCAGTAAATAAAGCGAACAGAATGTTGGGCTTCATTAAAATAAACTTTTTATGCAGGAATAAAGATGTAATACTTCCGCTCTACAATAGTTTAGTCAGACCCCACTTGGAATATGCGGTACAGTTTTTGTCTCCTCACCATGCAAAGGACATTGCTAAATAAGAAGGTGTTCAGCATCGGGCAACAAATATGATCCCTTCCTTGCGCAACAAATCCTACGAAGAAAGGCTTCCTTCCCTTAATATGTTCTCTCTTGAGAAACGTCGCCTCCGAGGAAAATTGATCGAATGTTTTAAAATACTTAATGGTTTCACGAATGTAGACAGAACAAAATTGTTTATGATCGATGACACTTTGCGAAAGAGGAACAATGGCATAAAACTCAAATGTAGACAAGTAAATTCAGACTGCACCAAATTTTTCTTCATCAACGTAGTACTGCGAGAGTGGAATAAGCTCCCACCGTCAGCGGTCCAATGTAACACGATTGACTCTTTTAAAAACAATCTCAACCGTCACTTCCTTGAACTTACTATTAACTAGAGGAGAAAAGCAATGTTTTGGAGCCATCTGATTAGTGTAGATTCACTTAAGTTTAAGGACAGACCACCTAGTCTGGATC
>NC_066532.1:8525007-8597647 GCF_024679095.1 Eriocheir sinensis | reverse complement strand
ATGAGGTAAATATAACAAGATAAATGGTCTCTACAAGAATGCTAGTTGGGATTTTTAGTTTTTATGATATATCTGAAGATGATATGCTTTCAAGACTAAAGTTTATTCTTACAAACAACAATATAAGTATGTTCAGTCTCTCAAGATCGCCCCATGGTTCCGTCAACACCCTCCAACTCCTAAAGGCTACCAGGAAAATGCCTGAGATTTGGCTTATAAGCTTAATAGATCAGCCAATGGCAGACACTCCCATCAGGCACAGTCTGCTTGCCCTGGAGCAATTTAATAGGAAAACCAGAGCTTCCGTAATTATTATATTGCCCAACAAATAGCTTATGAGAGATCCCCTCTCCTAAGATAAGAATCTACCCAAACTATACACCAATACATAGGAGGAAAAGATTGATTGCACCATCAGTGTTAAGGTCATAAGCTAGACAATGGAGAATCGACTGGGACTGTGGTGCAATGAGCTGAGATATTTACTCTAGTTTCAGTCTAGTGTGTACACAGGATCCCAAGATACTCCCTTTCCCCATCAACGTTCACACAACCATTGATAATGTAACTATATCTCTAGGAAGTTAGGATGAGACTTACTTCACTGGATGTCCAATTCAAGCATGGGCCTAAATTGGCTACATCCTTGTCTCATAAGTTTTGTCCCAATCTGGCTACCTCTTCAATTAATTTTCAAGCAGTCCTTACTCCAGTGTAGGTTGCCTGTTTAGGTGGAAAATCCAACATTGTGCCATTTTTTGAAGGGATCAGACATATTCCTCAATTATAGGCCAATTAGCCTTACTTCGGTATGTTGTAAGACTTTAGAAAGGATTATAGCTAAAGACCTATATGAGTTCTAGAGTTAACCAAATCTTGTCTGCTGACCGGTTTGGGTTCCGTAAATGGCAGAACTTTATTGACGATCAGCTCCTACTGGTATACCATGATGTAACCTCTTGGCTTGGCCTGGGTGCTGTCGTTGATGTTGTCTTGTTTGACTTTAGCAAAGGCCTTTGATGTTGTTTGTCACACCATTCTTATAGACAAGCTAAGATATCTGGGTGACAGGTGGTGGCTGCTTGACTGGATCTCTGATGACTCTGACAGGCAGAATCCTTACCAAGTGTCAATATCAGGTTCCTCTAGCTCATCTAGACTGATCTATGGTAGGTTCTACAGGTTCTGTACTACGACCCTCCTGTTCCTTATATATGTCAACCACCTACCTTCCATGTTAAACTAAGTGTAAAATTCTTCTGAGACGACTTCAAGCTGTATATGAAGATGCGGTATAATGCCACTTACCCTTTGGCTAGAAGATCTCAGTTCTCTCCAAGGAATATTAATAGGTAATGCTCCAGAATTTGGCGCTCATTAGGCTAAACTTTAACCCATCCAAGTGTAGTGCTACGATGCCAGCATTGGCTCTATGACTGGACAACTAGGCTCTCTTAGCACTACCCTAGATAACTCTAGTCTGTCGCTTGGCTGACACCCACAGAGACCTGAGAGTTCTGAGTGCGACAACACCCTCAGAGTTTCATGCACGTAATTATGGAACAACAGTTAATAAAGCTGCAGGATTGGCCAATAACATACTCATATCTGCTCTCTATTAGCTCCAGTGATTTTATGTTAGCCATCCTCAATTCACACAAGACCTTTGCAAGAGTTTGGGTCAACAGTTTGGAACACTGGATACCTGGGCCTGCGACTTGTGGAGTCAGTGCAGCGTAGCTGGATGGCCTCAGATGGCCTGGCTGAACCTTCAGTTATGCTGATCCTCAAGGCTCTTAACTATACTCTGGCCTGGGCAGACCTCTTGAGAGCAGACCTCATTAAATATTGAAGATCTTTCATGATCAGTAATGCCCATTTCTCCGTCTGATCTATTTACTATCTCCCCAATCACTACTACCAGGGCCACGAATTCAAATTAGCCAAACCACACACCTCCACTGAGTGTAGACACAATTCTTCAGTGTTCCCAGGTGCATTGATCACTGAAACTCCCTCCCAGACAGCGTTATTAGCTTCTTCTTCTTCTTCTTCTTCTTTGATCCTCCTTCTTTTCGTTCGCTTTCTTCTTTCACTTCTACACTTTTTCTTTTCAATGCTATACATCACTTTCTTAAGCACTTCATCCTGAAACTTGGGTTTTTCTGTCCTTTTCTTTTCCAGATTTATTTGCTTATATGTGCTTTTGCTATTTTCACTAGTACACTTTTCACTCCACTTTTACTGTTCAGATCTTTTTTCCCAAACACATATCAAAGAAAAATTTTTGTGAAATTATTAATTTCACTTTCTTCCTCCTTGCCATATAAGTCCCTAACTTACAGTACCTCTCCGTGCCTCCTCCCATTCTGATATGCCCTCCTGTCAATAATTTCCACTACTGAAATGACCAACCTTTGCCTCTCCTCCTCACTTTCCTGTCACAGTACTATCAGGTGCTCTATTGTTTCCTTTTCCCCTATGCAAGCTTCACAGTTTTTTTTGGTCATATAAATCTCTACTTCTCCCCTTACTTCTAGAGTTCCAGACCTTGCCTTAGACAGCAGCTTACTCCCCAGTCTCCCCGGTACCAATTTTTCTCTTTCAGGCTTTGACTCTCTTGTACCATTTTGAAGTCGACTTTTCTGCTGCTCCTGCTTGCCATTTTCCAGGCCATTGGTGGCAATGCATTTCTTGATGTCCCTTAACCCTCATTCTGTTCCACTCATTTCAGATTTTCTCTCCTCTTCCATCTAGCTATTTCTTTTTTTTCCATGGGGATGTTGTTCTGTCCTCTGTTATCACCTTTTACCCATCTTTCTTCTTAGTCCTTCGATTTTCTTCACAAATCCCATCTGCCCTTTATAATTCTCTCCTTAAATGTACTCCATCCCACATTTCTCCCCTTAAAGGCTCTACGGCTGGCTGCATCTAGACACCCAGTCCCCCATCTTTGCCCATAATTGTTCTGCACCTTTTCTAATCTTCTTAGGTCCCGCCTCCTGTACTCTGTTCTGACCCGTGCAGGCAGTATGTTTTAGCTATCCCCTTCCACATACTCCTGCCTGCAAGTATTTATTAATGGTCCCTGCTGCCTGCGTTCATGATCATGCCCCACCATCCTCCTGGCTTTTTCCTTCGTTTATTTCCTTTGTTTCTCTCAACTAACATGACACCAATCCCAAGTATGTGTACTTCTCCCTCCCTCTATTATGATGTTTCCCAGGACCCACTGGCTATTAGCATTGTTATTTAATTCTATAGCCTTACATTTCCTGGCACTGAATTTTCATCTTCTCCCTCCCATACTCGTTAGTAATCTCAGTAGCTCCTCATATCTGCCTTGTTTTCTGCCATGGTACACAATGTCATCTCGTAAGCTAAGCACCCAAGTTTTCTGTCTCCTACTCCCTACTCCTTTTTCTGACTTTCTGATTTTCACAAGGTTCTTCTACATAAAGTTAAACAGTGGTGACATCACACACATCCCCTGTCTCACTCCAACATTGTTCTCCATCCAGTCCGCAGTGGTGTCTCCCAAGTAATTTTACCATATTTTCATTGTACATCTCCTTTATCAAGCTCTTACCACTTTGCTATCTATTCCAAATGTGCTTTGCTAATTTCATTAACTAGCTTCTGTCACTGTGTCCTTATGCCTTTTCAATATCTATAAATATCGGGTAGCTCTTTTCCTTGCTTCTTATTTCTGTTTTATTATTTCTTTAGAATAACACATTTTTTCCAACCCTCCTCTTCCTTCTCTAGATCCCCACTCTGTTCTTCTCGCCTTGGATTCCTCTACCCCACATTTCAACAGCTTTCATTCAAGTTTTTCCAAATATCTTTGCCATGATGTTCACTTATTTGAAATGGGCCTAATTTTCTAGCCTCCTTAAGTTTCCCTCCTCCTTTGTGAATCAGTGTTACTATGCTTCTTTTCCAGTCTTGGGATTACACCCTCCTCCATTTTTTTGGAACGCATTTCATACGGGATATGTTTGAGTCTTTCTCCTCCATATTTTATAAATTCACCGGAAGCACTCCATCCGCTCCGCCTGCTTTCCATTCTTTATACCTTTTAGTGCTTTTTACATCCTTCCAGTTCAATTGTAACTTCCCTCAACTTCTTTTTGTCACTTTCTTATATTTATTTTGGATCTCTCATTTGGTCTTCCTCAGTGTTGGTCTGCACTATGCCCTCAGTATCCCTGTACGTTCTTATCTCTTCATCATTGCTGGTTTCTTCCCTCTATCCTCAGCTTACTAACTTCCTGGTTCGTTTCTTACCTCTCAGGTTTCCTCCGCAGTCTTTCATCCCTCTTTCTCTCTTTTTCTCTTGGAAATCTTGTTTAGTTTCAGGCCTGTCTCCTCTCCCTTCTTTCACTCCAGGCATTTAAACGGGGCCTTCACCTCTCCCTTGAACAGTCACTGTTCTCGTACACGGAATAATTACCTGCCTCTGTCAAAACTCATCCCATTATTAACATTGTTCTGTAACGAACTCATATCTATACACCTTGCTTAACACCTAGCTGTACATGGCACACAATTCCGCCCATTATTTTTGTACAAATCGTAATGTCCTTAATTGAACTGATGGGCTGGCGTGCCAGCAGTTGCGGGCTATCCTTCTACGTACCACTGATATGTGAACCATGACAGTAAGCTGGGGTAGCCAACCAGGTGAGTAAACCAGGTGAGTAAACCATCTTAGATTCCCCGGGCCGAGGCATACATATACAAAATTCGGCATTAACACTCGCTGAGTGGAAGTAGCACGTGGTGAAACATTTCATTACGAAGTTATTCATTTATTGAATTTTTCAATGCCCTAACTACTAGCTTTTTATTCGTTTATGTGAAAAAAAAATACTCGTTACCCGTCTCTATATTTCGCAAAAAATAAGACTTTTTCGCGTTATTTGACTGTTCCACCCTCTATATAGCATGTATGATATGTGTTTTTTTGCAAAGTACTTTTTCAGTGGAATGTGAAGTAACGAATATTAGTTATCATCAAAATAATTGAGCAAAATGTATGTTCGCTTGATATATTTCTTTTGGTTACCCACTAAAACAGTTATCCATAGTCTTGATTTAAGATTTCCAACAGAAAATGAATCAATTTGAGGAGTAACTAAATCGCACATTTAACTAGCTTGCTAATACACATAGTTATAGGTGGGCACGATAACAGAAAACCTTATTCCCGATAACCGATAACTGATAATGGAAAACCTTATCGGTGATAACCGATATTCGTTAACTGGAGACACAAATATAGGCGATAACCGACAGCTGATACCCGATATAAATCCACAATTCCGATACTAGCTAGCGATAAGTCCGACAGGCGAAAACGATACTATATTGATATTTCAAATAAGAAAACCATAGATGAATTCAAATTTTCAATATCTGACCACACGTTGACACGTATGTACAGTACGTACCTATGGACGGTATTACATACTATATATAGAAACGCCTGAACCGGTGTTGTGTTATTTGGGGTCCCCACCGTCAACAAACACTGGTCTCTCGTGAACTGCGCATGCTCAGACCAGCAAGCGTAGACCAGTACACTCTCACAAAGCTTTTTAACCGTAATTAAGAGTTGCTGGAAGGCTGAATCAGACATACAGTACCACTACCATGCACCATCCCCGCTGTTTCTAGAGCGACACTCTGTACGAGTTGTATTTATATGTACAGAGTGTCGTTCTAGAAACAGCGAGGATGGTAGTATTGTATGTCTGATTCAGCCTTCCAGCAACTCTTAATGTGTTAAAAAGCTTTGTGAGACTGTACAGGGCTACGTTTACTGGTCTGAACATGCGCAGTTCACGAGATATCAGTGTTTGTACCTAAGCGCCAGCTTTTGACGATGGGACACCAAATAACACAGCACCGGGTGCCTTCAATACCATGGCATGCTCACAAACGAATATGGAATATCAAATTTGAGGCAATGAATAATCATTTTGGGGGCAAAGTTATATGATTTTTCTCTTTGATATATTGATTTTTAATTGAGTCTAACATAAAAAATAGCCTAGTCTTTTAATGTTGATGATCTAAGTATGAAATCCCTTCCCCGAAGTTATTTCATACCCCGAAGTTTTTTCATACAACACCGGGCGCCCGGGCCACGTATGCGCAATAGGGAGGAGCCAACGTTTTTTTTTTCTCTTTTTCTGAGAGGCGGAAAAAAGTAGCGATTATCGCTAGTTTGGTCACAGAAGTAACGAAGATACCGATATATATTTAAATAAGTAGCGGATGGCCGATAACCCGATTTTGTTATCATCGATAAAGTATCGCGATAACTTATCTCGATAACGCCCAGCAATGCACATATTGAATGAAACAACCACAGTGTTGGCCATGTTGAAGTTTTTGTGTAAATGACAAATATAATGCAGTCAACTTAAATATTAATTACAATTTACAAAAACAGCAAATTATAATGTCACTAACTCACTAGGACTAGGTGACAAACTGATTCGTTTTCTGTTGGAAATCTTAAATTAAGACTATGGATAACTATTTTAATGGGTAACCAAAATAAATATATCAAATATATCTTCTGCCCCCGGAGGTCAGCTGTGCCATGAGTGAGTGGATGTTGAAACAGAGTGTGTGGTGTGTGTGAGGTCTGTAAGTTGAGAGGAGGCGGAGGGCAGTGAGGTAATCTGTAAAGAGGGAGACAGGTTGGTGTGGGGCAAGTGTAGTTGCCGCTGTGAGGCCTTCCTTGATGGCAAAGAGCTCTGCCCCAGGATGGTGGTGTGGGGCCGGGGTGGAGTTTCCAGTTGGTGGAGGTGTGTAGGGCTGGGAGGTAAATGGCTGCACTGGTGCCTCTTCTTTTTCGGTGCGTGCGGGGCTGCCAGGCTGGGAGACCTATGTACGGTTGGACTGTACCTGCCTGCCGAGCCAGCTGCCAAGTGGCAGCCCAACCGCGACATCGTACGGCAGTGGACAAGATTGTCGTACGCTGACCTAAATATATATATATATATATATATATATATATATATATATATATATATATATATATATATATATATATATATATATATATATATATTTCAGGATATCTACACTTAGTTACTAGATGTATTGTAAACCTACCATAATATCACTTGGGAGTAGTGAGTAAAGTTTGGGAGCATAGGGAGTAATTCAAGTAAAAAAATACCTACATATTTTAAACACTTATTTATAGAATTGATAATGCAGCCACGTGTGTGCCAGCCCCACGAGTGTTTGACGTTATCATGTTTCACGACAGTCTCCATGGTTTCACGCTACAAGCTTATAGGAAGGTGAGAATCCTGGATGCAACCAGTCACTCCGCAGCCCTGATACGGCATGCCGTCAGCTCGCGCCGGTGCCTCAGCCTGCCTCAGTCCGCCAGTTTCTCCATCCGCCAGTTTTTCCGTGAACAGCATATGTAGTCAACCTAAGCAGGTGTGTATGTACAGTGGGCAGGCCAGGATTTGTAAGGGGGCAAACGGGGCAACTGCCCGGGCCCCCTGTCAGAGGCACCCCCCAATTAAAAAAAGTGCAATAATCGTAAAATCAATGTTATTATTAATAAAAGTTAACAAAGTGTGTGTGGAGGCCTTCCCTTTCTTCTTCCCATCCCATCACTACCCTCAGCAAAGCCCTTATCACTTCCCCTCCTTACCTGTCTCCTTCCACCAGCTCCCTTTAACCGCGTAGGGCCTCGTGAGCTGATTTTGGGCCGAGCAAAGGGCAGTACCGCGACTGGAGGCATTTCAGAGCTTGGGGCAATAGTGTGCCAAGCGGCAGCCCACCAATAACTGTAGTTTCTTTGGTAACATACGGATCAATTTTCCTCAGCAAATCATAAAAGGCACTGACAGGTTTTCAAGGAATCTCCCTTTATACGCTGCGATTGACAGAGGTCCAGTTCACCGCTCAAACCAGGCGAAATCAGTAGCTGTTGTTCCCGGTTGCTGAAAGAAATCCAATTCATCTCTCAAATCAGGCGAGAGGTGAAGCTTTGCATTGCTGGGTGAAGGTAACACCCTTGGAGACTGCGATTGACGGTCTGGTTGTTAAGGGGAGGGGGGCGACTGTTTGCTTCCCGTTGCTACAAGAGATCTAGTCCGCCGCCACATCCATCACTATAACCGCCCATGAGCACATTCACTGAGCATACTCAGTACACCACTTCACTGACCTCCCCAGTCAATCAATACATCCGTGTCCATGGCAAGTTAGGAACAAGGACAAACATGTGAGCAAGTTTGAATGAAGTGGCCAAAAAATATCGGGTACAATGAGTTGTGTCGTATTAGGTACTAGATGATATGATGAAAAATATTGCAAACGCTTAGATGAAGGCGGTGCAACGCGACTGTTAAGTCAAGAGCTGTGAGTGGACAGAAGACGTGTATACACTCTCAGGCCGCGGGGACCGAGGCCGAGCGCCAGTGTAGAGCTGAGCGACAGATTATAAATTATAATTGCCATGCAACTGTGAGGGAGCACGGGTAATGAGGCCTTGTGTGGACCCTGTTTTCATTCCTTCCACGTAAGCACCCCCTCTCTTCGCCCTTATCACAATTTTTTTTTTTTTTTTTTTTTTTTTTTACGTCGAAGCCTGTAGCGCCGGTAGGCTTTCTTGAGGGGCCTGGTGGCCGGCCCGAGCCCATCTTGGTGCGGGCAAGTGTTTATATAGTGGAGCCCTCCTTTTCCCTCCCTTTCATGCCTCATCTTTGAGGACCTGCTAACCCTTCCTCCCACACTGCTGACTCCTCCCCGTCACTCCCCACTCTCTCCGCCCTCCGTCCCCCTCAAACACTCACACTCGTTTTCTTCTGCGGAGTGCAGAAAGATACAGACACACAGGAAGGCTTAGCACCAAAAACAACAAAAATAACAAAGGTAAAGTTGGGCCACTGTTGTCAACATAATTATAGGTCTTGGAACCGCAATTAACGATGTCTTGGTGATGGTGTGGGCTTGGACTCGTCACGAATTGAACACATTCCCGTCTAATATATGTTCTAGAAGGACGCCATTGTGTTCATTCAGTTGATCAGTTATGGCTGTTGTGTCAAGGAGACTGAAGATGACAGGCGGAACTACTCACCTGTAGATTTACGGCAACCATGACCTCGGCCTAAACTGCAGTCAACCGATACAGACCCTCGCCTCCATGTTGGTATGGGTGAGTTTTCAGCGTCTTGTGGATCTCTGGGGTCAGTCCGTATTTGTCCAAACACAGCCGCACCAGGTATCTATGGAGAGTATAGAATGTCTTTGCGGAGTCAATGAATGATGTATAAAAGTCTTTATTTTGTCGCATGCACCTCCGCGGTGCAGTAGTTAGCGTCGCTGACTACGAATCTGCGGGCCTGGGTTCGAATTTCGACCATGGCAGTCGGCGTGCAGTCCACCCAACTGTTCATCCTTCCTTTCGGGCTGGTCGATGAATGGGTGTGGCTCGATAACAAATTCAGCATGATTCTAGATGATATCTTTCCCGCAACAGATAATAGAGATATGCCTCTGCTGCTGTCACATTCGCTTTTGTCTCGTGTTCTTATGGGAACAATGATACGCTTTCCAGTCCTTGGAAATGGTGTCTTTTCGCCGAGCGTCATCATCAGTCTTGTGCATTAGGAAGGGTTAAAGGAAGAAATTGTTGATGCGAAGTGCCACACATTAGAAATAAGGCTGGACAACGTAGATATGGACACGACACTACTGGCACAGTTCAGACCAAACCGTTACAAGACGGTTAGGTAAACACACACACACACACACACACACACACACACACACACACAGCATTTCTCTTCAAATTTGTCTTGAATCTCTTCTAAAGTTAATGAATATATCACACCTGTTACGTATTAGATGTTCTATTGATGAAACACACCTAGAAACATTCGGGGAAGGGAGGGCTCCGGCACCTGCCCGGGAGGTCCGTTATGTGGCTGGGGGTTATGTCAACATTCTGAGGGGCCACGTCATGTGTGTGTGTGTGTGTGTGTGTTGTGAGAGAGAGAGAGAGAGAGAGAGAGAGAGAGAGAGAGAATTACATAGAATTACATAGATAACCAGACCACACAGGCCCTAAAGCCCAAACTAGGTGGTCTGTCCTAAACCTAAGTGACAGTTGTTATGCGGCAACTATGACGTTGAAACTGACCTAGTGAACATTGAGATGGAGGAGGTAGCGGTCAAGATTATTCTTAAACGATGCAATCGAGTTACACTGTACCACTGATGGTGGTAATCTGTTCCAATCTCGAACGACAACATTAGTGAAGAAGAATTTTGTGCAATCTGAATGAACTTGTCTACATTTGAGTTTAGCGCCATTATTTGTCGTTCGCGTCGAATCATCCATCACAAACAGCTTGGTCGGATCTACGTTGGTAAAACCGTTTAGTATTTTAAAGCACTCGATCAGTTTTCCTCTTAGGCGGCGTTTTTCAAGAGAAAACAGCCTTTCCTCGTAGGGTTTGTTTCGTAATGAAGGAATCATCTTGGTTGCTCTACGCTGAACACCTTCTAATTTAGCAATGTCTTTCGCATGGTGGGGAGACCAAAACTGCACGGCATACTCCAAATGAGGTCTGACGAAACTATTATACAAAGGCAGTATAACATCTTTATTCTTGAATGAAAAAATTCCCTTAATCAAACCCATCATCCTGTTTGCTTTTTTAACGGACTCGTTGCACTGCTGGGAAAACTTGTGGTTAGACGCGAATGTGACACCAAGATCTTCGACCGAGTGAACGCATTTAATTTTAACGCCGCACATTTCATAGTCCTTCTTTATATTTCTAGATCCAACCTGCAGAATCTGGCACTTGTTTATATTAAAGGCATTTCCCATTTTACTGACCAATTTGATATTTTACGCAAATCTTCTTGTAGGCTCCGCCTGTCACATTCTGTAAGTACCGCAATGCCGATTTTCGTGTCGTCCGCAAATTTACCAAAGAAATTATTGAGACCAAAGTCAATGTCGTTGATGTAAATGACGAAGAGAACGGGTCCCAGGACAGAGCCTTGGGGGACACCACTAGTGACTGGGATCCACTCAGAGGTCACTTCATTTATTACAACTCTTTGGTTTCTATTGCTTAGCCAGTGCTTGATCCATTCGTGAAGTTTAACCCCGATGCCTATTTCCTTGATTTTATGAAGCAACTTGTAGTGTGGAACTTTATGAAACGCCTTCTGGAAGTCCAAATAAATAATATCAAGTGATTTAGCAACATCATAGACTGCAAAAAACTCGTTATAGAACGTTAATAGATTCGACAAACAAGATTTGTTATTACGGAAACCATGTTGCGAGTCTAGGATTAGCGAATTACACTCTAGATAGTTAACTACTTTATCTCGAATGATTGTCTCAAATAATTTACCAATAATTGAAGTTAAGCTGATTAGTCTGTAATTATCCGGTAATTTTCGGTCGCCTTTTTTAAAATGGGTGTTATGTTAGCCATTTTCCAATCACTAGGAACAATACCATGGTGCAAAGACATATTAAATAGCATTGTTAAAGGTCTGAGTATCTCTGTTGATATTTCTTTAAGTAATTTTGGATATATTTTATCGGGTCCTGGACTTTTGTTAGTTTTAAGTGACTACAGCGCTTTGAGAACCTCATCTGTACTGATTTCAAAGTCAGGGAGGGAATGACTGGGATTTTCAGTAGTGTTAGGAACAGCAGCAGTATCGGTAGAATTACTATTAAAAACCGAGGCGAAATAAGAATTTAACGTGTTCGCTATGCGTTGGCTGTCTGTCACGATATTGCCCGAATTATCAGTTAATGGGCCAATCCCATTTCGAATCTCTTTTTTGTCGTTTACATATCTAAAAAAAAACTTTTAGGATATGACTTGCAGAGAGAGAGAACTCTTGGGGGAAGGGGGGAGGTCCGTTATGTGGCGGCTGGGGGCACGGGGGGGTATGTCAACATCTTGAATGTGTGTGTGTGTGTGTGTGTGTGTGTGTGTGTGTGTGTGTGTGTGTGTGTGTGTTCAGTTAGGCACAAATATAATGGAGCTATATATAAGGAATGGAAAAATATTTAAGTTAGAAGCCTCGGGAGCAGGGAAGACTCGTGTGGAGGAGGCGAGGGGGTACAGCTAGGCTTGACATGTTATGGGATTCGATGTAGAAAATTGACAAATCAGAGGGCACCTCATTGTGTTATTGTCCCTCTGTAAAGATAGGGGGGTTGTTGAGTAACGACTGTTTATTACGGATGATAAAGCCGCCATCATACACTATGAAGGTCTGGTAAAGAATAGTGGGCAGGAGAAAACGAGGAGAAACATTTACGGGATTGGAGGTTTGCTCTCATGCCAGGTAAGGGGATGGTAGTGAAGTGTTTGCGCCGAGACAGTTTTGGAAATGCGCCGGCTAAGACAGAAGGGACAATAGACTTAAGAGTTTGCTTTCCCGGTGCAGGTATACAACACATTTCTGACCGGATTGAGGATATTTTAGCGGGGGATAGTACTCAGCCAATCGTCTTCTGCAGTTTCGGTGGCAATGATATCGGTAGAGTGGGAAGCGAAGAGATATTTAGGCGCTTTAGGGAATCGTTCGCCAAAGTGAGAGACTTTGGGGGGGGCTGCTGGCCGTTTGTGGTATTTTGCCAAGGAGGGGGTTAGGTGAGGGATGGCTTTCCAGGGACTTAGCGGTAAACAGCAGGCTGGCGGCTCACTGTAAGCGTAATGGTTTGCTTTTCATTGACAATTGGGACCTCTTTTACGAGAAGGGCACCTTGTATGCCAATGATGGTGTGCACTTGTCACTCCAGGGGGTAGAGGTTCTCGCAGACTCCCTCGAACGATCACTTAGCACCCTACAGGATTTTTTAGAGTAGGCGAGGGGGGAGGGCCTAACATCAGTGGCTATGCATCGCAGACTGGGACTACGGGGCGCAGGAGTAATCGAAAGGATGTAAGAAAGGATGGTCTAACGGCTTATTACAGCAACAGTAGGAGTCTCAGGAACAAGATAGATCTACTGAGGGGGAAAGGATGTGTCGAGAAATTCGACATCATAGCTATCAGGGAAACATGGGTGGATACTGCAAACACCTTCATGTCAGAGTATGAAATAGATGGTTATCAGATGTTTCACAAAGATAGAAAGGGAAGAAGGGGAGGGGGGGTGGCACTTTATGTTAAAGACACACTTAAATGTTCCGCTAACAATTCTGTTCAAACAAATGGCAACTCAAAATCAGTTTGGGTGGACGTCCACAAAGGGAAAGTAACTAATTCTAGGGGTTCTTTACAGGCTCCCTAACCTTAGCAGGCAGGACACTGATATATTACTACAAGAGGTAGGCAGGGCGAGCAGGAGCAAAAATGTCTGCATAATGGGGGATTTTAATTAAAGGAATAAAGACTGGGAAGGCGTGGTGGGTGATCTAGAATCTGAGGATTTTCTGAAAGTAATACAAGATAATTTTCTCAAGCAGACAGTAACTGAGCCCACCAGGGGCAACAACATTTTAAACTTGGTCTTAACTTACACCGATAACATGATCAGCGAGCTAGATGTTGGGGGAGAATTAGGTGGCAGTGATCACAAGGAAATTAGGTTTAAATTAGACTGGGCGGTGACCCATGAACTCAACCCTGTGTTGGTGCCTGACTTTAGAAGAGCTGATTATGAGGGGCTCAGAAGACACCTTGAGGAGGTAAATCGGAGAACCTTGGGGCTAGATGAGGGCCAGATCTCAGGGCTGAAACCGGAAAGACAGGGGAATCATGCAGAAATGACCCATAATAATTTAGTGAGACTAATTGCAGAGGGTCAGAGACAGCATATCCCTTACCAAGCACGTAGGAAGGAAAATAACGACCCTAAATGGATGACCCGCAGACTCAAGCATGAGATTGGCTTGAAGAGAGGAATTTATAGGAAAATAAAGAACGGAGAAACCCACCTCAGGGGTAGGTATGTTGAGCTAGCCAGGTCGGTGAAGAGGAACACCCGCCTAGCAAAAATAAATTATGAGATTAGGGTAGCCAACGAGGCCAAGAGCGATCCCAAGGGCTTCTTCAAATTGTACAGAACGAAAACAAGGGACAGTATTGGACCGTTAAAAACAAACACAGGTGAGCTCGTTGAGAATGGAGAAGATATGAGTCAAATGATGAATGACTATTTCCTTTCAGTTTTCACGCAGGAAAATCTAACAACCATTCCGGAGAGAGTTCAGGTATATGAGGGCGAAGAGAACAACAAGTTGAGGGATGTGATCATCACTAGGCAAGTAGTCCAGGATGAGATTGGTAGGTTGAAGAAAAACAAATCGCCGGGCCCAGACGAAGTATTCCCACGGGTTATGAAAGTGCAAGGAGGTCCTCAGTGGCCCAATTACCGATATCTTTAAGATGTCGGTAAATTCTGGGTATGTGCCCAATCAATGGAAAGTAGCTAATGTGACGCCGATTTTCAAAAAGGGAGACAAGTCAGCCACCTCAAATTATCGCCCAATTAGCTTAACATCATTTGTAGAAAAGATATTGGAGTCAATTATAGCCGGGAGCATTCGGGACCATCTAGAGAAGCATAGTTTAATTCATGATTCACAGCATGGGTTCACAAAGGGTAGGTCTTGCCTTACTAACCTGTTGCCCTTCTACACTAAAGTAATCGAGGCGGTTGACCGAGATGAAAACTATGACATATTGTATCTAAATTTCAGTAAAGCGTTCGACAAAGTTCCCCATCACCGGCTATTACTAAAATTACAGGCTCACGGCGTAGATGGGAAAGTTTTGAACTGGATCAGGGCGTGGCTTAGTGCTAGGAAGCAGAGAGTGCAAATCAATGGTAAAAATTCTGAATGGGGCAGTGTTACGAGTGGAGCCCACAGGGGTCGGTGCTGGGTCCTTTGCTTTTTATTATTTATATCAATGACTTGGACACAGGAATTAGTAGTGATGTCAGTAAGTTCGCAGATGATACAAAGATCGGTAGAGTAATCCATTCAGACAGGGACGCTAGCGTTCTCCAGGATGAGCTTGACAGATTATATGATTGGGCGGGGAAGTGGCAGATGGAATTCAGTGTCGGGAAGTGTAGCATTCTGAGTGTAGGTACGAATAACCCCTCACACAATTACTCCTTCAATGACACTCCTCTAAGCAGGTCTGGGCGTGAGAGAGACTTAGGAGTACTAGTGAGCGCCGACCTGCGTCCTAGGGCTCAATGCATTCAGGCTAAAAATCGGGCAAACAGAGTACTTGGTTTCATCTCAAGGAGCGTAAGCAATAGGAGCGCTGAAGTCATCCTCAAACTTTACTAAGCACTAGTTAGACCTCATCTCGATTATGCAATTCAGTTCTGGTCCCCCTACAATAGAATGGATATCAAGATGTTAGAATCTGTACAGAGGAGGATGACAAAGATGATTCATGGGGTGAGAAACTTGCCTTATGAAGACAGGCTGAAGCATTTAAATCTACACTCTAGAAAGGCGAAGATTGCGAGGAGACTTGATCGAAGTCTATAAATGGATGAAGGGCTTTAACCCCTTGACTACGGATTTCCTACAGTCAGACCTCACCAAGCTACAGAAATGGAACAAAAAGTGTCTGCTACAATTCAATGAAGAGGAATGTAAAGTCCTGCACCTTGGGAGGGGATATCCAGCACACCAGTACTACATGGGAAACACTCCATATCCACCACAGAGGCAGAGAAAGACATGGGAGTATAGGTACCAGGCTACCAGTGAAAGCCAAATCCGTGCCAAACGCAGCGGACGGGTTAATAAAGGGGATGTCAATAAGATTTTGATAGTAAAAGAGCCAGGTAGGACGCGTAGCAATGGTTTTAAGTTAGACAAATTCAGATTCAACAAAGACATAGGCAAGAATTGGTTCACCAATAGAGTGGTAGATGAATGGAACAGGCTTGGGAGCCATGTTTTGAGTGCCAATACCACAGATACATTCAAGAAGAGGTTAGATAAAGCCATGGATGGTGAGGTAAGGTGGGGTTGAGTGTACAGGAGCTGCCTTGTATACGTATAGGCCAAAAGGCCTCTTGCAGACTCCTTACGTTCTTATGTTCTTATATAGTTTTAACAGACCTAGAGAAGGCGTGCGACAGTGCCACGTGCCGTTGTGTGTGCCTTTGTTGCGGTGCTCCAAAGTCATGTTTATCAACCGACGAGGCAGGGCCGTAGGCTGGAGTAGGTAGGAAGACACCTACCGAACGGGCGCAAGCCACTCCCGGTGAGGTATATATGGGAGGTGAGAAAGGAGCTGAAGCCCTCCAAAGACCCTTCCCATGTCCTCACTAACCGTTTCCCTATTCTCTCACCAACACCGGAGAGTAGTTCAGCATGCTCTCTAAAGACAGATCCTCTCTTTATCCACCACACTACATTCACAACATATACACCTTTTCACAAAATTAAAATTTCAAAATGGCGCACATACACCAAGCCTCGGAGTCCCCGCCTGGGGGGGGGACCACAAATTCCCCCAGGGAGGACTCCCCTTCTGGCTGCCGACCCGAGAGGTGTCTTGATAACTCCTCGAACCTCTTTCTTCTCAATTTCTGCAACATTCGCGGTCTTCGCTCTAATTTTCATTCTGTGGAACATCATCTCTCCTCCTCTAAACCTCACCTTCTCTTCCTTACCGAAACACAGGTTTCTGAGGCTACTGACAGCAATCTCTACTCTGTTCCCTCCTACTATCTCTATCCTAAATTTCAATCCAAAGCTGGATGTTGCGCCTACGTGCGCAACGACATCACTTGACTCTTCTGAATTTTCCACCATCTGGCTAAGACTTCATTGTCATTCTATTACTAAATACATCTGTGCTGTTTATCTCTCACCTAACTCTACCAACTATGTAAAATTCTTTGACTATTTGAATTCTAAAGTGGAGCACATCTTGACCCACTCTCCCTTCGCTGAAATCTCCATCCTAGGAGATTTCAATGTTCACCAGCTTTGGCTTTCATCCTCTTTCACTGACCATCCTGGTGAACAAGCCTACAACTTTGCTATCCTCAACGACCTAGAGCAGTTGGTCCAGCACCCTACACGTATTCCCGACCGTCTTGGAGACCGGCCCAACATTCTAGACCTCTTCCTTACCTCAAACCCTTCTGCTTATTCTGTCAAACTGTTCTCTCCGTTGGGCTCCTCCGATCACAATCTTATTTCTGCATCCTGTCCTATCGCTCCTGTACACCCTCTGGACCCACCGAAGAGGCGATGCTTCTGGCAATTTGCTTCAGCTCGGTGGGACGACCTGAGGATGTACTTTTCCGATTTCCCGTGGAATGATTATTGCTTCCAGGATAGAGACCCCTCTGTGTGTGCTCAGCGCATCACAGAGGTGATTGTCTCTGGAATGGAGGCATACATTCCTCGTTCTTTCTCTACTCCTCACGCTAAAAAGCCTTGGTTTAATCACGCTTGTTCTCGTGCTGTCAATGATAGAGAAGTAGCTCACAAAAGGTACCAGAGCCTTCAAACTAATGCTAATTATGAACTTTACATTTCTGCGCGAAATCGTGCCAAATCTAATCTCCGACTAACCAAAAATTCTTTCATTTATAGAAAATGTCAAAACCTTGCTTTCTCTAACTCTTCCCGTGACTTCTGGCATCTAGCCAAAACATCTCCTCAACTTCACTTCTTCATCTTTCCCTCCACTCCTCAGTCCGAACGGCAACACTGCCGTCTCATCTATCTCTAAGGTTGAACTCTTCTCTCAAACTTTTTCTAAAAACTCCACTCTGGACGATTCTGGGCATATTCCTCCTACTCATCCCCCCTCTGACTCCTTTATGCCTGTTATAAAGATTCTTCAAAATGATGTTTTATATGCCCTCTCTGGCCTCAATCCTCAGAAGGCTTATGGACCTGATGGAGTGCCTCCTATTGTCCTTAAAAACTGTGCCTCCGTGCTGTCACCCTGCCTGGTCAAACTCTTTCGCCTCTGCCTGTCAACATCTACCTTTCCTTCTTGCTGGAAGTATGCCTTCATACAGCCTGTACCTAAGAAGGGTGACCGCTCCAATCCCTCAAACTACCGTCCTATAGCTTTACTTTCTTGTCTATCTAAAGCTTTTGAATCAATCCTTAACCGGAATATTCAAAAGCACCTTTCCACTTCTGACCTTCTATCTGATCGCCAGTATGGGTTCCGCAAGGGGCGTTCTACTGGTCATCTCCTAGCCTTCTTAACTGACTCTTGGTCATCTCTTAGCCGTTTCGGTGAAACTTTTGCTATTGCGCTGGACATATCAAAAGCTTTTGATAGGGTCTGGCACAAATCTTTGCTTTCTAAACTACCCTCCTACGGTTTCTATCCTTCTCTCTGTACCTTTATCTCCAGTTTCCTTTCTGACCGTTCTATTTCTGCCGTGGTAGACGGTCACTGTTCTTCCCCTAAATCTATTAACAGTGGTGTCCCACAGGGTTCTGTCCTATCTCCCACTCTTTTTCTGTTGTTCATTGATGATCTTCTTTCCAAAACGAACTGTCCTATCCATTCCTACGCCGATGATTCCACTCTGCATTACTCAACTTCTTTTAATAGAAGACCCACCCTTCAGGAACTTAACGACTCAAGGCTGGAGGCTGCAGAACGCTTAGCCTCAGACCTTACTATTATTTCCGATTGGGGCAAGAAGAACCTGGTGTCCTTCAACGCCTCAAAAACACAGTTTCTCCACCTATCCACTCGACACAATCTTCCAAACAACTATCCCCTATTCTTTGACAACACCCAGCTATCACCTTCCTCAACACTAAACATCCTCGGTCTATCCTTAACTCAAAATCTCAACTGGAAACTTCATATCTCATCTCTTACTAAATCAGCTTCCTCGAGGCTGGGCGTTCTGTACCGTCTCCGCCAGTTCTTCTCTCCTGCACAGTTGCTGTCCATTTACAGGGCCTTGTCGCCCTCGTAGGGAGGATGCATCTCATGTGTGAGGGTGCTCCTCTCACACTGCTCTTCTGGTCAGAGTGGAGGCTAAGGCTCTTCGTCTCATCAGCTCTCCTCCTCATACGGATAGTCTTCTACCTCTTAAATTCCGCCGCAATGTTGCCTCTCTTTCTATCTTCTATCGATATTTCCACGCTGACTGCTCTTCTGAACTTGCTAACTGCATGCCTCCCCCCCTCCCGCGACCCCGCTGCACTCGACTTTCTACTCATGCTCATCCCTATACTGTCCAAACCCCTTATGCAAGAGTTAACCAGCATCTTCACTCTTTCATCCCTCACGCTGGTAAACTCTGGAACAATCTTCCTTCATCTGTATTTCCTCCTGCCTACGACTTGAACTCTTTCAAGAGGAGGGTATCAGGACACCTCTCCTCCCGTATATGATCTTCCTTTCGGCCACCTCTTTTGTATCTTTTTTAGGAGCAGCGAGTAGCGGGCTTTTTTTTTTATTATTGTTTTCTTTTTTTGTGTGCCCTTGAGCTGCCTCCTTTGTTGTAAAAAAAGAAAAAAAAAATCTATCGATCTACCTAAACATAATTATATAAATGCATCTATCGTTTCCTGCAGGTTGCCGGTGTGTGTGTGTGGCTCTGCTACAATAGTCTAGTCACCATGGGCCTCACCATCCAAACAACGGCTATTTTGCTCATCATCGTGACCATCATCGCCATCTACGGGGTCTCCAGGTGCGTGCTGCCAAGGCTTCCGTGGAGGTCTTCCAACCAGCTCAGACATTGGCTCACACGATGTCACCCCACAGTGATTCTCAGGGAAATCATTGCATGGAAATGTGCGGCTGCCTATATGCAAAATTCGTATCTCATCGTTTACTGAATCATCTTCCGCGAGGTCTGGTTCTCTGTATTTTCTCTACCATTTATTGCCCCCCTCACAGATCCAACTTAATACCAGGGCCTTGCCAGCCCCTGCATGGAATGCGCATCGCACCTCATGTGTACGGGGCTCCACACACGCAGCTCTTTCTGGACAGAGTAGGGCTAGGCGTTTTGCCTCACCTGCTGCCCTACACTTACTGATTCTTCTATCCCCCCCAAAAAATCCGGAGCAATATTGCATCTCTTTCTACCTTCTATCGACATTTTCATGGTCTTATGAACTTGCTAACTTGTTTATCTTTCGCTCTAGTAGTTCTGTGAAAACAGAGTCACGTAGAAATGTCTTTAATATGTATTTTTTCACTATATTGTGAAAAATACACTATACATCTTCGCCAGCTCTATTAGCCCGTGTTTATACCGAGTCCCTGTTCTTGATGACCACTGTACATGGCTTCTTAAATCCAGTACCAAGCGTTTCAAATTAATGAAGTAGTTATAGCTTTAAAATCTTGTTATATAGTACATCATTCAAATGTCTATGAATTTAGTAGTTGTCACTCCACAGGTTACGCCACGGGACTCTGCAGCTTATGAAATACACTTGAAACTGAGTGCTCAGTACTTTTTTTTTCTTTCATAAAAGTCAAAACATATCAATTTGTATTCGTTGCAGAGGTGCAGATTCTAAGGTGACCAGAATGTCCATATTATCTTGTTAGTGGTAGCGAGTGTTCTGAGTGCTAACTGGTTCACGGATAGAGAAACTCATATCCGCCAGGGTTATTTATTGATAAAAGTACACAGAGGTAATCGACACGAACAAGACACTTAAAAGAGGTGGTTGTGTGTATGCGCGTGTGTGTGAATGTTGTTTAGTTTAAGTGAGATATAAATGTTGGTGTGTGTAATAAACAATGTGTAGGAGGAGTGTATAGCAGGACGAGGACAGACAGTAGAAGATAAACAAGTAACAATACATAAACATTTGAAGACACGACGCGGACTGCGAAGCGCGACGAGAGACAAGGACAGCGACACTGAAAATACACAGACGGCACAGGAGACAAGGACAAGGGTAGACATAAGTATTTCACATGAAAACACTTATTAAGTTTGTGCTCGCAGCGCCACATTTTCTGTCTCACCGGAGGAGAATATGCGACCGTTTGAGCGGTGGCTTGCTACAGATACTCCCCCCCAGTGACGAGAAAGGAGGAACGAAATCTTCCCTGGTGCGGGGGTGCTGTGGCACAGACGATGTTGCGTTGCGGTGAGTAGTGTTGCGCGGTGAGTTGCGCTGAGTTGAGTTGAAGTGCCCGGTACGTCGCGCTGAGTTGAGTTGAGGTGAGGTGCGCGGTGAGTTGCGCTGAGTTGAGTGGAGGTGTGCGATGAGTTGCGCTGAGTTGCATTGCGTTGAGTAGAGTTCAGCTACGGTGAGTCGAGCTGGGGTGAGTTGCGCGGTGAGGACAGCTACGGTGAGTCGAGCTGGAGTGAGCAGCGCGTAGAGGACAGCTACGGTGAGTCGAGGTGGAGTGAGTAGCGCAGTGACAACAGCTACGGTGAATCGTGCTGGAGTGAGTAGTGCAGTGACAACAGCTACGATGAGTCGAGTTGGAGTGAGTAGAGCGTAGAGGACAGCTACGGTGAGTCGAGCTGGAGTGAGTAGCGCAGTGACAACAGCTAAGGTGAGTCGAGCTGGAGTGAGTTGAGCGGTGAGAACAGCTACGGTGAGTCGAGCTGAGGTGAGTAGCGCAGTGAGAACAGCTACGGTGAGTCGAGCTGGAGTGAATTGCGCGGTGAGAACAGCTACAGTGAGTCGAGCTGAGGTGAGTAGCGCAGTGAGAACAGCTACGGTGAGTCGAGTTGGAGTGAGAAGCGCAGTGAGAACAGCTACGGTGAGTCGAGCTGGAGTGAGTTGCGCGGTGAGGACAGCAACGGTGAGTCGAGCTGAGGTGAGTTGAGTGGTTGGCTGTTTAATAGATCCTGGAAGGCTTGAATCCGCACTCCAAAATCGCGAACCACGTAGACGGGTCCCGAGCAGAAGAGTGGTGCTCTGAAGGACACCGCTGTTGTAGAGGAAGAGTTGCATGTCGTCGTCAGGTATGGTGAAGTCGAGCGGCGTGGAGATGGGCAAAAAGCACTGGCGTAAACGCGCCGGGGGCCACAGCAGTCCGAGAGCGTCGAGAGAACTGCGTGTGAAGGCGCTAGCTGCCAGCGTGCCAGGGGCCTCGGCAGTCCGTGAGAGTAGAACGTAGAACGAACTGCGTGTGTTAAGGGCGCCAGCTGCCAGCGTGCCAGGGGCCTCGGCAGTCCGTGAGAGTAGAACGTAGAACGAACTGCGTGTGTTAAAGGCGCCAGCTGCCAGCGTGTCAGGGGCCTCGGCAGTCCGAGAGGGCGTCGAACGAATGCGTGGGAAGGCGCTAGATGCCAGCGTGCCAGGGGCCACAGCAGGTTGAGGAGTGAGGGGCGCTAGCATGTGCCAGGGCCCGCGGCAGTTCGTAGGAGTAAAACGAACTGCGTGTACTATAGACGCTGGCGCGTGCTAGGGGTCTCAGTGGCTCGGGGAGCGAACCAGTGTCCAAGAAGGCACTGTAACACAACACTGTACGCTTAGTAGGTAACACTGTGACACTAACTGTTGCTGGGGACTTGCTGCACTGAACTGTTGATGGACACACTGCACTGTACACAAAGATCCACAGGTGAAGGATAATCCAAGAGGGCGGTGGTAGATCCAGGAGACGGCGGGTAATCCAGGGGGCAGCTAGTAATCCCAGTGGGGTGTCACACTGTGTTTGAGTGTCTCTCTGAGTCTGTGTGGTGTGTGGGGGCGTGTACACTGAGTCTGTGTGGCACTGTGTGTCTCAGTAATGTGTCGCACTGTGTTTGAGTGTTCACTGAGTCTGTATGCGTGTCACACGGTGTGCGTGTCTCAGTCGCCGTACCAGCGGGAGAGCAGGGAGGAGGAGGGGTGGTGGTGGGTGAGCGCTGGGAGGTGCACCAGGGGGCACAGAAGGTGCCTGAAGAGGAGGCACAAAGGGTACCTGGAGGAGGCGCTGAAGGTGCCTGGAGGAGGCGCTGAAGGTGCCTGGAGGAGGCGCAGAAGGCGCCTGGGGACTGGGCACAGAGGGTGCCCGGGGGAGGCACAGAGGGTGCCTGGGGGAGGCACAGAGGGTGCCTGGAGGAGGCGCAGAAGGCACCTGGAGGAGGGCACAGAGGGTGCCTGGAGGGGGCACAGAGGGTGCCTGAAGGTGGCAACTACTTCCACGGCGTAATGCTTCTACTGACCCTGGGACTCAGCCTTACGAACCCGAAGCGGTGTGAGGATTTTTGCCCCAGGAGAGGGCGGACGAATGGACAAGTTACCCTCCCCAGGTCCTCCACTCTGGGAGAGAGTGCCCTTAAAACGGCACCGGTTATAAGCCACCTTGAACCATAACAACACTGCGGGGTCACCAATTGTTGTTGGTAGCGAGTGTTCTGAGTGCTAACTGGTTCACGGATAGAGAAACTCATATCCGCCAGAGTTATTTATTGATAAAAGTACAGTAGAAGATAAACAAGTAACAATACATAAACATTTGAAGACACGACGCGGACTGCGAAGCGCGACGAGAGACAAGGACAGCGACACTGAAAATACACAGACGGCACAGGAGACAAGGACAAGGGTAGACATAAGCATTTCACATGAAAACACTTATTAAGTTTGTGCTTGCAGCGCCACATTTTCTGTCTCACCGGAGGAGAATATGCGACCGTTTGAGCGGTGGCTTGCTAAAATCTCTTTTCTTGTTACTAACTGTTATGATGCTTATCGACGCCAGGCGGAGGAGCAACTTCACGGCCATCCACCATCATTTTTTGGAGTACTGTGGACTTTCATAGCGACTTCTATATAGACGGCAGCACTTGCTTCTCGGTCACTGTCCGGAGCTAGCGACTGACCTCCATACAGGATGAATAAGTATAGGTACTGCTGCCTCTACATAAAAACAGTTTTCAGAGCCCCCATTGGAAGGGTGCGTAGACACTGGCAAATATACCCTCTTGTTTCACCTGGCAGGAATTCATTTGATGAGAAGTTTGCTTCCGTGCTCGTGGCAAGATGCATCAACACCAGCAGCAGCAACAGCGCCAGGCCCTCACCTCCGCCCACCAGAGCACCAAGGGACGGGGCCTTCTATCGGGAGGCAGACATCGCCACGTGGGACGAGGATTGGGGTAAGGCCGCCCCTAGCTTTCTCCGCCCTTCCCTCCTCCTCCTCCTTGGTCCTCTTCCTCAGTTGTCATTAAAAGATCCCTACAGAGAGAAGCCTTTCTCAACGTTCTCCAATTCTCTGTCTGATGCTAGCGTACTCCATGCTGCTACGGACAAAGCTTTATTTTCATCACCTGCTTCTATGTCGAGGTCAACTTCTCGAAATGGCGGGCAGACACCGAACTCCTCTCTCGTTGCAGTTTTCTTTGCAACAATAAACAATACATTAAAGTTTATAGGTAGCCACTTTGTTACTTTGCTGTCCGTATACGTGTGAGTGTGTGTGTGTGTGTGTGTGTGTGTGTGCTTTGAAGACCGACACATATATTTGGACTTATGTTTTTAAATAGGGTAAAATCAGTCAGCGATGGATATACTGATACATAGACTTCACAACTAGTTGACGGGAAATCTCTTCAGTCTTGGCGCGCTGGCTTCGCGTAAACGTAAGGGGCGACTTTCACTGCGACAACTCAAACACACTCTGCGTTCTTACTCCGAATTTAAGTGGAAACAGGACGAAATCTTCAAGTTTTAGTGCATACAAGCAGGCAGGAGTGTCTCTAGAGTGATTTGGTCGAGGATTCAAGGTAACTTATATAAAATAGCACCATGCGTGCACTTTGAAAACGTTGTGTAAAAAATGGCAAATTTGCGTAACTTTAGGTTGAAATCTTTACGTAAAATGAATGATAACTGTAGGATAGTGAAGTCCACAGTTTTACGTATTAGGAAACAAGAAATGTACGTTTAGTTAGTGCCTACATGGCAACTCAGTTCAGTTCCCGCGTCGCCTAACTCGCCTTAGGCACGCAGTCAGCTGTCCTGCCTCTGTTTACTCTCCAAGTAAAGGACCTACAGTTATTCATCGTCTCTGTACCCTTCCCCACAACTGCAAGGATCCAGAGGACGATACAAGAAGACACAGAAGGCAGTGGATCGAGTGGAAGTGACGGAGGAGACACAAGATTATGACGACGCCGCTACGCCGTGGAGTAAACTGTGGAGGAGCCGTACTACGCCATCAGTGCAGTGACTCAGTGTTGTGTGCAGTGCAGTGGTGTGTTCAGTGCAGTGTGGTAGTGAGGGGGCTGTTCACTACGTCCTACGGGGTCGAGTATGTGTGCATGGGGAAGGCCAACTCTGACCCGACTGAGCACTCTTTCGGCAAGCGCCGCACCATGTGCGGCGCCAACTACTGGACGAGCGTGCAGAACTTCATGGTGAGCAACAGGTTGGCCCAGCGCCTGCATTTGCTGAAGCTCGTCGGGTTCTTCCCGGGGACGTGCAGGCCGACCTGGACCGGGCCAAGGCAGAGGAGAAGGAGGACGACGAGGTGATCTTGGCCCAGCTTGCCAGGAGCTGGCCGACGACCAGCCGGACCCGCCGACGGACGAGTTGCTCCTCGCCGCGGTCGGCAACTACGCCGGCTACCTGGCCAGGAAGGTCCAGGCCAACTCCTCTGTGGCCGAGTGCTGCAAGCAGGAGCTTGCCCAGCAGGAGGAGATGAAGATTACCGTGGAGCTCGATGTGTGATGTTCGACGCCCTGGTCGAGCTGGTCGACAGGGGAGAGCTGGAGACGGGCCGGGCGGTCCTGAAGCGGCCATCTCTCCCAATGGCCCACATGGCGTCCTTCGGGATGTCGCTGTGGGACTCCTGATGTGCAGGGAGGACAAGAAGGAGCGCAGGTTGAGGTTCCTCTCTGCCATGCGCCACAGGGACGGGTTCAGGCACCTCCTGGAGCTCCTTGCGGCCTCAGACCCGAACTTGCAGGGGTACAGGTGACAGGAGGTGCACAACCTGGCCAACACCATCTTGCCGCACATCAGCAGGTCCTTCTTCAACTGTTTCGGTGCTAATTTCTCCAAGGACGTGACCTCAGAAGCGAGGAAGAACAAGGCCTTGAAGCAACCGACCGGCAGGAAGAGGAGCAGTATCGAGGAGGGCAGGAAGGAGACGGCGAGGAACAGGGACGTGTACAAGTCCAGGAAACTGACCGGGGCCCACAAGTCATAGGCCAAAAGGCTAAACTGATTGTTCAGGGACGAGGCCAGATAGCCGGCAAGACGTGCTGCGGCAATAGTGACATCGAAATTCAACCAAAATAAGTTGTGATTGTATATAGAAAAATGAATATTTTGCTTTTGTTGAGTAAAATTAAGATGTTTCTGCATGCTTTCCTCAAGTATTAAGTTTCTAATGTGAAAATTAAGTGATTTATTAGATGTTAAAAACTTACGTAAAAAATTGCACTAAATAAAAAAAAAATAAGTAGCTATTTCGGGCAAAAACTTATAAGATATGCTAAATATTGCTATTGATTCTGAAAATATAAGTGATTATCTCTGCATTTGGTGATGTTTGTGCATCTAGCGTAAAATCTGAGGATTTTATAGCCTTTTTAAGTTTTGTTATACTTATATAAAAAACAATTAATCGGGATTTTATTAGGGAGCGACTTTGAATTTTTTGATACCGCTGCTCATGGAGACTCATATATGCCTAAGGGAGGTGCCTGTTTTAGTTTCAGGTCGCTAGCTGCTTTGGTTTTGAAAATATTTAAATTTTAAATTTTTGAAAATCGGCCCCCTGCGAATCGGCCCCGCGCCCCGTTTCCCGTCAAGAGATTGTGAAGTCTATGACTGATAAAATATACTTGAACATAATAAAGAAAACGGGACTTACAGCAATGGGATTAAGTTAGTTGAATTCAGCTTCCAAAGTGAAATGGTAATTCTTAATAGACTACCAATGCATCTCTCGTACATGACTGTGACTCCCTCTCTCCTTAAGGGAAGAAAAAGTGTGCGCTGCGGAGGATGGACAACCTCAAGCCGTTTTTCAACTACATCCAAACGCCGCGGGTCCGCTGTGACACGCAGGTGAGTTTGCGGGACGTGGCCGTGACTGTGAGACAACTACACCAACAACGATGACGACGAAAACATCATACACAATAAAAAACGACAATAACAGCACTACAACTACTACTGCTACTACTATTACTACTGCTACTACTACTACTACTACTAATGAATTATCTCAGGCAGTATTCAAACCGCTTAAGAAAATGCAGGACTATTTTTTAATTATGATAATATTATTATAAACAGCCTTTTTTTCCTACATGAAATGCCATAATTTGCTCTTTACTACACTCACACACGACCTCTGCGTGTAACGAAACACACGAAAAATTAATTCAGACAAGGAAAGGTTTTGCCGGCGCTGGGGATCGAACCCGCGACCAGCGAGACGGGAGAGCCACACCTTAACCAGTCGGCCAAAGAGGTACCCCACTGGCAGAGGGAGTTATGGGAGGCTCGCCCATCAGGCTAGTCGCCGCACAACACGGCTTCCCATTCCTATGTATGTAGACTAATTTCTGTGTGTTGAGATTTTCCATTTTCTATGAACTTCGGAGAGCATGGGTCATCACTCTACCTGTTACCCACTTGGGGTGACACAACAGAATCACAGGAGAGGATCCCACCGCTGCCACAAGTGAAATGCCAGAAATTTCTCTTTACTACACTCCCACTAACGAAACACACGAGAAATTAATCCAGACAGAGAAAGATTTTGCCGGCGCCGGGGATCAAACCCGCGACCAGCGAGATGGGAGAGCCACACCTCGGCCAAAGAGGTACCCCACTGGCAGAGGGAGTTATGGGAGGCTCGCCCATCAGGCTAGTCGCCGCACTACATACATTCTGCCGTTTTTTCAGTAGTGTGGTCCAGTCTGGATGTCAGCAACTCCATTTCATCTCAAACTTTTAGATCGCTTTTTTTCTTTCAAGTTACTAAAGTTCCTACTACCCAACCTCAACATGCAACTTAGTTCGTTACTAACGAATCGTTAGTTAGGACTACCTCCCAATGTCGTCCTGAGTGGTCCCACAATTCTCAATCTTCAACAGATGATGCTGGGAGGACGTCTGCGAAACAAGAAGGGTTACATCGACGGCAACAAGTGGCTGTGTGTGGACAAGAAGTACAAAGTGACTCCCTTGAAATGTATTGTCCTTTCTTTCGGTATCGGGAATGACTGGTCATTCGAGGACGAAGTTGATAGGAAGCTGGGCTGCAGGGTAAGTTTTTTGATTGACTGAATATTTCTGATTCCGAAAAACAAAACAAAAAACAAGGGTAAACTTAGGTACTTCCCATCCCAATTCCCAAGTAATAAAAAAAAAAAAAACTGGTACTGGAAGGCGATAAGAAAAGAAGAGAGAAAAAAAAGCGTCCTCAAGATCCTCCTGTACAGCAGACAACAGAAGGTGACCCCCATAGTAAGAAATCTCAAAGTCAGTTTCAGACACGTCCTCTTTCCTCCTGACCAGTCAAACCTGCAGGAAAGAATACAGTAGACGAAAGGCACCTTCCTGATTTATTCCGTCTGAGATTCATGTGTCCCTTTGCCGTAATTTCACGCGGTAATTTGCTACGAGCGCGGTGATATTCTGAGTGTGCGGAGACTAAACTCAACACTGATGCAAAGAGCACATACGCCGTCCATCCATAGCTGCCAATCATTCTACAGAAGTTTGGTAAGAGTGCGATTAAATTGCGGGAGTGGGATAGCTAGAAAAGAAACTGATAAAGATGCTGTTCACCAAAATCTACCAACTACTCAGGAAAGACAAGCTTCAGTTCCATGCGACTAAAGAAAGAGTCCACTGAGAAGGGTCACAGCAGATGATGAAAATACCCGATTGTTCTAAAAATATGAAGTGTTGAAACATTTAAATGGGTCGGGGGATTTACAAAGGTGGCGTTGACGGGGTACTTATACTGAACAAAAAAAGTTGGGACCTGAAGCAATGGGTATAAACTGGATAAACTAAGCTTCGAGAAGGAGACAGGCAAGGACTGAGTTATATGTAGGTAGTAAATAAATGGAACTATTAAGCAGATGTTTAGTTCATGCAAAATTTTGATTTAAGGCTTGATGCACTTTTAGGCAGGGAAAGACGATGGTGAATCAAGTGATCGGGAGTTACCATATATATCTGGCCTCATGCATTCTCCTTGTGCCCTTGTGTGTTTTGTAGCCCCGACTTGTTTGTAATCGCATTATCATACGGTCGACTTCCTGCAGGTGTTTGCCTTCGACCCCACCATCAAAAAGGAGAATCACAACCGCACCGCCAGAATCAGCTTCTTCAACCTGGGCATCGCCGGCTTCACCGACACCGGTCCGCATGCCAAGAAGAAGGTAAGGCTGCCCTCTCGCCAGCAGCCTCAACTGGCGACGCCTGACACTGTCCACTGTGATTAAGAGTAAGAACAGTGTGTCAGGGATTGGGAAACATAGGGTGAATATTAAAAATTAGAAGAAGCTTGGACAAGTTATGTCACGCGCAGAACTGATACCAGATGAACAACCATAGTAACACAGTGGCACCCAAGTAAGTGAAGAAATCGAGGGCTACAGAACACCAGGTGGAGATATTCAATTAAATCCCTTGCCGAAAGAGATGGAGAACAGTAACATGAGACAGAGAGGCCAAGAGCACTGGGAAAGTCCTTTGTCCTGCAGTGGTCTATTGGTCTCTGAGGAAGATGAAGGAAAAAAATTCTTCGTTTACTATCAGAAGCTTCTACATCACAAAAGCCCTTTTTGTATGGACTTCTATTCTGCCTCATCTTCATTGCCAATCTTTGAGTAATATATATATATATATATATATATATATATATATATATATATATATATATATATATATATATATATATATATATATATATATATATATATATATATATATATATATATATATATATATATATATAATCTGCCCTCTCTTCCAGTTACTTTACATTATTATCTTCGCTGCACATTACTGTATCACTGCCAGTGATATACATACATAAGTACGGGAGAGGAACATGACAGTCAGCACTGTACCCACAGGTGGACCGCTACGCCAACATCCTCTCGAGGCTCGGCCTCCTCAACAGTGTCATTGACGTCCTCAAGATTGATGTGGAGGGGTCCGAAGTCGCTTTCTTTGGGGACGTTTTTGGGAAGACTCCCAACCTGCTGAAGAACGTCAAGATGATAGCGATGGAGATCCACATGGACAACAATCTCAGAGGTAACGTTCCTGTGTGGGGAGGGTCGGCCTCCTCTGCCAGACGGAGGCTGCAAATAACTGTGTGTTTTACTGGATGATCTCAAGTTGTCTCTTCTTACTCCTCACGCAAACTGATCAATTCCTGAAAACTTCTCGACGTCTTTTTCCTTTATATTCAGAGTAGGACAAACTACGTCAAACTGTAGGCTTCACGTTTTTTCAACTCGTAAAGAATATTCATAATCTTGTATGTTTTCCAGACCTTCTGCCAAGTCATAAAGTATTCTGGAAATACTTTCTCCTTCTGGACTGTATCGGCTTCAAGATATGGCACAGCGCCGTGAATCCGTTCTGTGCTAACAAAGTAGTGGACGGGCAGCACCGCTCCAACTGCTACGAGATAGTGTGGGTCCAGGACCGAGAATGGTAACGCCACACGGTCGAGGGAGGACACGTGACTCCGGCCTAAGTCTATATACACCGAGTCAAGTCATACGTAGGTTTGTGCTAGGAGACACGGCCGAGGCGTGGTTAATGCGTGACACTGCTTGGAGCCTAACTAGAGAATGTAGAAACAGGGATTTAGAGAAAACGAGGAAAGGCGTACTAATTTAAATCAATCACTTCAACATGCCCTTCTTCACACCCCACACCGCCGTTTGTAGGCATTGAAATTACAGTCACGCAATAGCACAATAAAAAGACATTTTTTCGTCAGTGGCTTGCCTGAACGCGCTGTGAAAGAAGGCGAGATACACATCCAGAGTGCACATACGGCCCCAACTTTAGTCACCCCTGAACTGGCGGGTATTTTTTTTTGGCTCCAAGTGACGTTATCCCGCTGCTCCGCCCCAAAACTGCCTCCTGCGCGTACCGGTCGCAGTTTTGAAGCAGAGTGACTTGACTTGGTATATATAGACTTAGACTCCGGCGACCAGGAGACACACCTCGCACAAGTCGTACTCTGCTACTCCGTGCCAGTGTGTGTGTGTGTGTGTGTGTGTGTGTGTGTGTGTGTGTGTGTGTGTGTGTGTGTGTAATAATAATAATAATAATAATAAATGGTTTATTCATTTGTAGGCAGCCATAAGGCTGAAAATACACAAAAATACCATACAATGAGTAATGTGGTGAGTAATGGGGGAAGTGGGGAAGGGTGATGTGTGTGTGTGTGTGTGTGTGTGTGTGTGTGTGTGTGTGTGTGTGTGTGTGTAGGAGTGGAGGGGTCATGTGATCATGGAGGTGTTAATGACCCTCACAAGTGTCGGTATCACACTAAGCCGATACCTGTCCGTGCGAGTTTTGACCGGGACGAGAATATTGTGGTGTCTTGTGGGTCTAGTGGGGGAGGGAGGGGGGGTGGAAGTAGATCTCTATGACGGGGGTTGTGGAGGAGGGACTTGCCGAATTTGGTCAGGTTTGTCTGGTATCGGTCCTGTAGGGTGGGCATATTCAGCTGGGTGAGTGCATGCTCGTAGTTAGTGTAAGAATTACCCAGAATCTGTCTGCATGCATGCCTTTGCACTCTCTCTAATTGGCGTTGCTGGGTCTTATTGATGGAGGAAGCCCAAGCAGGAGAGGCGTAGAGGAGTCTGGGAAGGATGAAGGTGGTGTACAGGTCCTAGAGCGACCTTTGGGGGGCTCCCAGTGCCTTAATTCATGCGCCTCAGCATGAAAAGTTTGTAGGAAGCCGCCCTGATGATGGTGGTGACGTGCTTGCCCCAGCTCAGCTTGCTGTCCAGGGTGACTCCAAGTAGTTTGGTGGATTCAACCACCTGCAGCTGGTGAGGGCCAACCTCCAGGGCTGGCGGTGGGATGGCAGTGGTGGAGGTGTGAAAATGCATCACCACCGTCTTGTTGGTGTTGATGGTGACGTGGTTGTCTTGCGTCCAGCTCTGTAGTCGGTCCAGGATGTGTTGTAGGGGCGTGTAGTCAGGGGCTGTGTTGTTGATGGAGATGCCCACTGTAGAATCATCCACGTACTCCCAGCGATGAGGGGCGTCTAACAGTGCATTGTTGATCAGAATAAGGAAGCAAAGAGGACCCATGCCCGTCCCTTGTGGCACCCCAGCAGAGAGGGGCTGGAGGGCGGAGGTGCAGCCCTGATGACGCACAGCTTGGTGCCGGTGCGTCAGGAAGTCCTCCAGCCAGGATGTCAGGTGGGAGGGCAGGCAGATGTTTATGGCCTTGGTGATGACAGTGGTGTGGTCAACCAGGTCGAAGGCTTTCCGAAAGTCAATAAAGGCGAGGGCAGAGGAAGTTTTTTCTGGTTTCCAGGTTTTTTAGAATGAAATCAAGGAAACTAATGAGGCAATGTGTTGTGGAGGAGGCTCTAACGTTGCCGAACTGCCTCTGATCAATTTTGTAATGAATAGTATCATATGCCCAGCTAAATACAAAGTCTTCACAAAGCAGGCTCGGGATTGGAGTGATGGCAATGGGTCTTAGTTCATTAAGTGAGGTGGGGTTGGTGACTTTGGGGATGGGAGTGACGAATGAGGTTTTCCAATCTGTGGGGCATCTACTCTGAGTGAGGGAGGCATTTATGATGGAGGCAAGGGGGGTAGCAAGTTCATAGGAAAACTCCTGATAAAGCTTTATGGGTAAATCTAGAGGTGTAGTAGACCTTTTGAGTTTGAGAGATCTGAGCTTTTCGGCAACTTGAAACTCCTCCACAGAGGGAGGATTAGACGGGTAGGGTAGGTAGGCGGGGAGGGAGGCAAGGTCTAGGGGGGGAAGGCTTTGACAGATGGAGGAAAAGTGAGAGTTAATCAGTTCAGCTATCTTAAGGGGGGAGGAGAAGGAGGGGAGAAAGGGGAAAGCCGACGACGGGTTGCCCAGACCACACAAATGGCGTATCTTGGAGAACAACTTGCTGGTGTTATTGCCCTCCAGGTGTTGTAGTTCTTGGGGGTGGTACTCCTTCTTCGCCACTGCGTTATCCCTGATGACTGTGTTGCGAAGGGTCCTGTATCTTGCTCGGTCCGTGTGGAAGGCGCGGTTCCTTTGCTGCATTATGGCCTTAATCCTGGAGGTCATCCAAGGCAGGTCGGCTGGGTGGGTGTGTTGTGTCTTGGTGGGGAAGAAGTGGTGATACGCCTGAGTGATGGTGGCGAGGTAGTTGTTCCACTTCCCCGTGACGTCACGAACTGTAAGGACCTCGACCCAAGGATAGCCCACCAACCACTGCCCAAACTGCCTAATCTTGGAGTCAGGTGTCGGGCGGGTGGTCCTCTTGGCCGTTTCGCACCTCCGTGAGATGGTAGGGGACGGCGTCCACAGGACTGAGGTGTGATTGCTTCGGCCCATGGGGGGGAGGGGCTGAGGGGGGGAGTACCAGTCTGTCAGGTCAGTGAGGATAAGGTCCAGCGTGTTCCTTTCGTGCGTGGGAAAATTAACAAGTTGTGTGAGGCACAGGTGGTTGGTAACGTCCGCAATGTCTAGTTCATTGAAGTCCCCACATATCACGAACTTAGCGCCGGGGTACCTAACACGTGTAGCGTCCACTGTATTGATGAGATGGTTCACTAACGCAGGGCCGGAGGGAGAGCGGGGTGGATGGTACACTGTACATAAAATAATGGTGTCAACCTGGCGGGGGTGGCGGGAGGGGGTGGCTTTGATCCACATTGCCTCCACCTCATCGGGGACGTCCACATCGAGCACTGAGGGGTTGAAAGTGTTTCGGCACCACACTACTACTCAACCGCCTCTCCTGCCCTCTCTGAGGCGGGAAAACACACTGTACCCGTCCACCTGGTACAGCTCTGGGGTCACTTGCCAGGGTTCCGTTATTGCCACTATGTCCGGGTTGATTGTTCTCACTGTGGTAATAACCTCGTCGAGCTTGTTGTTCAGGGAGGTGACGTTGGACATCAGCACTGAGGGGAGATTGTACCACACGCGGGGCACTTCAAAGTGTTTGTACTCGCTGTGTGTGTATGCGTGTGTGCTGTGTATGTTTTGTCCAATAAAGTAACCCTGGCGGATATGACTTTCTCTATCCATGAACCGATTAGCACTTAGAACACTCGCTACCACCAACAATTGGTGACCCTGCAGTGTTGCTATGGTTCAAGGTGGCTTATAGCCGGTGCCGTACCAAGGGCACTGTCTCCCAGAGTGGAGGACCTGGGCAGGGTAACTTGAGCATTCGTCCGCCCTCTCCTGGGGCAAAAATCCTCACCTCCGCTCGGGGCTCGCGAGGCTGAGCACTCAGGTCAGGAGAAGCATTGCGCCGTAGGCGTAGTTGCCACCTTCAGGGTTCTCCCCCGCCCTCCCCCAGGCGCCTTCTGCGCCTTCTCCAGGCACCCTCTGTGCCTCCCCCAGGCACCCTCTGTGCCCTCCTCCAGACGCCTTCTGCGTCTCCTCCAGTCACCCTTTGTGCCCTCCTCCAGACGCCTTCTGCGCCTCTTCCAGACACCCCCTAGTGCGCCTCTTCCAGGCACCCTCTGTGCGCCTCTTTCAGGCACCCTCTGTGCGCCTCTTCCAGGCACCCTCTGTGCACCTCTTCCAGGCACCCTCTGTGCGCCTCCTCCAGGCATCTTCAGCGCCTCCTCCACGCATCCTTTGTCCCCCTCTCCAGGCATCTTTTGTGCCCCATGGTGCTCCTCCCGGCGCTCAACCACCCACCCCCACCCCTCCTCCTCCCTGCTTTTCCGCTGGTACGGCGACTGAGACACGCACACCGTGTGACACGCACACAAGACTCAGTGAACACTCAAACACAGTGCGACACATTACTGAGACACACAGTGCGACACATTACTGATACACAGTGCCACACAGTGTACACGCCACACACAGACTCAGTGTACACGCCATACAGACTCAGTGTATACGCCACCACACACCACACAGACTCGGAGAGACACGCAAACACAGTGTGACACCCTACTGGGATTACTAGCTGCCCCCTGGATTAACCACTGCCTCCTGGATCTACCACCGCCCTCTTGGATTATCCTACACTTGTGGATCTTTGTGTACAGTGCAGTGTGTCCAGCAACAGTTCAGTGCAGCACGTCCCCAGCAACAGTTAGTGTCAGTGTTACATACTAAGCGTACAGTGTTGTGTTACTGTGCCTTTTTGTACACTGGTTCACTCCCCGAGCCACAGAGCCCCCTGGTACGAGCCAGCGCCTATAGTACACGCAGTTCGTTCTACTCTCACGGACTGCCGCGGCTCATGGCACATGTCAGCGCCCCTCACTTTTCAACCAGCTGTGGCCTCCGGCTCGCTGGCATCTAGCGCCTTCCCACACAGTCATTCGACGCACTCACGACTGCCGCGGCTCCTGGCATATGCTAGCGCCTCTCACTCCTCAACCAGCTGTGGCTCCTGGCACGCTGGCATCTAGCGCCTTACCACGCAGTCGTTCGAGGCCCTTACGGACTGCAGAGGCCCCTGACACGCTGGCAGCTGGCGCCTTTAATACACGCAGTCGTTCTACTCTCACCGACTGCCGAGGCCCCTGACACGCCGTCAGCTAGAGCCTTCACACGCAGTTCCCTCGACGCACTCAGACTGCCGTGGCCCCCGGCGCGTT
The DNA here is from genome assembly GCF_024679095.1 of Eriocheir sinensis. Lineage (NCBI taxonomy): Eukaryota > Metazoa > Arthropoda > Malacostraca > Decapoda > Varunidae > Eriocheir > Eriocheir sinensis. The sequence continues at coordinate 8,561,893 of NC_066532.1, read as the reverse complement.
TACGCCAGTGCCTTTCGCCCATCTCCACGCCGATCGACTTCACCATACCTGACGACGACATGCAACTCTTCCTCTACTACGGCGGTGTCCTTCAGAACACCACTCTTCTGCTCAGGACCCGTCTACGTGGTTCGCGATTTTGGAGTGCGGATTCAAGCCTTCCAGGATCTATTAAACAGCCCACCTCACGCAGCCCACCTCACGCAGCCCAACTCACGCTGCTCAACTCCTCGCTGCTCAACTCGCTGCTCAACCCCTCGCTGCTCAACTCATCGCTGCTCAACACTTCAGCTCGACTTACCGTAGCTGTCCTCATTGCGCTACTCATCTCAGCTCGACTCACCGTAGCTGTCCCCTACGCGCTACTCACTTCAGCTCGACTCACCGTAGCTGTTGTCACCGCATTACTCACTTCAGCTCGACTCACCGTAGCTGTTGTCACCTCATTACTCACTCCAGCTCGACTCACCGTAGCCGTTGTCACCGCATTACTCACTCCAGCTCGACTCACCGTAGCTGTTGTCACTGCACTACTCACCCCAGCTCGACTCACCGTAGCTGAACACTACTCAACGCAATGCATCTCAGCGCAACTTACCGCGCACCTCAACGCAACTCTACTCTGCGCAACTCACCGCGTAACACTACACACCACAACGCATCAAAGTCTGCCACAGCGCCCCCGCACCAGGGAAGATTTCGTTCCTCCTTCCTCGTCACTGGGGGGGGGGGGGGGATAGGGGAGTAATCTGTAGCAGTCACCGCTCGAATTCCGTGCTCCTTCCCCTCAGTGACATAAGAAAATGGGGCGCTGTAAACACAGACTAAAAAGATTATCAGTGTTTTCATGTTAAATGTTCATCGCCAGTACTTGTTTCAGTCCGTGTCGCGTCTTCATCGTTAACTTTCCTTGTACTCGTTTACCTTTGACTGTCCGTCTATGTCTGTGTGTTTTCCACCGTTACACATTGTTCCACACATACACCAACACTTAAATGTTAACCTACACAAACAACATTCACACAAACGCATACACATACAAACACCTATCCTATGTGTTGTCCTTGTCGTAATGAGGTGTGTATGTTTTGTCCAATAAAGTAACCCTGGCGGATGACTTTCTCTATCCGTGAGCCGATTAGCACTTAGAACACTCGCTACCACCAACACTTATACGCCAGTGAGAACAATTCCTTCAATCAACTACCATGTGAGGGAAATCTATTTTTGACCTCAAAAAACTACAAAGACACCAGTTTAATTGGGTAACGAAAGAGAAACTCATCGACGCAATATTATCAGCAGACGATGATGGAGGAACGTGGATGGCGAAACAGGATGAGAAGCTGAATAAAATATTGGAAGAAGGAACAGACATACGATGTAGGATGGTGGTGGAAACTGACAATGAGAATAAAGCAAGAATTAAGGATATGGCAGAAACAATCGAGAAACAATCTGCAATCATCATGCAACATCAACTATTTATGGAGCAAGTTGATCGGCAGAAGCGAGAGACGAATCTAGTACTGTTTGGAGTGCCGGACGAGCATACGGTACTAGACGGAGCAACAACAGAAGAAGCAAAGATTCAGAGGGTGATGAGTGCTGTGGAAGCTGACCCGGAGATGGTGGTCCGGTCACACAAGCGACTGGGCCAACATGTACCGGGAAGTAATAGACCACGCCCCCTACTCGTCAAGGTCGACTCCAAATCCGTACGCGACAAGATACTAGAAAAAACGGTGAGCCTGAAAAATATGAATGAACCGTACAAGAGAATATACATCATGAAAGACTCTCATCCTGAAGTACGAAAAGAGTGGAAAAGGTTGAAAGACGCAGAAGAGGAGAAGAGAAAGCCGTCAAACGCTGGTTGTAATATCCGTCTCGACTACAGGGAGAGAGTATTGTACAGGGACGGGGTAGCGGTTGACAGGTGGAGGCCACATCCTTTTTTAGAAAGACCACAGGAAAATATAAATATTATATCATGGAACATTAACTCGATCAAGACAAAAATAGAAAAAGATCATGTTGAGTCTATATTAAATAATTATGATATCATATGTTTGAATGAGATAAAGACAAACTTGCCAATTTTCTTTCCAGGTTACGTTTCGTATGTCAGCTGTGATAAAGAAAATTATAATAGAGGTGGAACTTGTGTATTTGTAAAAAATAGTTACGTGTTTGATGTTGATAAGGATACGACTGATCAAGTATGGTTCAAACTTAAGTGTGTACCAGAAGTTTTGTTTTGGAGCATGTTGTATACCCCACCAGACTCAGAATATTTTAACTATGCACATTTAAGTAAGATTCAAGAGAGAGTAAAAAAGAAACAAATGCAACAATGAATGCCTTATAATCGGTGACATGAACTCTCGGCTAGGACTATCTGACAAGGACCTCTCCGGAACCTTATAGGTTATCGGGCATACTCCTACCCTGTTGTCTCTGACCCTGTACCCACACCTAACGATAATGCTACTGCTATATTGGGTGTGTGTATAGAAGAAAAGTTGCTTGTCGTTAATAACCTCAGAACGAGTAATGCACACTTTATGAGCAAAAAGACATTCAAGAGGGGCGGGGAGTGGATATCTGAGTTGGATACATGCGTTGTGTCTGAGAAGTTGGTTAAGTATATAAAGCATTTTGATGTCATAGATAGGGAATGTTTGCCCTCGGACCATGCACCAATAATCGTCTCATTGCAGCCCCCTTCCCATTGTCTGGACACACTGGCAGCCCGAGCAGGCAACTTGGGTGGGCACAGCGCTGAGTACACCCCGGCAGTGACAGGTGCCGTCTCGCGTGTAAAGCCATCATTACATTTTATAAATATTGATCGTGATGTATTTTTGTTAAAACTTACCGAAATAGACATAGAAACACAAGCACATGATGACATGAACCAAGTAGCATCGAACCTAGCCGAGGTGCTGTATGGGTGTGCTTCCAGCAGCCGCCGTCGAGACAACAGCGCGGCAGTTGTAGTGGACGCGCGTGGCAGATGGGAGAGAATGCTGGAGGATAAAGACCATGAAAAACTATGGCAGGCAATTAACTGGCGTGGCGAATTAACGGAATATGATAATAGTAATGACTCTAAACCCAGTGATGACACATTCAAAACCTACTTTGAAGAAATATTCAATCCGCCAAATACTGAATATTTGGATGTGGACGAACTATTCACGCAGGTTACCATTCCCGTGTTAGACGAACCGATCAGGCCAATAGAGATGGAAACCCAAATAAAAAGTTTAAAGTCTAACAAAGCCAGTGGCCCGGATGGCTTACCACCAGCTTTGCTTAAGTGGCTGCCTGCTAGATGGATTATGGTCATTGCTACTTATTTAATTCACTGTTTATGACTGGTTCATACCCTACTGGTTGGATGAATGCAAAAACGTTCCCAATTTTCAAACGTGGATCTAAGTTAGAACCTAGTAATTGTAGACCTATAAACGTGATTAACAGCCTGGCCAAGGTGTACGACATGGTGTTGTGTGCTCGACTCACCCAGTGGTTCGTGCCGTACCGCGAGCAGGCAGGCAGCCAGGCGGGGCGGGGTTGCACTGAACATTTACTCACACTCAGATTGTTGATGGATGTTGCGAGAAGAAAGAAGTTTAAATTATTTGTAACATTTGTTGATTTTAGCCGTGCGTATGACTGTGTACCAAGGATAAATTTATTTACATGTCTAAAACAGCTGGGGTGTGGAGCGACAATGCTGTTAGCTTTAGCCGCTATGTATAAGTATACAAATTGTGTTATAGGAACTTCTTTAATTGCTACTACTGTCGGTGTTCGGCAAGGCTCCCCCACATCATGTGTGCTCTTTGTCATATATGTAAACGCAGTGATACAGATGATCAAACAAGGCTGCCCTCCAGACGGCTTTCTCTCATGGCTACATGTGTTAGTTATGATGGACGACACAGTACTGCTGTCTACAACCAGAGAAGGAATGATAAAAAAAATAAGTATTTTATATAGCTTTTGTAGATCGCATGGCATGGTAATTAACAGTAATAAGACAAAGTTTATGGTTGTGAATGGTAACAATGAAGATAGAGAGGCAATATTATGTAATGATAGCAAAATAGATTACTGTGATAATTACATGTATTTAGGAAGCCCTTTCACTGATGATGGATCACCCTCAACAGCTGTAAAGCTTCATGCCAACAAGAAGATGTGTCATGTTTTAAAGTTCATATCATTTGTAAATAGGAATAACGATATACCATTCTCTATTAAGAAAAGTGTTCGATGCAGCTGTTACAACTTCGGTGCTTTATGGATGTGAATCGAGGCTAAACTGTGATATAAAACCCATAGAAAAACAATATAAATGGTGCATAAAGCAATTATTGGGTGTAAGGAAGACAACTAACAATGACGTATGCATGGTGGAATTAGGACTGCCTTCACTTAGAGCCCTAATTAAAGCCAAACAGAGAAAATTTTTCCATAAGATGTGGCCAGAAAGAAACACTATGGATGACGACCCGTTGATGCACGCAGTGAGGCTGGTGACGAGTTACAACGACCAAGTGTCTAGGTACATCACTGACCTCACTTTTAACAATGTTGATGATGTAGAAGAAGCCAAACAGAATATGAGATTAAATATTATTAACTCTGGTTCTAATAGGTTAAGTTTTTACAAGAAAATAAATCCAATTCTAGTTGTGCATGAAATATACAAAAACAATCAACAGGTTAATGATAAGGAACGTATTTCATGGACAAGACTGCGATTAAGTGCTCACTCCTTGGCGGTGGAGAAAGGTCGTTGGAACCGGCGGGGGCGGGCCGCCTCCCCTTGGAAGAGAGGCTGTGCCCCTACGGCCTGGTGCAGACGGAAACACACGTTATTGAGAGTTGTCCCTTGTCCCTGCACCTTAAAAATATGTACAATATTACAACTGTCGAGGAGTTATTGCTTGGTAGAACAGACTATAGTAATGTGTGTGCTGTTATTCATAAAATACTGGCCTTGTACTAGAATGCATGCTTATTATCGCTTGACAAACGTGCTGTATTTGATTTTAAGTAGAGCAATTCCTGGGTTATGGAAAAGAACAATTATTATTATTATTATTATTGTTATTATTATTCTTTTGTGTGTGATGTTTTGCTAGTTCCTCTTTCAGGTTTTTGTGAGTCTTAGTAGCATTATAATAATTATCAGATGTATTGAATGTAAGAGTTTACAAATTTCTAGTTTTATGGAAGTTCATTGTTTTAGTATATGCTGTTCATTTTTATATGTGATGTTTAGTTGTGCATATTTTACTTTTTGGGAGTTTTTAGTGGTTTTATTTCCTTTACCAGATGTACTAAATTTTATAGGGATTCATGTTTTAGTATTTCAATTTAATGTTTTATATAGATGTTTGCTGGTTCGTCTTTTCGTTAATGGGAGTTTTAGTGAATTACAATAACACACATTTCAAGTGTTTTAAGTAACATTACTAAGTTTTATTTACTTTATACAATATGCATCTTTGTGTTTATTTGCTTTAAATAAGGTTACTAAATAGCTGTATAGTTCAAAAGAGTCAGTTATTGTAATTTGGACCAAAATTTCTTTTTAATCTATGTATTTTATATATATTTTTTTCTGTGGTCAATAAACTATCTGAATCTGAATCTGAATCTGAATCTGTGTGTGTGTGTGTGTGTGTGTGTGTGTGTGTGTGTGTGTGTGTGTGTGTGTGTGTGTGTGTGTGTGTGTGTGTGTGTGTGTGTGTGTGTGTGTGTGTGTGTGTGTGTGTGTGTACTATGTGATTATGTGTGTGTGTGTGTGTGTGTGTGTGTGTGTGTGTGTGTGTGTGTGTGTGTGTGTGTGTGTGTGTATGTGTGTGTGTACTATGTGATTATGAGTGTGTGTGTGTGTGTGTGTTTGTGTGTGTGTGTGTGTGTGTGTGTGTGTGTGTGTGTGTGTGTGTGTGTGTGTGTGTGTGTGTGTGTGAAGTGGGGGTAAGACGGTCAGCGGAACGGTGACAGAAGAGAGGGTGGTCAGTGGGGGGGGTGACGGAAGAGGGGGTAGTTGAAGGGTTAAGATATCTGGGTAAAGATTAATATCTACGAAACGGCATGATTCCTCCCCTCTGGTCATATAAGATAAGATCGCGGAAAAAAGGGCTCGAATGACCGCAAGATTATAATCACGGAAAAGGGTAAAGACATTAGGTTAATGACCTGGCTGGAATATACCCCGCCCACCTGCTCCCCGGCGTCTTATCGTCCACACACACACACACACACACACACACACACACACACACACACACACAGCGCATCCCATCTCTCCCTCCGAGGTGCCTTCCTCGTCGTCCACCCCCAACATTCCCCCTTCCATCCTGGCTCCCCTCCCTTCCCCCTCCTGCTCTTCCTAGTCCTCTTCCTTCTCTCCTTCTTTCCCATCCTCTTCCTCTTCGACCTCCTCTGCCTCGCCCTCACCCACTTCTTTCTCTTCTCATTCTCCCCTCGCCCCTACCCCTTCCTCCTCTCCCTCCTCCTCCTCCTCCTCCTCCTCCTCCTTTCTCGTCGCACGAAGCTAAAGACTTCTTCTTCAATTGAGTTGTTAATGTTTGGAACTCTCTACCCTGTGATGTCGTTGATAGTACAACAGTTACGGCCTTCAAGAATAGATTAGACAAGTATTTTGAATCCAACCAGCAACTAAGATATTACTCATTGTCATAATAACGTTAAGTTCTTTCGAATACTGGTGTCCTTGTCCGTTTTTATCGCCCGGTTAGTGGCAGCAGTAATGGTAGTTCTTTCATCTTTCCTACATAATTTCCATGCAGTTTTTCCATGCTGCATGGTTCTTTTTCATTTCCTGCCAGCTTTGGCTGGAGGGATGGGGGGTGGGGAGGAGCCTTCGCCTTTGCTGTCCATCATCTTTCACCTTTGATTAGATAGTTAGTGTAGCTTGTCACAAACAGCCTCGTAAGGACCAGCAGGTCTGCTGTTGTTTGTTCTTCCTTTGTGTTCCTCCTCCTCCTCCTCCTCCTCTCCCGGAGACCAAAAGTCACAGGATTTGTTAGATATGAGGCCCAGGATTTGTTAGATGTGAGGCCCAGGATTTGTTAGTTGTGAGGCACAGGATTTGTTAGATGTGATGCAGGATAGTTTCCTTAGGGGGAAAGTCGTTTAACGGTCGTGTTCGGACATTTTGATCTCCTGTAGGCGTAATTTTTCGTCTAGACTAATGATTTTTTTTTCAGTTTAAACACTAGACTGTGAGGTACCCCTGATATAATTTTCATAAAAATTGAAGGATTTTTTTTTTCAAAGTTTTACACATGCTCAAAAAGTTCTTATTAACGGAAAGCTATTCAACGTAAAGTTATATCCTTTATATGAGATTTAAATGACACTCAAAGGAACAATACTGCTTATTATCATTTGTATATCGCAAATAATAAGTGCACAAGACAAGATCAATTCGAGCGGTAATTTTTTTCAGTAAAAGCTACCGAAAAAAAAATCACAGATCCTACAAACTTCGACATTAACGAATCTCAATATGCAGTTTTGTAGATAATTCTTTTCTGAGTATTATGCTGCAAAAAAAAAAAAAATCGTCCAAATACAAGTCGAGATATATAATTCTTTACATTAAAATTTTCATTTTGAGAAAAACGCACTTTTATGTTTAGGTGACAATGTACGGTACAGAGATGTTTTCTAGCACAACACAACTATGTCTCGTTCCTTATCTAACTCTTCTGATAATGTTCAAGAGATCAGATTTCCAAGGAAGCTCTTTCAGGTCATCTCAGGTCACTTGTACGGGGAGGGTGTGCTCACAATTGATTTTCCTCGAAGTAGATTTAGGCACCTGGTCCCCTTTTGTCTCTTATAATACATGTAGGAATGCACAATGTATTCTAAAAGACAAAATGTTACTCCCTCAGAGGGGAGGGTATCATTGGGCGCCACCCAACTCATTCATTGTCGCCAGGTTTATGCATCAAAGCCACCTGGCTGATAATCTGCAGACTCGCGGCTTTTTCTTTCATTTCTCTTCTTTTTTGGTTGGTGCGGAGAAATCCTGGCATATGTTTTCTTGTTATTGTTGCCTCAGGAGTTGAAGGGAAACCTATATAGGCAATGTATCTATTTGCCTCATATCCCAAGTTGTGGTCAAGTATTATGAGCTGAGACATAAATCTTACCCTTTATAGGCAAGCAAACTTTGCTTTATTTTGATGTAGCCACAGCTTTCCGCTTCCCCATAGTGTCTGAAAATCCACTGGAAGACGGTATAAGCAGGCCACGGAGAAACGCACGTGTGAGGGCGGAGCGTGTGTACCCTCCCGCGCCACAAAATCAATACTCTGCCTCCCCGCTACTCACTCACTTTTCTCGCGTGGAGATGTGGAGAGACTATCATTCAGTGCCATAATTACATATAATCACGAAAAAAATCGGAAAAAGAGGATGCAAATAGAAGATACACAAAGAGAAGTGACAGTATATATGTTTAAATCCCCTGTGCGTAGGGTAGTAGGTATTTAATTAAAGGCCACCATGACGCTCTAACGCTTGGTAGTGCTGCGCAGTACTTCCGCACGAGCCGCGCAAGATCACATGGAAATTTAAAAAAAAAAGATTTTTTCAACCGTAAATATGACTTTCCACCTTAAGCAGTTAATTAGAACACCAACGAGGGAAGAAAATATTTTGGATTTGTTGTTAACTAATAGAGAGGACATAATAAGCAACATTGAGGTTGGGGATTCATTAGGTAACAGTGATCATAAGGAAATTAGATTTAATATTAAATGGGAGGATAGAGTCAGCAGAAACAACACTTAATACCTGACTTCAGGAAGGCGGACTTCGAGGGGTTAAGAAAGCAGCTGCAAAGGCTTAGGGGAGTAAGATCAGAAGTAGGTCAGGACCCAGAGCAGGGAGGGGCGTTAATCTCTGGTGAAGTCACTGGTCGGGTCAGTAGCTTGGAAGGTGGTATGCAAGTTGTCCCGTGTCGGAATAAAGACGCAAATACGATGCTCGGGGGCCATTAAACAAGTGGTGGAAAATAAAGATTCTGAAGGCTTACGAAGATTAAACACCGACTTGGGCACAGAATTCTGGAATCGAAAAGTAAGAAACTATTTATGTTCCCGGGGCATTAAGCTGTACAGTGTGTACTCAAGTGAGATCAAAGCAGCCTTGGTCTTTTAAAGCGTACGTTGACGTGCATCTGCGTTTAGTCACAGAAAACCCCGATGATGGAGTTCAATATTGAGATATGTATATGAGAAGTCATATGCAGATAATTAGCTATGATGATATAGATTCATATGCACGTGAACTATCAGAATATTTTGTTAATCGGTTTGAACATGACAAGTCAGACGAAGAGGGCAGTGGATTTGCGTTAGATGAAATAGTTAGCGTAAAATTTTCCTTCTCTCTTATAACGCTGCACAATAGTATTGGAGAGTATGTACCCTATCCTAAGGGTGTCCCAGGGAAAACACAAGTTCTCAACCCTTCAGGACCCACGGACTGTGTTTTCCAAGTGCTAACAGCTTATCGCTATCTAAAGTCAAGAAATGTAGTTCCATCAGACAGACAATGGGAGAATGCTTGCTTGACATCTATTAATACAGGTAACATTCCAACCCCGGTATCCTGGGAAGACCTCGGTCGGCTTGAAAGATTAAATAATACATGTATTCGGGTTTACTGTCTAGATAACGTTAAAGAAAAAAAAAGGCGAACTAACTCTAGTCAGAAAGGGGCTCAAAGATCAAGATGTTGTTCATTGTCTGTTGTTGGGGAACAGACACCTAGCTCTTATCCAAGACTTTGACGCATACATGAACCTGTTTACCTGCCAACGTCGTGGGAAAAAAATGTTTTGCCATATCTACCTGTGCGCCTGTGAGAACAAGACAACGCTTGCTGAGCACCCAATGATGATCACAAGACTAAGATTCCCACCCGCGGGATATACTGTGAAATTTATTAATCATGCTAAAGCATATGAGCCATCTTATTTAGCATTCTGTGACTGTGAGAGTATTCTCGTAGAGCCTTCTTCGAATGGGTCTGGGTGTGTAAAGATACATCACTTTGCCATAGCGTATGCTTACATTATAGAGAATAGAAACGGAGAAACAGTAGAAAGCGGATCCTATTGTAGAAGTAATGCTGTAAACCATATTATTCATACAATACAGCGTTCCTGGAAGAAGTTAAAATTTTCTAAAGGCTACAATAAAATCATCATGACCGATGAAGATACGGCACGTCGCAATGAACAAACTCACTGTCTTCTCTGTAAATATGGGTTTTTAAAAGGTAAAGGAGTAAAACATCATGACCATGAAAAATGAGGAAACAATTACATTGGAGCTTATAGTAATAGATGCAACCTTCAAATGAAAAATTACAAATTGCAGCTCACTCTCATTGCACATAATGCGGATAACGACATGTCGTTAATCCTGCTTGAATTAACGCTACCTGACTTGAAAATCAATCTAAGACCAAAACGTTCAGTTCACAAATACCATGAAGTCATCATAAATGACTTGAGATTTATTGACTCGTATGCCTTAATGTCTGGTTCACTCGCGGCTTCAGCGAACCAATTCACCAGCAATGGGAACGAACCCATATACACATAACAGATGTTGAAAGATGTGCCAGCACCTGCGTTACCATTGTTGATCAAGGGAAAGCAGTTTTTTTGTTATGACTATATGGATTCGATGGAACGACTTTCTGAAACACGTCTTCCATCCCGCGAAGATTTTTTTTAATTCGCTTCAAGAAGCAGAACTTTCCGAAAGTGATTATGAACATGCTCAGAATGTTTGGAAAGTAGCTGGGTGTCAGAGCCTGAAGGACTATTTGTTGCTTTATGTAAAAGTGGATGTTGGCCTTCTATGTGATGTCTTCCTACGGTGGAGAGGTATTTTGAAAAGCCAGTGGAGGTTGGATATTGTAAATTATGTTAGCCTGCCAGGATTTGCCTATGGCTCTTTTCTGTTAAAAACACAACAGGAATTAGAGGTGCTTAGTAACCCAAAAATATATCATTGCATTCAAACAAATGCGAGTGGGGGCTACACAAGTGTTGTGCGTCGTTTTGTACGCTCCAATAACATCTACACGAGCCCTCAGTATAATCCAAAACATGATAGAAGCACTTTCCTTTCATATCTTGACTTCAACAGTCTTTATCCCACTGTAATGCAAGAGAAGGGGATATGAGAAAACTGGTTGAGACAGAAATGCAATCGTTTTTGAGCGGGGCCTTGGTCAATCAAGCAACCGATGGCGATTTTGGATACCTCATTCTGTGGGATACTGAGGCTGTCTCACGTGAAGTCATTGAGAAAACGGATGACCTCCCACTGACCATCAGAAGACACAATATCACCAATAGAGATATATCGTCCATATATCGTCATACGAATAGTATGAGGAAAAAAACCGTCCAGTACCGTGTAAGAACATAAAACTTATTGGAACACATGCTGCTCAGGAGAAAATGCTGTTTGCTCTGCCCCTCCTTATACTACTTATTCAACTAGGCCTGGTTGTTAAAAAAAAGTGCATGCTATTTATACGTTTAAGCAAAAACACTTTCTTGCGAACTTCATTCAGGATAACATAGAAGCCCGCAAAAGTGCTAGTTGCCCTATCAAGAAAAATGCAATCAAGTGTATTTCAAACAGCATTTTTGGTCGATTCCTGATGAACGCGGCCAAATATAGTGAGGACCTAGATATTGTCACCAACCGCAAAAAGTTTTTGAAGCTGGTCCGAAGTCCTTACTTTAAACGTGTTGTACCCCTCAATGATGGTCATGTAGTTGTAGTTCGCCATAAGAAATATTCACAGGTGAATCATCCAAACTACATTGGCTACTACATCCTAGAGCTGTCCAAGCTGCGACTATATGATTTCTTTTACAATGTCATGAAGGCTCATTACGGGGATCGGGCGAAACTAGTGTATTGTGACACTGATTCCTTAATAACAGAAATTGAAACTCCTGATCTATTAACAGAGTACTCGCAGGAACCCCTCAAAAGCTATATAGACACAAGTAACTTTAGCTCCTCACATTCCTTGTACAACACAGACAACAAAGTAAGCTCGGATTTCTCAAGTCTGAACTGGGGGAAAGAACCATCTCAGAATTTGTAGGTGTAAGACCAAAGTGCTACTCCATCCTCTTGGCAGACGGTGACCGGTTGAGTTCAGCTAAGAGCGTTCCAAAGTTCATAAAGAAAAAAATTGCTCATCAGCGATACAAAGACGTCCTATTCCAGAAGCAAACATTTACCTTTGGCTATCAGGGATTCACAGTGCGCAATGGACGAATGAGTACAGTAAAATATCCCAAGAGAGGGATATCTGTAGTTGAGGACAAAAGATACTACATTAGCGCCTTGGAGTCACGGTCTTACGGTCATCCCGATAATTCTACAGGGGTAGAGGAGGAGGAGGAAGAGAAAGAGGAGGAGGAGGAAGCCCAGATCATGACACTGTCAAACGAAGAAAATTTGGAGGAAGGCGATGAAAGAGGCATAACAGAAGCGAGGCTAGCCGAGGTAATGGGTGGGCAAGAGATCGGTGAAATGGGAGAACAAGAAGAAGAAACCTATGAGTTGTGGGGAGAACGGGATGTGCTGGTCGAGCAATATTTTCCCTCGAAAATATAGGTAGCGATGGAAGATGACATGCTAATGGTAGCCGCGGAACAGGAAGAAATAAATCAAATGCTCTCATAATGCTCTGTATATAGGACTAATGTTGGAGTCTATGATATTATAAAATTACACATGATGAATCTGTAATCATAATTTGACCAAATTCCAATAAACATTGAGTTTGTTTGGCTTGTTCATATGTCCTTTATCAAAAACGGATGAAAGAAAAAACACAATAATTGTCTTAAAATTTATTCGATTTGTGGAAACATATGGATAAAACGCTTTTATGTTTCGATCTGGCTCATATATAAAAAAAATGACTGTCGCGAAATGTGCGCGGTGGCGGCAGCAGCGGGCGCTGCGGCGACATCTTGCGACGACAGGATGCGACAGGATTGCGCGCGGGCTTGGGACGGGGCGGGGGGCGGAATCTGAGACTGGCCGTAAGTTAAGGCCCGCGCGCTGCCTTAACTTCACTAAGGCGCCGTTGGCTACGGCCGCGCTACGGCGCCGTATCTCTGCATTCCTTTCACATACTCAAAACTTTTTACGGCCGCCGTAAGGGGACCTTAGGGCGCGTGCCGCTGCAAGGCGGCCGCGTCTCGGTGGCCAATCAGAGGCAAGCTCTAGTCGGCAAATATGAAGCGTCGACCAATCGCGGGATGTAAACACAAATTAGATGTTGTGCGAAAGTTCCCGCGGTGCCCACCCTCTCACGACAATGGAGCCTCTCTCCTCACCCCCTACCTTGCCCCCTACGAAGAAAAGGAGGCCGAACTTTTCGGAAGAGGAGCTACTAATGATAATAGCACTGACACAAACCTAACCTACCTTTATTCATAACCTCAGACATTCAGACTATGCTGTATTCTATGTGCAGGCTAACACTATTTTTGTGAAAAGTTACCTTTAACATTTATCAGCACTATGGTATATATACAACACTTGCAACACAGTGATGTCCCTGCTCACCCACGCGTGCAAGATACTACGTTGCGAAGGATGGGGGGTGTATCCCCAAGTCTGTAGGATTTAGGAAGGCAAATATGAGGAAAATGGTGTCGTGCGCGTAAACTGCATGCATATATATTTACTCCGTCTTCAATTGTGATGCTGTCCATAAAGTATGAGTGCATAGGAACATGGCAACATACCTATCTACTTACTAGTTCTTTGCAACTCCACATAATAAAAATGTATCATTGCAAGAGGCAGTGGGAAGCCTTCTCACAAGTTTTCACCAAACTTCCTAGTTACTGTATTACTAAACATCTTACTGGTAGTTCATTGACTTCTTACAGTTGTATAAGTAGTATAACTACGTAAACATCGTTTATATGCATTTCATACCTGTATGAAGGCTGTATGTTCCACTCGTAGCAGCAAAGGCATGGAGGGAGAGGAGGCCGTAACTCACTTAGGGCGGTCCACACCCGCCTTAACCTGCGGCGCCGTAACTCTCCTCAAAATGGCCGCGCCGGTGTTTTGAGTATACCAGCGGAAGCGCTACGGCCGGACTTGCGGCGCCTTAAGCAGATACGACGCCGTAACTTCCTTTCAGAATCCGCCCCCGGGGCGGCAGCACGGGGTAGTGGTCGAGCATGGGAGCTCATTCTGGCGACTATACGCTAAATCCATTGTATTTGAGTCACGGCGATATAAGTCAAATAAACTTAAGTGTTAATGGTAGAGTCATGTATAATATTCCTAGTAAATTCCCTCATGACTATGCTGAGCTCTACCATCGTACTTTGGATGCACTTGGTTTTCACAAAGACCATTTAATCGGAAAGGATATTTTCGGCAAGGGGGCAATGATTTGCACTTTTGATTTGCGTGCTGAAAACTTAAATGATAATTTGCCCGTTGAAATGAATGGAGGGCTTAGACTTAGCTTGAATCTAAGCAAGGGAGAAAACGAGAACTGTCTGTTGATACTGTTTGGCGAAACAGTGGGTATAATAACAGTTAACTCTGAGAGACGACTGCAGTGTGATGTACGCGCTTGAAGCGGCTGTGCGATGAACAACATGGAGATTGAAAGACAATGAAGGGGGCGCATAGGGAAACAAGCCCTGTTTTTAGGTGTGTTATTGGCAGACGAGGTAAAATCTATACCTCGATATAGAAAACCTATAGTGTGCATTGTCAATACGCTACCAAGTTATTCTAAAAGAGAAATGGGACACTGGATTTGTCTCTACTATGAACCGGACATGGTAGTGTTCTTAGATAGTTATGCTCTCGACCCCAAATTTACTCTGATCATTTCAAATATATTGATTACCCTGGGCTCAGTATGTATAAAAATGCATTTCGACTTCAAAGCACGCGAAGCGATGTGTGCGGGGCTTATGTCATGTACTTTGCCTACAATGTTTCCTACTTTGGTGTAAGAGAAACTCTTGAAAAAATATGTATGGAGTTTTCCAAGACCGAATATTTGAGGAATGATGAACACGTGATGAGATTCGCTTACAGCAAGTTTTTAATTCCTGCATGTCATCAAACAGTTAACACGTGTTCATAAAAAGTAAGTATTGACTTTATTGATTTTTTCATATTGAAGTGTATTACATTCCATGAAGCTATTCTCAGCATAAATAATTTTCTAGTTCCTTTATCGTGGTTTGTGTAACACCCTTAAATCAGTGGTCTGGCTCCACACAGGTCCTCACTCGTCACCACCACTACCCCGTGCTGCTCCCCCGCCCCCGCCCCACCCCGCCCCGATCCCGCGCGCAATCCTGTCGCATCCTATCGTCGCAAGATGTCGCCGCAGCGCCCGCTGCTGCCGCCACCGCGCACATTTCGCGACAGTCATTTTTTTTATATATGAGCCAGATCGAAACATAAAAGCGTTTTATCCATATGTTTCCACAAATCGAATAAATTTTAAGACAATTATTGTGTTTTTTCTTTCATCCGTTTTTGATAAAGGACATATGAACAAGCCAAACAAACTCAATGTTTATTGGAATTTGGTCAAATTATGATTACAGATTCATCATGTGCAATTTTATAATATCATAGACTCCAACATTAGTCCTATATACAGAGCATTATGAGAGCATTTGATTTATTTCTTCCTGTTCCGCGGCTAACATTAGCATGTCATCTTCCATCGCTACCTGTATTTTCGAGGGAAAATATTGCTCGGCCAGCACATCCCGTTCTCCCCACAACTCATAGGTTTCTTCTTCTTGTTCTCCCATTTCACCGATCTCTTGCCCACCCATTACCTCGGCTAGCCTCGCTTCTGTTATGCCTCTTTCATCACCTTCCTCCAAATTTTCTTCGTTTGACAGTGTCATGATCTGGGCTTCCTCCCCCTCCTCCTTCTCTTCCTCTTCCTCCTCTACCCCTGTAGAATTATCGGGATGACCGTAAGATCGTGACTCCAAGGTGCTAATGTAGTATCTTTTGTCCTCAACTACAGATATCCCTCTCTTGGGATATTTTACTGTACTCATTCGTCCATTGCGCACTGTGAATCCCTGATAGCCAAAGGTAAATGTTTGCTTCTGGAATAGGACGTCTTTGTATCGCTGATGAGCAATTTTTTTCTTTATGAACTTTGGAACGCTCTTAGCTGAACTCAACCGGTCACCGTCTGCCAAGAGGATGGAGTAGCACTTTGGTCTTACACCTACAAATTCTGAGATGGTTCTTTCCCCCACTTCAGACTTGAGAAATCCGAGCTTACTTTGTTGTCTGTGTTGTACAAGGAATGTGAGGAGCTAAAGTTACTTGTGTCTATATAGCTTTTGAAGGGTTCCTGCGAGTACTCTGTTAATAGATCAGGAGTTTCAATTTCTGTTATTAAGGAATCAGTGTCACAATACACTAGTTTCGCCCGATCCCCGTAATGAGCCTTCATGACATTGTAAAAGAAATCATATAGTCGCAGCTTGGACAGCTCTAGGATGTAGTAGCCAATGTAGTTTGGATGATTCACCTGTGAATATTTCTTATGGCGATGACCATCATTGAGGGGTACAACACGTTTAAAGTAAGGACTTCGGGCCAGCTTCAAAAACTTTTTGCGGTTGGTGACAATATCTAGGTCTTCATTATATTTGGCCGCGTTTATCAGGAATCGACCAAAAATGCTGTTTGAAATACACTTGATTGCATTTTTCTTGATAGGGCAACTAGCACTTTTGCGGGCTTCTATGTTATCCTGAATGAAGTTCGCAAGAAAGTGTTTTTGCTTAAACGTATAAATAGCATGCACTTTTTTTTTAACAACCAGGCCTAGTTGAATAAGTAGTATAAGGAGGGGCAGAGCAAACAGCATTTTCTCCTGAGCAGCATGTGTTCCAATAAGTTTTATGTTCTTACACGGTACTGGACGGTTTTTTTCTTCATACTATTCGTGTGTGACTGACGATATATCTCTATTGGTGATATTGTGTCTTCTGATGGTCAGTGGGAGGTCATCCGTTTTCTCAATGACTTCACGTGAGACAGCCTCAGTATCCCACAGAATGAGATATCCAAAATCGCCATCGGTTGCTTGATTGACCAAGGCCCCGCTCAAAAACGATTGCATTTCTGTTTCATCTAGTTTTCTCATATCCCCACATGGCAACTTCTCTTGCATTACAGTGGGATAAAGACTGTTGAAGTCAAGATATGAAAGGAAAGTGCTTCTATCATGTTTTGGATTAAACTGAGGGCTCGTGTAGATGTTATTGGAGCGTACAAAACGACGCACAACACTTGTGTAGCCCCCACTCGCACTTGTTTGAATGCAATGATATATTTCTGGGTTACTAAGCACCTCTAATTCCTGTTGTGTTTTTAACAGAAAAGAGCCATAGGCAAATCCTGGCAGGCTAACATAATTTACAATATCCAACCTCCACTGGCTTTTCAAAATACCTCTCCACCGTAGGAAGACATCACATAGAAGGCCAACATCCACTTTTACATAAAGCAACAAATAGTCCTTCAAGCTCTGACACCCAGCTACATTTCAAACATTCTGAGAATGTTTATAATCACTTTCGGAAAGTTCTGCTTCTTGAAGTGAATTGAAAAAATCTTCGCGGGATGGAAGACGTGTTTTAGAAAGTCGTTCCATCGAATCCATATAGTCATAACAAAAAAACTGCTTTCCCTTGATCAATAATGGTAACGCAGGTGCTGGCACATCTTTCAACATCTGTTATGTGCATATGGGTTCGTTCCCATTGCTGATGAATTGGTTCGCTAAAGCCGCGTGTGAACCAGACATAAAGGCATACGAGTCAATAAATCTCAAGTCATTTATGATGACTTCATGGTATTTGTGAACTGAATGTTTTGGTCTTAGTTTGATTTTCAAGTCAGGTAGCGTTAATTCACGCAGGATTAACGTCATGTCGTAATCCGCATTATGTGCAATGAGAGTGAGCTGCAATTTGTAATTTTTCATTTGAAGGTTGCATCTATTACAATAAGCTCCAATGTAATTGTTTCCTGATTTTTCATGGTCATGATGTTTTACTCCTTTACCTTTTAAAAACCCATATTTACAGAGAAGACAGTGAGTTTGTTCATTGTGACGTGCCGTATCTTCATCGGTCATGATGATTTTATTGTAGCCTTTAGAAAATTTTAACTTCTTCCAGGAACGCTGTATTGTATGAATAATATGGTTTACAGCATTACTTCCACAATAGGATCCGCTTTCTACTGTTTCTCCGTTTCTATTCTCTATAATGTAAGCATACGCTATGGCAAAGTGATGTATCTTTACACACCCAGACCCATTCGAAGAAGGCTCTACGAGAATACTCTCAAAGTCATAGAATGGTAAATAAGATGGCTCATATGCTTTAGCATGATTAATAAATTTCACAGTATATCCCGCGGGTGGGAATCTTAGTCTTGTGATCATCATTGGGTGTTCAGCAAGCGTTGTCTTGTTCTCACAGGGGCACAGGCAGATATGGCAAAAAAAAAAATTCCCACGACGTTGGCAGGTAAACAGGTTCATGTATGCGTCAAAGTCTAGGATAAGAGCTAGGTGTCTGTTCCCCAACAACAGACAATGAACAACTTCCTGATCTTTGAGCCCCTTACTGACTAGAGTTGGTTCGCCTTTTTTTTTCTTTAACGTTATCTAGACAGTAAACCCGAATACATGTATTATTTAATCTTTCAAGCCGACCGAGTTCTTCCCAGGATACCGGGGTTGGAATGTTACCTGTATTAATAGATGTCAAGCAAGCATTCTCCCATTGTCTGTCTGATGGAACTACATTTCTTGACTTTAGATAGCGATAAGCTGTTAGCACTTGGAAAACACAGTCCGTGGGTCCTGAAGGGTTGAGAACTTGTGTTTTCCCTGGAACACCCTTAGGATAGGGTACATACTCTCCAATACTATTGTGCAGCATTATAAGAGAGAAGGAAGATTTTACACTAACTATTTCATCTAACGCAAATCCACTGCCCTCTTCGTCTGACATATCATGTTCAAACCGATTAACAAAATATTTTGATAGTTCACGTGCATATGAATCTATATCACCATAGCTAATTACCTGCATATGACTTCTCATATGCATATTTCTATATTGGACTCCATCATCGGGGTTTTCTCTGACTAAACGCAGATGCACGTCAACGTACGCTTTAAAAGACCAAGGCTGCTTTGATCTCACTTGAGTACTGTGAGGGATAACTACGCCCTGCCGGCCATGCTAAGTCTGCCGGCCTTGTTAAGTCTGCCGGCCTCGTTCCGCCCTGGCTCCTCCTACTTCCGAGCCGACGTCATAGCCCGGCTGGCGGGCTAAGGCAGACACCAGCTCATCACCACAGAGTGCACACCTCGCCTTCTCAACCTCACGCTGGTCCTTCGTCTCACTGGGAAAGCTGCGTGTCTGGGCTCCTTGCTGCTTCTCCCCTGGCTGTACCGCCCGACCAAGTCACTACTGCTGTCTCCCACCGCACTCCAGCCTATGGACTTCACTTCCCTGGCCTTTAGTTGAGAGGATTACAACCGGTGCACCCAACCCCGGTGACTCAGCAGGCCAACCCCTTTTGCACACTACAGTGGTTTGATTACTTTGTGGTCATTTTGTTGTCTTTGTTTGTGTTAATACACACCCTTATTTTGTGCTGTTTTCCTCTCCAAAGGGCTATTAGGGCATTCCTGGCTATTACATCTTAATATTGAGGGCGAGAGATCGTGGCCTCCCGTTTTCCCTCACAAGTACACACTGTACAGCTTAATGCCCCGGGATTATAAATAGTTTCTTACTTTTCGATTCCAGAATTCTGTGCCCAAGTCGGTGTTTAATCTTCGTAAGCCTTCAGAATCTTTATTTTCCACCACTTGTTTAATGGCCCCCGAGCATCGTATTTGCGTCTTTATTCCGACACGGGACAACTTGCATACCACCTTCCAAGCTACTGACCCGACCAGTGACTTCACCAGAGATTAACGCCCCTCCCTGCTCTGGGTCCTGACGTACTTCTGATCTTACTCCCCTAAGCCTTTGCAGCTGCTTTCTTAACCCCTCGAAGTCCGCCTTCCTGAAGTCAGGTATTAAGTGTTGTTTCTGCTGACTCTGTCCTCCCATTTAATATTAAATCTAATTTCCTTATGATCACTGTTACCCAATGAATCCCCAACCTCAATGTTGCTTATTATGTCCTCTCTATTAGTTAACAACAAATCCAAAATATTTTCTTCCCTCGTTGGTGTTCTAATTAACTGCTTAAGGAAACTATCCTGCATCACATCTAACAAATCCTGGGCCTCATATCTAACAAATCCTGTGACTTTTGGTCTCCGGGAGAGGAGGAGGAGGAGGAGGAGGAACACAAAGGAAGAACAAACAGCAGACCTGCTGGTCCTTACGAGGCTGTTTGTGACAAGCTACACTATCTAATCAAAGGTGGAAGATGAAGGACAGCAAAGGCGAAGGTTCCTCCCCACCCCCCATCCCTCCAGCCAAAGCTGGCAGAAAATGAAAAAGAACCATGCAGCATGGAAAAACTGCATGGAAATTATGTAGGAAAGAGGAAAGAACTACCATTACTGCTACCACTAACCGGGTGATAAAAACGGACAAGGACACCAGTATTCAAAAGAACTTAACGTTATTATGACAATGATTAATATCTTAGTTGCTGGTTGGATTCAAAATACTTGTCTAATCTATTCTTGAAGGCCGTAACTGTTGTACTATCAACGACATCACAGGGTAGAGAGTTCCAAACATTAACAACTCGATTGAGGAAGTATTTAGCTTCGTGCGACGAGAAAGGAGGAGGAGGAGGAGGAGGAGGAAGGGGTAGGGGCGAGGGGAGAATGAGAAGAGAAAGAAGTGGGTGAGGGCGAGGAAGAGGAGGGGAAAGGAGAGAAGGAAGAGGACTAGGAAGAGCAGGAGGGGGAAGGGAGGGGAGCCAGGATGGAAGGGGAGGGTGAGGACGGGGGAGTGTTGGGCGGGGACGACGAGGAAGGCACCTCGGTGGGAGAGATGGGACACGCTGTGCGTGCGTGTGTGTGTGTGTGTGTGTGTGTGTGTTTGCGCGCGTGTGTGTGTGTGTGTGTGTGTGTGTGTGTGTGTGTGTGTGTGTGTGTGTGTGTGGACGATAAGACGCCGGGGAGCAGGTGGGCGGGGTATATTCCAGTCAGGTCATTAACCTAATGTCTTTACCCTTTTCCGTGATTATAATCTTGCGGTCATTCGAGCCCTTTTTTCCGCGATCTTATCTTATATGACCAGAGGGGAGGAATCATGCCGTTTCGTAGATATTAATCTTTACCCAGATATCCTAACCCTTCAACTTCCCCGTCTTCCGTCACCCCCACTGACCACCCTCTCTTCCGTCACCGTTCCGTTGACCGTCCTACCCCAACTCCCGTCACCCCCCCGCTCCAGTTCCCCCACTTCCGTACCCTTGCCCGAGTGGAGGGGGGGGTTTGGGGGGTTGGAGGGGTTGGAGGGGGCAGCTACCCCCTCTTCCGTCACCCCCCACTGACCCCCCCGCCCCCCACTTCCGTACACCCCCCCACTCAGCTACCCCCACTTCCGTACATTTGTTACTACTTGTGTAATAATAATAATAATAATAATAATAATAATAATAATAATAATAATAATAATAATAATAATAATAGGTCTATTAATGTAAGGCAGCCGTCACGCTGAAAATATACAAATTAAATTAAAAATACAAGAAACTAATAGTAAATAGGCTACACTAGAGGGAGGGAGAGGGTGGGGGGTGGTTTGGGAGAGCTAAAAATAGAGACATAAGGGAGAGGGAGGGTGGTGTGAAGGGGGAACTTAGAGGGGTAGCGGCGAGGTGCTAAACTCCATCGCGGCCCTTTGGGTATGACTGTCACTGGGCATTGTTTATCATCCACACCATCGCGGGCACTGCGCTACGTTTGTAACGGTCGGTACGCGGCGCCCTGAAGGGGTTGAGTTTGTTGTGGTGTATGGTGAAGCGGGTGGGAGGAGGCGCGTCGTGGGGCAGAAGGTGGCGAAGGCGAGGATGGTGAAGAAGGGAGATTCCGAATTTTCTGAGGGCGTCCTGGTGCCTGTCAGAGAGCCTCGGGAGACTCAGGGTGGCCAGGGCATTGTCGTAGGTGCGGTAGTCAGGGCCTAAAATGACCCTGAATGCCCTCTTTTGAACCCTCTCAAGCTGCTGTTGTTGGGTGAGGGTAAGGGACGATGACCACGCCGGGGAGGCATACATTAGCTTTGGCAATATGAATGATGAATAAATACTGCACAGCTCAGCAGCTGGTGCCCCCAGCGTCCTGAGTCTACGCAGCATGTACAGCTTGTAGGAGGTTGCTCTGACGGTGTTGGAGACGTGGAACTTCCAGTTGAGAAGGTAGTCCACAGTGATGCCTAGTAGTTTGGTTGACTGGACGACCTGGAGGTGGTGTGAGCCAATAGACAGCAGCGGAGGTGGCACATCTCTCTTGGACGTGCAAACGTGCATCACCATGGTCTTGGTGTGGTTGATAGTGGCACTGTTGTCAACCGTCCATGCCTGAAGGTTGTCGAGCGACGCTTGAAGAGGTGCATAGGCAGGATCCCTGTTGTTGACGGGGACGCCCAAGGTGCTGTCGTCAACATACTTCCAGCGATGCGGTGTGTCCATGAGGGCGTTGTTAATGAGTACCAAGAAGCAAAGCGGACCCATGTTTGTGTGTGTGTGTGTGTGTGTGTGTGTGTGTGTGTGTGTGTGTGTGTGTGTGTGTGTGTGTGTACTGAGTGTGTGTGTGTGTGTGTGTGTGTGTGTGTGTGTGTGTGTGTGTGTGTGTGTGTGTGTGTGTGTGTGTGTGTGTGTGTGTGTGTGTGTGTGTGTGTGTGTGTGTTATATTTTTGATTATGTGTGTGTGTGTGTGTGTGTGTGTGTGTGTGTGTGTGTGTGTGTGTGTTTATTGTGGGCCTCCATCCGGAAGGGAGTTACGATGGGAACAATTGGTAAGATTGTTCGCATTGCAATTCATCGGCCCCTGCCAGAACGCCGATGACTGTGGCTCTCAACCATATCTTTTAATATACTATAGATAAATGCTACATAAAGCATAGGAATTATACATAATAAATAACATAATAAAAGTCGAGTTGGATCTTAGATTAAATCAGATGTGGGGCGCTGCTGGCATAGCGCTGCTGCGTTCCCGCGGATCACTGCGAGGCTGACCAGCTGCCGCAGCCACTCGGTTTCCCGCTTTTCCCCCGTCCTCTCTCGGATGCACCTGCCGAGGGTCTTGATGAGGTTGCTGAAGGCGGGACCAAGGACTCCAGTCGTCTCCACCGTCAGCGGCATGAAGTCGTATCGCTGACCGAGGTCGGCGTAGCGCTGCCGATTCCGGGACTCGGCGGAGCGTGCGGCAGCGCCTGCTGAGGTAGTGCAATCGATGAGGTGGGTGCTGCTGAAGGTGTTCACGCAGGTGGCGTCCCACGCTAGCATCTTGCCCTGAGTGAAGGGGTAAATTGTGATGCCGTCGGGACGGCGTCCATCGCCGCGGTCTAGACCCCGTGGTTCGAGGATGGCCGCCACACCAGCAGATGACAGTGCCCTGTACACCACGTCGTTGAGGGCTGCGTCGCGGGGCAGGAGACCGGGGTCTTTCTTGCAGGACAGGTTGTGGTGTCCCAGCCTGTCAGCCATGGCTCCGCAGCGACATCGGTGGGGCTGCTGTGTGGGGACGCCCAGTCGCAGGGCTACTCCTGTCCGGACAGCCTCGTCGGGGAGGAGAAGCCCGAGTCTCTAGACGGGAAGGGCCGAGAGCCAGGTGCCGCTGTGAGGAGCCTGAGCAGCAAGGAGCCGCGCTCTGTCAACCTGGTTAGCGTGGGACAGTAGATTGGATAGGCGGTGTTCAGAGGCTGCCTCGTCAAGGTGGCGCTTCTGTAAGGGCTCTTCAGGGTTGAAGCTGGGACAATGCGTAACAGTAAAGGTGTCGATGGCGGATGCTAAGGGGGCCGGTCTGTCGCCGGTGGGACGGCGGTTGATTGTACAAACCAGGTCTCGCGTAGCATCCATAGACGCAATGTAGGCGGGCAGCGCCACATCAGCCAACCGTCTGAGGCCCAATCCTCCAAGCAGAAGTGGGAGAGAGGCTTGGGTCCAGGCCATGTCGTCGAGGGCCATGTTGCAGCTACGTGACGTGACATCCCATAGCTGCTGGTCTATGGCCCTAAGGGCATCCCCTGCCAGATATACCGGTGCGGCACGCATGAGGTGGGTGGCTCGTGGCACAGAAGCATACCTGGTCAGGAAGAACAAAGCCATATGGCTGCTGATAAGGCTAGTTCTTTGAATGAGGGTCTAAGTCATGCGTTTGATGTTATCCAGCGCATCGCCAGCGGAATCCGGGTGAATGGGGGCTCCAAGAAGAGATCCACACCCAGTTGATGGGTGTGGATCGGGCTCTGTTTAAAAAGGCGACGAAGGTGGCGAGGCCTCTAGCGTTGTCGATGCTGGTACAATGTGTGTGTGTGTGTGTGTGTGAATGAGTACTATGTGATTATGTGTGTGTGTGTGTGTGTGTGTGTGTGTGAGTACTATGTGATTATGTGTGTGTGTGTGTGTGTGCGTGTGTGTACTATGTGATTATGTGTGTGTGTGTGTGTGTGTGTGTGTGTGTGTGTGTGTGTGTGTGTGTGTGTGTGTGTGTGTGTGTGTGTGTGTGTGTGTGTGTGTGTGTGTGTGTGTGTGTGTACTATGTGATTATGTGTGTGTGTGTGTGTGTGTGTGCGTGTGTGTACTATGTGATTATGTGTGTGTGTGTGTGTGTGTGTGTGTGTGTGTGTGTGTACTATGTGTTTGTGTGTGTGTGTGTGTGTGTGTGTGTGTGTGTGTGTGTGTGTGTGTGTGTGTGTGTGTGTGTGTGTGTGTGTGTACTATGTGATTATGTGTGTGTGTGTGTGTGTGTGTGTGTGTGTGTGTGTGTGTGTGTGTGTGTGTGTGTGTGTGTGTGTGTGTGTGTGTGTGTGTGTGTGTGTGTGTGTGTGTGTGTGTGTGTGATTATGTGTGTGTGTGTGTGTGTGTGTGTGTGTGTGTGTGTGTGTGTGTGTGTGTGTGTGTGTGTGTGTGTATGTGATTATGTGTGTGTGTGTGTGTGTGTGTGTGTGTATACTATGTGATTATGTGTGTGTGTGTGTATGTGTACTATGTGATTATGTGTGTGTGTGTGTGTGTGTGTGTGTGTGTGTGTGTGTGTGTGTTTGTTCTATGTGATTGTGTGTGTGTGTTTGTGTGTTTGTGTGTGTGTGTGTGTGTTCTATGTGAGTTTGTGTGTGTGTGTGTGTGTGTGTGTGTGTGTGTGTGTGTACTATGTGATTATGAGTGTGTGTGTGTGTGTGTGTGTGTGTACTATGTGATTATGAGTGTGTGTGTGTGTGTGTGTGTGTGTGTGTGTGTACTATGTGATTATGAGTGTGTGTGTGTGTGTGTGTGTGTGTACTATGTGATTATGAGTGTGTGTGTGTGTGTGTGTGTGTGTGTGTGTGTGTGTGTACTATGTGAGTGTGTGTGTAATAATAATAATAATAATAATAATAATATATACGGTTTATTCAAGTACAGTAGCAGTCAGGCTGATAATTTACACTTTAGAAGTACATTTAAGTAAATTTCGCTAACGAGAACAAGTAACAACAAGAGAAGGGGGATGGAAAACGGGGGCAGACTTGTCTCTGGGAAAGGTAGGGGTGATGGGAGGGGTTGGGTGGGATGGAGTGCAGTGTGGTGGTGAAGGGGCGGATTCTTCCAGATGGCGGTGAGGTCAAGTGCGATGTTAATCCTCAGGTAGGGTGCTGGGTTCAGGTGACAGATCCCAGAGGGATGCAGGTGGGCAGTATCTGGGAGGTCGCTCAGGGATACCCAGGCTTGTAAGTAGGTGCTAAGCCTGGGCCGGCGAGACACAGGTGGTGGTTGCTGGCCGGTTGGTTGTCATATCTGTTTCTCGGAACAAGTGCACAGCGTTGATGAAGGTGCCATGCATCTTGCTCCAAACCTGAGTGACGAGGCTGCCTCACTGCCTGCCACCTGAACTGACCTTCATCTGCTGCTGGGTGATTTCGTCCTCCGGAGCTTGAGGTGTCCTCGGTGTAGTGTTGGCAACACAGTTCTCACTACCCTTCCGGCACCAACACACTGCACTCACTGTATGTCTGTATAGTGTCACAACATTTCACGAATATTCTTTGTAATAATGAGTACCTTGAAAACAATGGAAAGGGGCGGGGGAATGGGGCCCGAAGGAGAAGAAAAAGAAAAAGAAAAAGAAAAAGGGTCAACAAACTGACCCCGTGGCTGCTATGGGGAGCGTCAATTGACACGTCTTGACCCCGTGAGGGTCAAGAGGTGCGCGTGTGTGTGTGTGTGTGTGTGTGTGTGTGTACTATGTGATTATGTGTGTGTGTGTGTGTGTGTGTGTGTGTGTGTGTGTGTGTGTGTGTGTGTGTGTGTGTGTGTGTGTGTGTGTGTGTGTGTGTGTGTGTGTGATTATGTGTGTGTGTGTGTGTGTGTGTGTGTGTGTGTGTGTGTGTGTGTGTGTGTGTGTGTACTATGTGTTTATGTGTGTGTGTGTGTGTGTGTGTGTGTGTGTGTGTGTGTGTGTACTATGTGATTATGTGTGTGTGTGTGTGTGTGTGTGTGTGTGTGTGTGTGTGTGTGTGTGTGTGTGTGTGTGTGTGTGTGTGTGTGTACTGTGATTATGTGTGTGTGTGTGTGTGTGTGTGTGTGTGTGTGTGTTTACTATTTGATTATGTGTGTGTGTGTGTGTGTGTGTGTGTGTGTGTGTGTGTGTGTGTGTGTGTGTGTGTGTGTGTGTGTGTGTGTGTGTGTGTGTGTGTGTGTGTGTGTTTGTGTTTGTGTGTGTGTGTGTGTGTGTGTACTATGTGATTATGTGTGTTTGTGTGCGTGTGTGTGTGTGTTATAATAATAATAATAATAAACGGTTTATTTAAATATACATCAATGGAAGATGAAATGAAATGAATGAGACAAATGAACAAAGTAGTATGATCGAAAATAAAAAGGAAAATAGAAATAACAATAATAGCAATAATCATAGTAAAGATAATAATAATAATCACGATAATAATCACGATAATAATAATGATAATAATAATAGTAATCATAATAATAATAATAATAATAATAAAAAAAACAAACAAAAAATGTCCCTAAAAATATTTACAAAACATACAAATTGTGCTGTGTGTGTGTGTGTGTGTGTGTGTGTGTGTGTGTGTGTGTGTGTGTGTGTGTGTGTGTGTGTACTATGTAATTGTGTGTGTGTGTGTGTGTGTGTGTGTGTGTGTGTGTGTGTGTGTGTGTGTGTTCACTCTCGTCTTCAGCGGATCGGACGTGTTTCAGTGTGGTCCGCTCACCCCATGGCTGGCGCCAATTTGGCCAGTGGGACCAATTCCGGCCAGTGTGGACAGTGTTTTGAAATGAATGACATAAGAACATAAGAACATAAGAACGTAGGAGTCTGCAAGAGGCCGGTAGGCCTGTACGAGGCAGCTACTTTGACCCTAAGCTCCCGTGTATCTAACCCCACCTAATATCGCTGTCCATGAATTTATCTAGTCTATTTTTGAATGTGACAATTGTATTGGCACTCACCACATGACTGCTAAGCCTATTCCACTCATCCACCACCCTGTTAGTAAACCAATTTTTGCCTATGTCCCTGTTGAATCTGAATTTATCCAGTTTAAATCCGTTACTTCGTGTCCTACCCGGTTCTCTTACCAACAAAACCTTATGAATGTCTCCCTTATTAAAGCCCTTCATCCATTTATAAACCTCGATCATGTCTCCACGCACCCTTCGCCTTTCTAGAGAATGCAAGTTTAACTGTTTGAGTCTTTCCTCGTATGGCAAGTTTCTCAACCCCTGAATCATCTTAGTCATCCTCCTCTGCACCGATTCTAACATTTTGATATCCATTCTATAGTAGGGTGACCAGAACTGAACCGCATAGTCAAGATGAGGTCTAACTAATGCTAAATATAGTTTGAGGAAGACTTCGGGGCTTCTGTTGCTTACGCTCCTTGAAATAAATCCCAGTACCCTATTAGCTCGATTTCTAGCTTGAATGTGGTGACATGTATACGGTGTAAAGGAGGTTTTCATACCTCGTGTGTTCATCTGGGTGGAATCAAAAGCACAAATCTGCGTCATGTAAACTGGTTGTGTGATCACTGTGCGGAAACAATTCGTGTGGAGCCTACTAAGAAAAGCGACGACATTGATAAGTTAAAGGATGAGCTGAAAGAATTAAAGGATCTGGTAATGAAAGGCTTTGCAGAGATGCGAGGTGAGGTAAATAGTGTGGTGAAGAGGTCAGGCAATGATGTGGGTGTTGTTGTGGAGGAGAAGGTGAGAGGTTGTGACGTCAGCAGTTATGAGTGCAAGGAGAACATGGTTACTGGTGAGTTAACTCCGGATGTGGGGGACTGGGCTGAAGTGGTTAGGAGAGGCAAGAAAAAAAGGGGGAAGAACTTATTGGTAGTAAAAGCCAACAATAATGATGGAAAAGCTATTGACAGTAAAAAAGATGTTGCAACGGCTTTGGCGGGTGTGCCTATCAGCGATTCTAGGTTCACTAGTTGTGGTAATATTGTAATGAATTTCGATGATGAAGCAACTAGGACTGAAGCTGCGGAGAGACTTAAAATTATAGATAAGTTGAAGACCAGTAATGTGAAGAAAATCATGCCGAAAATTATGCTTTGCAATGTTAGCAAAGGAGACGATAAGGATGAACTGATGGCTAAACTATATAGAGAAGAATGAGTGCTTACAATCTATTGAAGGAGTGGAGGAAAAGATGAAGCTGGTATTTGAGAAACCGGCCGCGGGTGATGCTGTTCATTATATCATAAAATGCGACCCGGGTGTGCGAGCTAGCATTCATAGACATGGGGATATGCTGAGGCTCGAGTGGGGCAGATATAAGGTTCGAGATCGCTATCATGCTTTGGTGTGTTTTTACTGTCAGAGATTTGGTCATACGAAGACAAACTGCAGTGACAAGGCAAAGGGGGACAAACCAACATGTCCTAAGTGCGCGGGTGAACATGAATTCAAAGAATGTGAAGCTAATTTTAAGAAATGCATGAACTGCGTGAGGGCTAATAGGAGCGGAGAGCTCAGTCATACAGTAAATGAACACTGCTGTCCACTGATGGTTTCGGAGCTTCAGAGAGTCAAGGAAAACACGGATCATGGCTACTCACAATAATGTGAGCATAAAGTGTGCATTAGTAAATATTCAATCTGTGAGAAACAAGACATTTAATCTACGGGACTTAATTGATGATGAACGCCTGGATATACTGGCTATTACGGAAACTTGGTTGAGTGACTCTGACTTGGCAGTCATCAGTGAAATGACCCCTGATACGCATATGTTTCTTCACACTACAAGACAAAATGCCCGTGGGGGAGGCGTAGGAGTCTTTATCTCTAAAGCATTTAAGAAAATAAGAAAGTGTACGCTACATCGACAGGAAAGTTATGAGGTGCTTCAAGTGGAATGTGAGGTAAATGGCAACAGGATTACGCTAATTATATTATATAGACCCCCTTATTCGAGCATGAGCAGTTTTATTGAAGAGCTAAAGACATACTTAGACTCTATTGATATGGTTGGTGCTAATGTCATTATTTGTGGCGATTTTAATGTATGGATGGACGATCTAAGTGCACGCTATGTATCGGATTTTGTGGATATGATTGACTCTTTTAACCTGGCTAATATGGTGGATGAGCCGACGACGATAGGTGGACATACGATCGACTTGGTCCTTGTGGATAAGGCTAATGACCTGGTTCAAGATGTACAGGTAGAAGACATTTTCAGTATATCACCGGTGCATAAGCTGGTAAACTTTAGCGTGCAACTAGCGATGGAAAGGAAACAGAAAAGGACGATTAAGTTTCGCTCTAAGAGAAACTTTGATTCAGAAGTATTACTAGGCTCAATATATAACGGCATATCATCTCAACGACTCGATTCGTGCGTACACGGTACTGTGAATACAGATGAGTGTCTTACGGGCTTTGATGAACTCTTCAATGGTGTTGCCAAAGACCGATACGAGGAAATGTGCCATATTATCGAAAAAGAAATTGTGATCAGGGACAGTGCGCCCTGGTATAACAGTGTGGTTGATCGTGCAAAAAAAGAGAAGAAGAGGAAGGAACGAAAGTTGCGTAGGCATGGGACATAATTATTTAGACTTGAATACACTCGTGCTCGGAATAATGAGAGAAAAGTTATTATCGCGAGAAAACGTGAATACTACAAGAACAAGACTGAGCAAGCGGCTGACAATGTTGATAAGTTATATAGAATCCTGGACAATATAACTGGAAAAAAGAAATGTAATAGGTTACCTGAAGGTTTTTCGGATGATGAGCTTGCGAATGATTTTATCCGATTCTTTGAAACTAAGATAAATGGTATTATAAGAAGTTTTAGAGAAGATTCACAGGATGATCTGTTGCTGGAGGCTCCAGTTCCTGGGTATAGACAACTTCATTTAGACCCATAACCTCAACGTCTCTGAAATCGATAATAAAAAGGATGAAGCCAACTTATTGTGCCAATGATCCATTGCCCATTGGTGAGTTACTTCATAGTGATAACATTGACTTATTAATTGAAATCTTGGTTGACCTTGTGCACATCAGCTTTGTTAGTCATACTTTCCCTGACATGGAGAAAAGGGCGATTGTGAAGCCGATACTTAAGGGTGCGTTGGATCCGCAGTGCTTGAGCTCATTTCGTCCGGTGTCGAATTTAACTTTTCTTTCCAAGATCATGGAGAATGTAATTCTAGAACAATTAAGTGAACACTTGCAATTAATGGAGGCTCTACCAGATAACCAGTCGGTATATCGACGTTTGTATTCAACGGAAACCGCATTGTGCTCGGTGGTAAATGATATGCATGAGTTGATGGATGTAGGGAATTGTGGGATTCTTATACTACTAGATTTGAGTGCGGCTTTTGACACCGTTGTGCACGATATCTTGTTGCGTGATTGTGAAAAAATAGGGATAGAAGGAGCGGCATTAGCGTATCTTAAGAGTTATCTTGAAAACCGACCTTATTGTGTACAGATTGGTGGAACCTTTTCTGAAGTGAAGACATTGGAACGGGGTGTTCCACAGGGAAGTGTTTTGGGTCCTGTCCTGTTCTGTATTTACACCATTGAGCTGTCTTACCTGCTTGCCAAGCATGGAGTTGCTTTTAAGTTGTTCGCGGATGACACGCAGTTTTATTTCTCATTAAGGGATGTACAGGACACTGAAGCAAAATTATCGGCTATAATGGTTGACATTGGGCGCTGGATGGACTGCAAACAATTAAAACTTAATAAGAACAAGACGGAGTGTTTGGTTATTGGTTATTATATTATTTATATTATATTATATTATTTATATTATATTATATTATTTACATTATATTATTATATTATTATTATATGGTATAATTTATCTTCGTTCGTCACTTACAAGTGAATGGGGGAGTTATGAGTGTGAGTGACGGTGTGAGGAACTTGGGTGTGTTTTTAGACAGTAATCTATCATTCAAAATTCAAATTCAACACACAGTACGTATAGCAAATTATCATATGAAAAATTTATCTTTTGTGAAGAAATACCTTGACGAAAACCAAATGCTGATGCTCATTCACAACCATGTTATAAGCAGATTAGATTATTGCAACTCTCTATACTATGGTGTGCCTGACTATCTATTAAGAAAACTGCAACTAGTCATGAATCGGGCAGCTAGATTGATAAAAGGATTCTCACGCCGGGACAGGATCACTCCTGCTCTTATAGACTTACACTGGTTACCGATAAAAGCAAGAATAGTGTTTAAGAGATGTGTTATGGTGTATCAATCTCTGAAATCGGGAAGGCCTAGATACATTAGGGAGTTGCTCAGTGATTTTTATGTCGATGCCAATGTGACCTTGCGACATAGTATAGAAGAGTACAGACTTGCAGAGCCTAGGTTTAATACTGAATCTGGACGTAGGGCGTTTAGCAGAAATGCCCCCCGCCTATATAACATGCTACCACTTAGTGTCAAGCAAGCGGATAATGTTGACATATTCAAGAAAAAATTGAAGACTTTTCTGTTCGGTCAGTGCTATGATCTGGAAAGTAAGACTGTGAGAGAGCCCTACAGATGTTGAAAGGAAGATTGAGGGTGGGAGTATGGAGCGTCTACAAAGATGGAATACTCCCATGAAGGACTACAATCAAGTAAATCAAGTGTGTGTGTGTGTGTGTGTGTGTGTGTGTGTGTGTGTGTGTGTGTGTGTGTGTGTGTGTGTGTGTGTGTGTGTGTGTGTGTGTGTGTGTGTGTGTGTGTGTGTGTGTGAAAATATTTTGATAATTGTGTATAGTCACTCCGTGCCTACCAAAGACGATATTTAGCTCCATATTATCGTTAAGGAGCTGAATACACGTTCTCAAACCATAATGGAAGACGGAAAAGGTGTTTTGAGTGTTGAATGGGGAATATATATATATATATATATATATATATATATATATATATATATATATATTTATATATATATATATATATATATGTATATATATATATATATATATATACATATATATATATATATATATATAAATATATATATATATATATATATATATATATATATATATATATATATATATATATATATATATATATATATATATATATATATATATATATATATATGTATATATATATATATATATATATATATATATATATATATATATATATATATATATATATATATTTTTTTTTTTCAATCCATGACAACACTAGTAGACGCAATACGTGTGACCCACCAGTAAAATTAGAAACGGCGATGTATAAGACTTTAGTAGGGGAACAAGTAATTACTCACGAGGGGGGGGAATGATTGGGGCGCTTAGTGATAGTAAATATCTAATGCATACCTGTCAAGTCTTACGTTTTTTGCTTAAGTCTTACGCAATTTCGGTGATTTTCAAGTCTTACGGAGTAAGTTGAAAATCTTACGTTTTTTCTCCGCTTGCGATGTTTTTTTTTTTAATATGTTTGTTTTAAACTCTGATAGATGAATATTACATAATGAAAAACAGCACTGTTTACAAGAACCTTTGTAAACAGTATATACTGTTTTTCATTATGTGGTGTTCATACTGTGTCATGTGTTTACATTGTGTTTTCATTCTGCATTTGTTTTGAAACAAATAAATATTGAATGACAAAAAAATATGGTTTTCTTATGGTTTAGTCACCGCTTTATACACAAACTTATGGTCTCTAACGGAAAATCTTATGGCAAGACACCACAGTAGCTTGACAGGTATGCTAACGGAGTTTCTAAAATAGTAATTTATTATGTAATTTGTAATTAATATTAATTCGTTTGGTATCTCGTAATAATTCTTGCCTGTCAACATGCTTATTGTTATTTGTGACCCGCCTGTGTCTCTGGGCGGGCGTGTCCGCGGAGAAACACGCCCCGCGGCAGCGCTGGCGAGGGGGGAGGGGGGGGGGGAGGGGGGAAGGGTACGAGAGCGGGTACGGGTGCGGGGTCTGCACCTCAACAGCTCCCCCGTGGGCCTGCCACTGGGTTTCATTTCAAGGAGCATAAACAATATAAATGCAACAGTCATCCTAAAGCTTTACTTAGCATTAGTTAGACTTCATATACAAGGCGGTCAGGGATACGTGTAGGGTGCTGAACCAACTGCTCAAGATCATCGAGGAAAGCAAAGTTGTGCGCTTGTATTCCTTAAAAGACAGTCCCCAGGCAGGTCTAGGTGTGAGGGGGATTTATAAGTCTTAGTGAGCTCTGATCTCCTTCCTAGGCCTCAGTTCATTCATCCTAGGCTAAGAAGCTGCATAGTTCTCTCTGGAAGGAACTGACTGACTATCACTAGTAAGGCACGTGATCAGGCCGTGGAGATTCATTCAATTTGGTTATTGTGTCTGGCCGCCGCATTGTCACGCAGTGATGTGCTAGGAAGATTCAATCCCGGCGATGGGCGCGGCAGGACGGCTGGAGCTGCTCTTTGGCGGAGTACAAACAGAAGGACGCAGGTACAGTAGGGTGGCATTGTTGTGAGGGCGCCAGAGTTTTTCTTGATATTACAATTCTCTCTCTCTCTCTCTCTCTCTCTCTCTCTCTCTCTCTCACGCACTAACTCCTTTTTTTTACACACACACACACACACACACACACACACACACACACACACACACACACACACACACACGCACGCACGCACGCACGCACGCGCGCGCACACACACACACACACACACACACACACACACACACACACACACACACACACACACACACACCTTTTCACCGGGTTTCTTTGGGTCCAACGTTCGGCCTCTAACAAACTCTTCAGCGTGTGTTTTGTGGCGGGAACCAATTTTCTCTTGTCCAGCCGAGATCTAAGAAACTCCTACGTGATTTTTCCGTGGATGGAAGGTATAGGGGGCGGAAAACAGGAGGGAGAGGCAGAGGGATTGAGGAGGGAGGGATGGACGGCTGGAAGTAGGGATTGGCTGGTAAGAGGAGGGATCGAAAGGGATTGAAGAAGTGTATTGTAATTTAGTTTTATCGGAAAGAAGGCTTATGTGGTAGAGAAGGGGGGGAGGGGGGATGGAGAGGCAGAGGGATTGAGGAGGGAGGGAGGGAGGGATGGACTGCTGGAAGTAGGGATTGAAAGAGTTTGAAGAAATGCATTGTAATGTAGTTTTATCGGGAAAAGTTTAGGTATAGAGGGAAAGGAGGGATGGATTGGGAGAGGAGGAGGTCGCCGGAGACAAGCAGGAGGTCAGAGAAGCTTTCCCAACACATAAGAAAAACGAGACACGTGTGCTCGCCAGTTCCTTACTAACCAACGGGAAATCAGCGAACATAATATTCCCATTCGTAAAGCCTCAGCTCCCAGCTCTTTCTCTCATATCGTAATGTATAGGTAACATATGCGAGGAAGAGATACGTGTTAGGACCAAAGAGTTATATACATAGAGGGCTCCCAGAGCCTGGATTTTGAAGCAACTGGCGGATGGCGAGACAGACAGAAATTTAACATCACATAGTTATGTCTGCTACTGCTATTATCAAGTTACCAGCGCCTCGGCGATCCTCTGTCAAATAGACTTGTTATTTTCTTGTCCAATTTTCACCCCCTGATTATTGTTACATTGGTACATGTCATACACCATCTGAATCGGAAAAATGTGCTGAATTTGAAACAGTTAACGAAATTTTAATGCAATAAAAAGTACATAAATGACAAGGAATTGAAGCAAAAAAGGTGAACAAAAATGTTTATTCACTATCATAATTTTTTCTCATTATTTTATTGTAGGTATACCTGAGTGCAATAAAATTGTGATCAAGATATGCAGCAATGTCTCATCAACACGATGGTCGGTTCAGTTTTCCAAAATATCATAATGGTGGCTAGCTAATAGTGGTTAAGTGTAAACATGTGGAGTCATGGAAAGGTCGCCAATCCGTCACCCTATGGCGGCCGAGCACAGAGTTACAGGCAGGAGCAGTGGCTTCACCTCTCACCGTGGCGAGAGATTGGAGTTGAACCCTCTAGTTAATCTAGTATATAACTCTGTGGTTGGGACTGTGTGGCAGACTTTGACCATTTGAAGAATATATTGTCATTTTTTTTTCGGGGCTCAATAAGAAATTATTATTCCCATTCGTAAAATGACTGTGATTCTGACCCTTTGAAAAATATATTGTGATTCTTTTTTCCAAGATTCAACTTTTCATCTTCACAGCCTGTTTTTTTTTTTTTGTTTTTTTTTTTTACATGTGGCCTAAGGCGCCGGTAGGCTGTTTCATGGGGCCTGATGGTCGGCACGAGCACGTCATTGCGCAGGCAATTGTTTATAGTGGCGTCATTATTATTGGCTCATGCTGCCCCCCGGAGCTCATTCTTGATTTCACTTAAGAACATAAGAACATAAGAACGCAGGAGTCTGCAAGAGGCCGGTAGGCCTGTACGAGGCAGCTCCTTTGACCCTAAGCTCCCGTGTATCTAACCCCACCTAATATCGCTGTCCATGAATTTATCTAGTCTATTTTTGAATGTGACAATTGTATTGGCACTCACCACATGACTGCTAAGCCTATTCCACTCATCCACCACCCTATTAGTAAACCAATTTTTGCCTATGTCCCTGTTGAATCTGAATTTATCCAGTTTAAACCCGTTACTTCGTGTCCTACCCGGTTCTCTTACCAACAAAACCTTATGAATGTCTCCTTATTAAAGCCCTTCATCCATTTATAAACCTCGATCATGTCTCCACGCACCCTTCGCCTTTCTAGAGAATGCAAGTTTAACTGTTTGAGTCTTTCCTCGTATGGCAAGTTTCTCAACCCCTGAATCATCTTAGTCATCCTCCTCTGCACCGATTCTAACATTTTGATATCCATTCTATAGTAGGGTGACCAGAACTGAACCGCATAGTCAAGATGAGGTCTAACTAATGCTAAATATAGTTTGAGGAAGACTTCGGGGCTTCTGTTGCTTACGCTCCTTGAAATAAATCCCAGTACCCTATTAGCTCGATTTCTAGCTTGAATGCATTGTGCCCTTGGACGGAG
>NC_066532.1:8402507-8522507 GCF_024679095.1 Eriocheir sinensis | reverse complement strand
ATTGGTCATTATTCTGATAGTTTTCTTGTGTAGCACATTTAGGCTGTTTAGGTGACATTGATAAGCATTGGACCAAATGGGACTACAATAGTTGAGATGTGGAAAAATCTGGGCATAGTGTAAAGATTTGAGGACATCAGTTGGGACGATTTTTTTTTGCTATCTCTCTCTCTGTTAATTTTCCCCTAATACTGGTTTCATCAACACCCTATTTGTTTTTTGACGTGCTCCAGATCACACGTTCAGCGGAATGAAACGTAAAAAGTGCAGAGAAAAGAAGTTACCCTTCGGACACACGGACAACAAGAGCGAGGGAGATGCATTCAAAAAGTCCCCGAATTAAATGAAGTTATAATCAAAGGTTACTACTCCTCAATCTCGCTTCGCTCTCTTCTTTTGCGTCGTATTCACACAATGCTACCCCGTTTGTCGCCTCTCGGTAACATAAAATGATTATAATGAACGCCATCTCTCCTCAGTGCCTCGAACTTGGTGCATATACTGTCTATGTGGAACTATTAAAAAGTAAATGAACAATATCTAATGAGGTGGATGTTGTCTCTTGTAATATAAACTGGCAGATATATTGAAGACTGAGACTTCGTGGCCCAAGAGTTTTTCACTATTTTTTTTCTAAATTCATGATCAGTTATTGAATTTAGTTTCTATAATAACCCTGATTATGAAGTTTCATTTTACATGTTTCACTTCAACAGAGTAGTTGCTTCCCTCAATGAGCACCGAATGAAATGGCGCAGGAGCCGTTGAACATGAAATACAAGGCTTTAGTTGGTACGTCGGTAGCGGCGGGCGCACAATGTAATGTATATCAAGTGGTAATGCATGCCAAGGTCAGTAATGCTTCAAGCTCACCCTGAAAACGAAATACATGATGATGCACAACACAATTCACTGAGAAAATTGAGAACAATTCAGCCTGGGACGTACCTGTATAACATTCCAGCCCAGTATTCTGCATATTCTGTATATGACGTTCAAGCATATATTGAGGCACGCGACAGAGAGAGGTCGAGGAAAAGAGAGCGAGACAAGTGCAGCCCCTCATTAGCAGCATTACTGGCACGGGGAAGCGGATCACTGACGAATGGAAAACTCCTTTGATGAAGAATGTGTGTGTGTGTGTAGTTTATACAAGAAAAAGTGAACACACAAACAGACGGACACACACACACACACACACACACACACACACACACACACACACACACACACACACACACACACACACACACACACACACACACACACACACACACCATTTCTTCAACGGTTTTTTTTCTTCAAATTCTTCAATTGAAACATTACCTGTCAAGAACAAAACTTGCGTTATATTATAAATTAACTTCTTAAGTTTTCCCGTGTCGAACAAATTGAAGTAGTATTATGTTTACTTCCTCGGTGACTTTCCCTCCACTGCACTGCAAGCACGCACCGTCCGCTTTGACTCGGCTCGGCGTATTTGACTTTTGTTTCGAGTGAACGTTTTTCGCAACATACTCCATTTCCATTAACTGCCAGCAAAGCGTTGGCCCAAATAAAGGAAAAGTCTCCTGGCCTCTCAAGGTCGCAGAGTTAACTGCTTCTCTATTGCTTTGAGTTCTCGGCCGTTCAGAGGTCGCAAAAAAAATGTCAAGTCACTTATGCATATTGGGATGTTGATGCTAGGATGGAGAAACACAGGCACACATACATGCCTGCACACAGACGGACATTTACATGCATTCACGTCACACAGTATGCATGAAATATACATAAATACATGATGAGGAGCGTGGTTTTTACAAACATGCATTAATACATACACACACACACACACACACACACACACACACACACACACACACACACACACACACACACACACACACACACACACACACACACACACACACACACACACACACACACACACACGTGAGCTGATAACATTCTCTTGCATTCTGGTAAAGATTTAAGCAGCACCGCCGGGTAATATTATGAAAAGCGAAACCCTCAGATGCAGCCCATTGCTCGGCCTTCACCACGCGCTCTCCACACCCGGGGAACACAGCCTGGAGATTTGCATTTAATGTCTCTCTCTCATGTCCATCACCGTTATGCACTGAGCGTCTTGGTTCGCTCATTTAGCCCTGCTTGGGACAGAGCGAGGTTGAAGGTGTGTGTGGGGGGGGGGATTATGGAATGTTTTCCTCGTGACATCCTTTCAACATGACAAAACTCTTCTGTCCCAGTTTACCATTAACGACGCTGGCTTCTGGCAATCCCATTTCGCCTTTCATCATCTTTCCTCAATGTATACGCTAGTGCATCTCCCTTTTGGTCCTTCTCTTCTTCCCTTCACACTCAGTGCCAGCAGTTCCTTCACCCACATATGCAGTCCTTGCAATACATTTTCCTTTGTGTAACTCGACTTTCTTAACGATTCTTGAAAAGTAGTTCATATCAGTCAGAATTTTAGCAAGTATATAACGGATATATATTGGAGGGAATGTTCCATAAGTACAACTGTAAGCTATATACCGGTGACACGTTTTCTCGTACTCTCTTCGCCCTATTCATCAGCAATCAATGGGAGGAGTTTGCACTGCCACCCAGCCCCTCCTGATCCCTGCCCGGGCCTCGGATATCGTCCTTGGCTCCGTCCCCAGCAGCCCGGAGCGAGGCACCTCCTCCTCGGCATCTTTT
Organism: Eriocheir sinensis; assembly: GCF_024679095.1. NCBI lineage: Eukaryota > Metazoa > Arthropoda > Malacostraca > Decapoda > Varunidae > Eriocheir > Eriocheir sinensis. The sequence continues at coordinate 8,519,801 of NC_066532.1, read as the reverse complement.
CAGTATGTGGTCGACAAGGAAGTTAAAAGGGCACGGCCCTGAAAAGATCGGGGCGTGCCGAAGCCACTTGGCGAGCTTCACTCATAATTAGATGCCACCGGGGACTGGCAAGGAAAGATTAAACGATGCTCCCTGCAAAACGCCGCCATTTTATCAATTTATATAAAAGTCAACATGAGCTGACCAACTTGTCTTTTTCTTATATCCCACAAACTTATAAATGACATCGTAAAAACAGAGCAAGTGCAACATTAGATTCAGACCAGCCAGATTTTGTAGTAAGTACTCCGCGGTGCAGTGTTTAGCGCCCGCCTAACTACGAAGCCGCGGGCCAGGGTTCGAATTCCGGCCTGGGCAGTCGGCGAGGAGACCACCCAGCTGTTCATTCTTCCTTTCGGGCCGGTCGATAAACGGGTACCTAGAGAAATCTGGGGAAGGTAAACTTTGGTAACCCGAATGTTACATTGACCCTGTGTTCCGGGGTGATGGGTTTGAGCCCCCAACAGTCTCAAGGGTCAATGGGTCGGAGATGAGCACCGCGGTCACGCGCAGCTAAGAGCGTATGTTCCCAAGTCTACCTTACCTGAGAGGGGGTGTCAGTGACCTCGTGGGGGCAGAGATATAGGTGGAAGTCGTCCGCCGCCGTGGCAGCGCCCCTTAGATCAATAAGGACGTCTTGGCGGGGCTATTGATTGTTCGGGAGTCAGCATCGCCGTGACGGACTCGCTCGACCGGAAACTGAAGAAAAAGCGAAAAACATTTAATTTCGATGAGTATTGTTTGACCCTCTCCCATTTTACCTTTGATCATCATGACTTTGTTTGTTTGCTGCTTAGCCGGAGTAAGGAAAATATGTAGTAATTTGGCCATTTGATTTGTTGTAATATCGCTTAGTTTTGAAGACAGACCACCTATAATATAGTTTAGATCATAGGGTCTGTGTGGGCTGAATATCTAGGTAAATCTCTCTCTCTCTCTCTCTCTCTCTCTCTTTCCACATATATTTCAAATTAATAAGCCAGGAACAAAATGTAGAGCCTTTCCCTTTAAAAAAACTAAAAAAACAATATTCCTTGGATCATAAAATCTGAGCCAGAATGTCCGCGAAAGAAAATTGAAGCTCACAAAAACACGGCGCCGCGGAAACATCGAGCTAATACAATATTCCTTCTTTTTTAATGGAAGTTAAGTACGCGGACCTTCATCTCATTAACTGTTCCCAAGGTGAGTGGAGGAGGGAGAAGGTGGGAGGGAGGGAGGAAGGGAGGAGGGAGGAGGGAAGGGAGGGAGAGAGGGGAGGAAGGAGGGGAGGGACGGAGACAAAGAATGTTCAGAATTATAAGGGAAAATGAGTCTTTGTAAACGTAAATTGTGTTGAGGTCTTTGTCATATCAGAGTCTGTTTGTTTGTCTGTTTGTTCATACCTTTCTCTCTCTCTCTCTCTCTCTCTCTCTCTCTCTCTCTCTCCACCATCTCAATAATTACCTAACACTTCTCTCATGCTCTTTCTTCTCTACTCTATCTCTCCAATCCATCTCTCCCCTATTATTCACCCTTTTAAATTCTCTATTCTCCTCTTCCTTACCTATCAACCTCTCTGCCCTCCTACCCTAACCTTCCATAATGCCTTCATCACCTTATTTCTCTCGTCTTTCACTCCTTCTTTAGTTCAATTAGCCTAGAGTTCCTTTCTTCCCCTCACCCTCTGCTCCCCTCACCCCTTTCCCGCCGCTGCCAGGTCGCCTACACGAGGGAGGCGGAGATACTAAATTAATTATGCTTCCTAATCCACTTTCTACAGCAATATGAGTGAAAAAAACGCACCGGGGGATGAGTGGTCGGGAGAGGGATGCGGACAGGTTTAGACTTTTTTCCCCTACAGCTGTGTTATTTTTCCTCACGTGAGCCGACTTTTCATTCTTTGTTGCCTTCCTCGCTTTACTCTCCTCCTCGTCCTCGCTCACTAGACTTGACGCGGCTGAAAGAGGGCGGCCGCGAGAGGGCTGGACTTAACCCCGCCCTTACCCGTACATGTCTTTGTGGCTGCTGGTTTTGTACACACAAAAGTAAGTACAGAAGACTTTTTTTTTGTTTCCTCTTTTGTCGTGCCCTTTCCTCTCAAAACTAAGCTCCCCACCACACCTTCCAGTACCAGAGGCGGGGCAAAGGAAGAAAAGGTGGGAGAAAAGAAACATCAGGCGTATCCCCTCCAGGCTCCATGATAAATCTATAAAGTTGGTGGTTTACGGCGAACACGCCCTGGTAATAACAGTGCCACTTCGGGTTGCTCCATCACCGGGGAGCGGCGAGGCGTGGACGACAGGGAGATATTGATGACCCAGGAGGAGGCCAGAGAGAAGATATGGAAAGATGAAGAGGAGAGGGAAAATAGAGAGACGTAAGGGAATGGAATAGAAAGACCAGAGTGAGGAGATGGAAAGATGAAAAGGAGAAAATATAGAAAGGAAAGCGAATGGAATAGGCAAATACGGAGAAGATAAAGAAAGGAAAGAGAAGGGAAGCGACGGAGGAAGTGGAAAGAATGGGAAAAGAGGGAAAATACAAAAAAGAGAAAAAGATAAAGGAAAATGAAGAGAGGAAGAATTTCAGGAGAGGGAAGGGAAGGGAAACGATGGAAGGAGAAGAGGGAAAAAAACAGGAAGAAAAGGATAAATAAAAACACGAGAAGGAAGGGATGAAAAAAGAGGAAGAGAGGAGGAGTTTAAGGAGAGGGAAAGGAAGGAAAGCGACGGAGGAAGGGAAAAGAAAACGGAAGAAAAAGGAGAAATAAAGAACAGAAAAGAAGGAAAAGGAGGAGGGGAAGAATTTCATAAGAGGGGAAAGGGAAGATAAAAGATGGAAGAGAGAAACGGACGGCGAGCGAAGAAGAAGCAGGAAGAAGAGGTGAAAGAAGAGCATTAAGATGTCAGGAAGAGGACGACGGAGAGACAGAAGAGAAATAATTAAGGATTTAAAAGAAGAGTGAATGGACGAAGAAGTGTCTTGATGAGAGGGCAAACAAGAATCTCAGACTGACGAATAATGAGGGAGATAGATAGATAGATAGATAGAGAGATAGATCGATCGATCGAGAGAGAGAGAGAGAGAGAGAGAGAGAGAGAGAGAGAGAGAGAGAGAGAGAGAGAGAGAGAGAGAGAGAGAGAGAGAGAGAGAGAGAGAGAGTAACTGAAATGTGACAATAATTTCCCGTAGACTGATATTTTATGTCAGGGGATATTTTCTCTCTCTCTCGTGTGTGTGTGTGTGTGTCGGCTCACTTTCCCGGTGTGTGTGTGTGTGTGTGTGTGTGTTTACACACACACACACACACACACACACACACACACACACACACACACACACACACACACACACACACACACACACACACACACTCAGAGCACCGCGCTGCTAGGCTTAACGGCCAAACAGGCGGCGGTTCGAGCCCCGCTCAGGCCGGATTCTTTCCGTTGACTAGGAGTGGTTACTGTCCCCCCTTGAGCAAGGGGGATGGGGTGTGTGGTGTGTGAGGTCCTGGCAGTACCCAGAGATCGACAATAATGAGTACTTGCTCACGTCTGGAGGGTACCTGCTGGCGAAAGCGAGTCCAACTCGTGATCAGGCCGTGGTGAATTACACACACACACACACACACACACACACACACACACACACACACACACACATAGACTCACACACACACACACACACACACACACACACACACACACACACACACACACACACACACACACACACACACACACACACACACACACACACACACACACACACACACACACACACACACACACACACACACACACACACACCACACACACACACACACACACACACACACACACACACACACACACACTGTACTAAAGACGAGAAAGGTAAGGGATGGACGAATGAATGTATCAACAAACATAGAATAACCAAGACCAAGAACGTGCACCCGCGCGCGCACACACACACACACACACACACACACACACACACACACACACACACACACACACACACACACACACACACACACACACACACAAACTTGAATGAACAATAAAAAGCTTGAATGGATAATAAACAAACATCCAAGATGGCGGACTATCTGTCGGAGTCCTTGGGGCTTAAACGAAAGGATGAAGAATCCTTGGAGGGTTTTGAGATCTTCACGTCAAAATCAATGATGTAGCCAGTACAGTGGAAGAGAATAAGCAAAGTAGAGAAGGACTGTGACAGGATGGTAGTAGAAATGAGGAAGATGAGAGAGGAGTTTGAAGAAGTGATCCAGGCACTGGACGAGGTTAAAAAGAGAGGTGAAGAGGCAAGGGGAAGGGATGAAGAGACGAAGAAAATGATAGAGAACTTGAGGGAGGAAATAAAAGAATTGACTAAGGAACAGCTGGAAAACCAGAAAGAAATAGCGCAACTGAAGATGAAAAAAATAGAAAAAGACCATGAGATACAAATTATGAAAATGGAAAAAGAGAGGAGTGTGATGGGGACAAGGGAAGACATGGAGAAGAAGATGAAGTAAATGATAAAGAGAGAGGTAGCAGAGAAGATGGGATATGATCAGCAAAGTGTGGGTGAAAGGGTAGAGGAACAGATTAAGCATGTAGTCAATGATGAATTGAAGGAGTGGAGAAGTGAAAAGGAAAAGGAAAAAACGAGCTTTAGGGAAATCCTAGAACAACAACAACAAGAACAGAGACAAGACATAGAAAAGAAGTTGTGAATGTACTAAAAAATATAAAAAGATTGGTGAGGGACGTGGCAGAAAAGAAGAAAAAAATGTGTCATAGTGTTTGGTGTAAAAGAGGTAAAAAAAAACAGTGAAGATCCAAAGGGAGTGTTGTGAGAGGAGTAAGGTGGAAAGTAGATTGAGAAATATGAATACTGAAGAGGAAGAAAAGCTTGAGGAAGAAGTAGATGAAATAATTAGATTGGGAAATAAAAACCCACACTGGCAGACGACAGAGTTATATTTTTAACCAAACAGTTTCGGTGGACACTGCCACCATCTTTAGTGGTGTAAAGGAAGAGTAGAAGAGTAGAAGTCACCTCTACTCTTCCTTTACACCACTGAAGATGGTGGCAGTGTCCACCGAAACTGTTTGGTTAAAAATATAACTCTATCGTCTGCCAGTGTGGGTTTTTATTTGTACATCAAGAAATCACATCAGTGTGATTAGCCGCTCTACAATTAGATTGGGAAGATACGAGGAAGGAAAAAAACGGGCCATTCAAGATTAAGCTAATGCCCCAAATGACAACCGAAACCATACTAAATAGGTCATGGAAACTAAACGAGTCTGAAGAATACAAGCAAACATATGTGATGAAAAATATGTCAGAGAATGAATGAAAGTAAAAGAAATGATAAATGAAGCGAAAAAAAGGAATGATGAAAGATCAAAAGAAGATTTTTTTTGGAGAATGAAGAACGAAAAACTGATGAAGTGGTGGATAAGAGGAGAAAAGAGAGGGTAAGGGTGTTGATAGAAGAAGGGGAAAAAAAGGGAGAAGGGAAGAAAGGTTTAAAGATTGCGTACACTAACATAGATGGTCTTGTATCAAAGAAAACTGAACTAATTATTTAAAGGAGAGCGTCCGGATATTATATGTATAGTTGAAACAAAACTTGTAAAAGAATTGAAACGTGCTGGAGGGAAAGAAAAAGTACAATATTTGGAGAAAAGATAGGAAAGAAGGAAAGGGAGGAGGAGTGATGATAATGACGAAACAACACTTGAAAGTGACTGAAGTGAGATATGGAAAGGACAGTTTGGAGGTGATGGCTGTGCAGATACTGGTAAACGGTGGAGAGAAGAATAACATAATAACAGCCTATGTCCCCCCTAAAACCAAAAGTTGGAATGAAGTAAGATATAACGTTATGCTGGAAGATACAATACAGGCACTGACAAACAAAATAAAAAATAATAACAAGGTAATAACAACAGGAGCCTTCAATTGCAAAGTGAAATGGGAAGATTATGCAACGGAGGGTGGCGAAAATACCTGGGGAAGTAAACTACTGAAGCTGGTAACAGATAACCTGGTGATGCAGTGGGTGCAAGGAGAAACAAGGCTGAGAGGGGATGCTGAACCATCAAGACTTGACCAAATTTTCACAAAAAACGTGGAGTTAGATAAAGGAGTCAGTCATGAGTGCCCCTTAGGAAAGAGCGACCATGAACTATTGGAGATGAGAACTTTGGAAGGATGTGAATATCGAAATGAGGCTTATAAGCAAAAAAGGAAAAACTACACTAAGGCAAATTACGATGAGCTCAAGACTTTCTTCGGTGGGGTAGACTGGACTGGTATGAAGAGGAGTACTAGTATGCAAGAGAAATATGACTTTTTTTTATGAATATTTACAACAGAGGAATAGAGATATATGTTCCATACTACACAGTAAAAACTAAAGGAGAGAAAATATGGTTTGGATGGAGGTGTGAAACAGCAAGAAGAAATAGAAATAAGGCATGGAGAAATTCAAAGAAAAGACCAAATAAAAATAACACGGACATATATAAGAAAAAAAAGCAAGAAATTAATATGTGAAAATAAGGAGAGAGGAGGAAGCTAAATTTGAAAGAAGAATAGTTTTTAAATGTAAAGAAGAACCGAAAATATTTTACAAATTCGTAAACGGGAAGTTAAAAAGATATGAATGAGTGGAAAGGCTAAAAGAAAAAATGTATTCTACAAAAAGGACGAAGAAATTGCAGAAATATTAAATAATTTTTTTCATCAGGTAAAGGTTGAGAAAGGGGAACTGATACAGCTGATGAAAACCTTGGATGGAAGGAAAGCAATGGGACCGGATGGAATCTCGTGACAAGTGCTAAATTACTGTAGAAATGAATTATTGGAGCCACTTTATGACATAATAGCATGCTCTATAAATACAGGAAAAGTGCCCTTAGAGTGGAAGAGAGCGAACATTGTACCAATTTATAAAAGTGGAGATAAAACTGAACCACTAAATTATAGACCAGCCTCTTTGATAAGTGTAATGTGCAAGATTTGTGAAGGTATAATAAAAAAAAACAATAGGTCGAACATTTAGAAAAGGAAAACCTGATAAACAAGGGACAGTTTGGATTTATAAAAGGGAAATCGTGTGTCACCAACTTACTATGTTTCTACTCAAGAGCAACAAACGTGGTGCAAGAGAGAGAAGGATGAGCTGATTGTGTATATCTCAATTTGAAAAAAAGGTTTTGACAAGGTTCCGCACAAAAGGTTAATCTGGAAACTACAGCAGTGGGGAGGAATGGGTGGAAAGGTTATCGAGTAGATGAATGATTACTTAACAGGAAATGAGGACGGTGATTAGGGAAGAGAAATCAAATTGGAGGAGAGTAGAGAGTGGAGTTTCTCAAGGCTCAGTTCTGGCACCAATAATGTTCATAATATATATAAATGATATGCTGAAGGGTATAAAAAGTTATAAGAGCCTTTTTGCAGACGATGCAAAGTTAATAAGAAAAGTGAGGACGGAGGAAGACTGTGAAGAACTGCAAAAAGACCTGGATAGAGTGTATAGATGGAGCCAGTTATGGGAGATGGAATTTAATGCAAACAAATGACATGTTATGGAAATGGGGAAAAGTAAAAAAAAAAAAAAAAAAAAAAAAAAAAATACCGAGGAAAACATACAGGATGGGAGAAGAAAACTTTTAAGGTGGTACATGAAGAAAAAGATTTGGGAGTAACGGTGCAAGACACACTATCCACAGAAAAGCACATAAACAAACTATTTGGAGAAACCTACAAGATGATGCAAAATATAAGGGTCACTTTTATGGACAAAGAAATGATGAAGAAAATAACACTGATAAGACCAAAACTTGAATATGCTGCAGTTGTATGGTCGCCTCGCAAAAAGAAGGACATCAAAAAGTTGGAAAGGATACAGAGAATTGCAACTAAAATGGTCCCAGAACTCTCGAATATGACGTATGAAGACAGAATGAAGGAGATGGACTTGATGGACTTGACGACACTGGAACAAAGAAGGGAGAGAGGAGATCTGATCACACTGTATAAGTTGGTAAATAAGTTTGATGAGGTGGATAGAGATGATCTCTTCTCAACTGCGAGAATGCAGAGGTTGAGAGGACATGGAAAGAAACTTAATAAAGGAACCTGTTTGAGTGACTTGAAAAAGTACAGTCTTCCACACAGAAGTGTTAACACATAGAACAGCTTAGGGGAAGAGGCGGTGGAGGCGAGCAAAGTCCAACAAATGAAGGAAAGGATGGATGAATGTAGACATGGAGACGGGACTATTAGAGCTTAGCTCGGGCCTTGTAGATTTCATTTAGGTAAATACAAATAGGTAAATACACACACAGAACATACATTTTTAGGCTGGCTGTTTGAGTACCATTTGGCTGATGGCTCACTAATAAGTTGTTATTTCTATAGCAATATTTATTAGTTAGCGAGGTCCTGACACACCCGGTTGGCATGTTCCAATCTAACGATGCTATTTTCTACTACGGAGGAGACAGCCGATGGCGAAAATTAAATTCAAACATTAAGAGTAAACGGCGGGGAGGGGTACGTTGAACCGCCCACCCTACGACGCCATTACTTGAGTTTCCCGAATATGCATATATGGGGGCACCTCACCCATACCAAGTACCTCCCGGCAGGACCCATCAACTTGCTCCAGCTACTGTTTTCATGAAAGCTCATTTGGTGTCTTCTACTAAGGGTGGTATATTTAAGGTACATCCCGTTGAGCAGGGTCGCCTGGGTAGGGTGCCACATGCCCATATAACCAGAGATGTTGTTCACGGACTCTGCAGATAACAGGTATCGATCCAGTCTCACGGAGCAATCGTCGATCTGACAGTTACTGCAGCGGTGCCCCGTGATTCCACAAAAATACGTATTAAGAAGTGACACCATGACGTCAAGAGTCAAGCCGGTCCCCCGAAACACCTCTGGACATGGCTCACCAGTCTTCTGCACTACTCTGCCGAGGGGCGTGAACTTCTCCAAGCTCTCAGTGTCTTCGCCACAGTGTCTTTGCTGAGGCATATAAGAAACGAGGAACAAAATTAAACAAGAGAAACGGAAATGAGAAACAATATTAACTTATTTTGCCTGTTCTGCATCCGTTTCATAGCATATAGGTGCATTATCATTGATTATTAAAAGAGAGTTTTTACGACTCATTAATTCCTCGATATGAGTTATACACTGAAAATTCCCTTTCTTGCATACATTTTCTTTTCTAAATAAAACACAAAGATCGCTGCGTTATAAAGTGTTCATTTCTTACACTAAATATGAAATACATATGATCAAAATGCATTTCCTGGAGCATTACAACAAAGGTGGCAGCTCAAGGGCACACAAAAAAAGAAACCAATAATAAAAAAAAAGCCCGCTAATCGCTGCTCCCATAAAAGAATCAGAAGAGGTGGCCAAAAGCAAGGTCAAATTCGGGAGGAGAGGTGTCCTGATCGTTGCAGTCTTCGTTAGCCTGGCTCGGGGCGCCGAGACACGGCCGTCCAGAACAGGGCAGAGTCAGGGGTCAGAGCAGCAACACTTGCACGCTGAGAGATACCATTAACCCGGTAGCAGCGGGAATCATGTTTCTTAATGGTCCCTCTATGCGAGAAAAATGAGAAAAAAATCATCATTCACACAAAACATTTCATAATGTATATCAAAGCATTTGTGATCAATTTATGCATCATCTATTTTGGGAGATTTATATCATGGCACAAATTTGGCCCGTTGCTGCTACACGGTAAAGCCACAAATTTGGCCCGTCGCTGCTACCAGGTTAAGTTAAAAAATGACATAATAGGCGGTTTACTACTAATTACCTCTTGAGTATCATCAGAATACCTGCCTCAAACATAATTTCTTGGCTGCCGTGTGTTTGCTGTGAGGTGTGAGGGGGCGAGTGAGCTGTGGCTGTGGTGGAGGTGGCGCTGGCGGAGAGAGCAAGCGGTGGCAGCCTGGCAGCCAACGTGCGCGAGGCTGGCTGAGGCTGCTATATAAGAGGCGAGCCGCCGCGACCACGCCGAGTTGAGTGGTGTCGAGGTAAGCGGAATGGAAGGGAGGAACAGGAGTGTCGCGGGGAAAGGGGGGAGGAAGGGAAAGCGTAAAGATTGAGTGAGAGCGCGAGAAACTAAAGGAAAGCCAGAAAAAGGTTTTGTCGCGCCTATAGCACACCACCCCACGTTGATTTAGTGAATTTTACTAGTTATAATACAGAACAGACAAAACATGGAACAGTGAGCGATAGTGTACTGTACATCGGCGTCAGGAACGACCTCCACCTGCAGAGACAGTGTCCATAAGATAATACCTGAGGGAGTTTACCTGTCCAAAGCATCGTAAAGTGAGCACGGAATCCAACACCACGAGGGAGGAGGGAAGGGAGTTTTTGTGGTGTTGGTGTTTTAAACGTGGGGAGTGTGTGAAGAGAAACTTATAGAATGTACAGGAAATGGTATGTAATGTAATGCTTTTTTCTGCTTTTCTCTTTATTACTTACTTATTACTTTATTATGTTAGTCTTATAATATGTCTAGACACAAAACAAAACCTAGCGAGATACTTTTATTACGGTATAGTTTAGTTAAGTCTGTGTTTAGTGTGTGTGTGTGTGTGTGTGTGTGTGTGTGTGTGTGTGTGTGTGTGTGTGTGTGTGTGTGTGTGTGTGTGTGCGTGTGTGTGTGTGTGTGTTTGTAGGTAGGTAGGTATGTATGTATGTGTGTGTGCTTTACCCCCTTGCCTTCTAGTATTGTGTGACTTCGCTGTTTACAAGCTGTTAGTCACACACGAGGCTTAACATTTCCCCTGAGGCTCACGTTCCCCTCACACACCTTGTTAACTAGGCGTACAACAGGTGTTACTTAATCATCTTTATATACACGACTCCAGCAGCCCAAAACACGCTTCACGTACGTAGGGCTACTTTTACACTCCACTACAGCAAGTTTATAAGCTCCCCAACCAAAAAAATAAGAGACTACGAACATTCCTTGTATATAGTGTTGGGAGTAGATATAAAAAGTAGGAAATCTTAGGAAACCACACAGGAAATATCTTAAGAAGTATCTATTTTTTTATGTGCTGCCTGTAACGCCGGTAGGCTTTCTAGGATGGCCTTTTGGTCGGTCCCATTCCATTAGTGGTGCAGGCGAATTTTATTTATAGTGGCTGCCGTGATGTATGACTTTGCTTGGCCCATGCTGCCCCCCGGTGCTCCACTTGAACGAAGTCATTGAAGTTAGGGTTGGCTGAAGATCTGGGCAGCATGTGGGTAACCTTCCGACACCCGGCGATGGCTTGAAAAATCTGTGTTTTGGTGGAACTCGAACCTAGGTCCACAGACTCACCACGCTGACCACTCGGCCACCACTTCGTTTGGGCGCTTACAATAACCCTGTGTTGAACTATCGAACTGGCCTGACGAGTTGTGGGTGTGTGCAGCGGACTGGAGCAAAACCCCATAAAATATAACCTCGACTCCTTAAAACCCTTGAACGACCCCATAACCTGGTCGACAGCGAGGTAAACTTTGAAAAATGAACGGGAAAAGAAATACTACTTCGGCTCTTTCCACCTGGGACACACACACGTTTTAGCCCATTTTACGTTCCATCAAACAGAGCAGTGAACGCCTTCCGCTCTGGGTTAGTATTCTCGGACCCTTCCTCCTCTCACATCAACTATTTATAAAGGCAAAAAAGGAGATCAATTGAGTTCTCAGGAGTGTTTTTTTATGTTTGTGTTGCAGAAGAAGGGTCACACTACCACCAGGGTCACTAAACTACCCCTGGAAATGGTCAAAACTCCAACGCCTCTCACATCAACTCCAAACGCCAAAATGGAGATCAATCGGATTCTCAGGAGTGTTCTTTAAGTTCGTGTTGCAGAAGAAGGGTCAAACTACCACCAGGGTCATTAAACTACCCCTGGAAATGACCAAAACTTCAACGCCTCTCACATCAACTCCAAAGGCCAAAATGGAGATCAATCGGATTCTCAGGAGTGTTGTTTTTAAGTTCGCGTTGCAGAAGAAGGGTCAAACTACCACCAGGGTCATTAAACTACCCCTGGAAATGCCTAAAACTCCAACGCCTCTCACATCATCTATTTCCAAAGTCCAAAATGGAGATCAATCGGATTCTCAGGAGTGTTGCTTTTAAGTTCGCGTTGCAGAAGAAGGGTCAAACTACCACCAGGGTCATTAAACTACCCCTGGAAATGCCTAAAACTCCAACGCCTCTCACATCAACTCCAAAGGCCAAAATAGAGATCAATCGGATTCTCAGGAGTGTTGTTTTTAAGTTCGTGTTTCAGAAGAAGGGTCACACTACCACTAGGGTCATTAAACTACCCAATGGAAATGTTCAAAACTCCTACGAAAGCCGTGTCAAATATGTGTGTATTTGGGCGCCGATACGTTTTACAATATGGACTCAATACGGCAAAGATGTTACAAGGCTTTTTTCTCCGAGACTTCACATATAAACAAATAAAAAAAAAAACTAGCAAGGAAGGAAAGTGAAAGGAAATGCGATTTGAATTTTCTTTTTAACTTCCTTTCAACATTGAGTAGATTCGGTGAGTCAGAAAATATTTGTTGCATTATTTATTTTTCTTCTTTTTCTCTTTTTCGTGTGCCCGTAGTAGTAAGGTAGTAATAGTAGTGGTGGTGGTGGGGGTGGGGGTGGTAGTAGTAGTAGTGATAGAAGTAGTAGTAGTAGTCGTAGTAGTAGTAGTAGTAATAGTAATAGTAGTAGAAAAGTAGTTATAGCAGCAGCAGTAGTAGCATCAGAGGTAGTGACTGTAGATATCATTATAGCATTATAGGCAATACCAACCTTCTAAGCATATTCGGTTGCTTCATATAAAACCCATATTAAGTTAAGGGTCCGACGAGGCATTCACACCCTAATCTTAACCGCTTCCTAGAAACGGGTAAAGGGTCCCAGCAAGGGCTTGGCTAGGATTGCTGTGCCTGGCGGGGGTACGGAATGCCTCAGACGGACGATGTGAACGTGTGGAATGTTGATTAATACTATGGTGCGTGTGTGTGTGTGTGTGTGTGTGTGTGTGTGTGTGTGTGTGTGTGTGTGTGTGTGTGTATTTTTCCCGTTCAAGAGGCAGAAGTCGTGTAAAAAGTCACGAGAATCACAAAACAGTCCGTGAAAATCCCAGCAACTTCTACGAAAGGCTTTTCAAACAGAACTGAGGCACCGAGACGTTTAAAGACTATGGGCTTCAAATTTTGTTTACTTACTGTCACTTGGGCTTCAGTTATCAAAGTATGAGAGAGAATAGAAATGCCGCGATCCTCAGTAACACGTGAAGAGCAACCAACCTCTAATTTCCCGCAAGAACTCGACGATAGGGCGGGAAAGGCGAGCATCGTGGCCGTAGTAAGAAGCGAGCAGGGAAAACAATATTAGATGCAGCATAACCAAGAGAGAGGAGAGATGCTGCGATCCTCAGTAATGGGTAACGAGCAACCATCCTCTAATTTCCCGCAAGTCGGCTCTCGCACCTAAACTTTACCCGAATATTTGTTACGAGAAGTTTCAGGCTGACGTCGTTTTTCTCAAGATTATGATTGTTCGTGAGCAGGGCAAGCTTCCTGTTCCTTGATGAAGCCTCCTCCTCCTCCTACCCATGCTCAGCCACTCGCTGAGATAAACAACTTGTGGCAAACTTCGGCCGAGTAGCGGTACGATAAGTGCTCTGTACCGTTTACCGAAAGAATCTGAAGTATAATCATAGTAGATACTTCCCCAATAACTTTGGGTAATATGTGAGAAACTGCAATTATGGCAACGCTAGTTTATGAAGATTACAGCACTGTGAAGTAAATTATTCCTTTTGTCGATTAAAATTAAATACTTGAATATTCGAGAGGGAGATTTAAAATAGCGATACGTAGGTTACAAAAGGGTTGAATAACTTAAATTTATTGAAAATCTATACTCTCATTTGTTTGAACAAGATAATTTGTGGGGAAAGGATGAAAATACTTATAACTTTTAGTAACATGCAAGAAACTGTAATTTTGGCAACCCTAGCTTATAAAAATTGCAGCATTGTGGAGTAAGGTGTTCATTTTGTCGATTAAAAGTATATACAGGAGTATACAAAGGAGGAAGGTTTAACTCAGTCTACGACTTGAACTCTTTCATGAGGAGAGTATAGAGACTCCTCTCCTCCCGAAATTGACCTCTCATTTGGCCACTCTTCTATTATAATCTTTTGTATAGGGGCAATGCTTAGCGGCCTTTTTTTCTCAATATTATGTTTTTGCCCTTGAGCTGCTTCCTTTACTGTAAAATATAGCGATACGTAAATTGGAAATACTTGAGCTCAATAAACAGATGAATAGGGGTTGGATTGGCTTTCTCCACTCTCGTTGTGTTTATTTGGGACATCAATCTTCTAAGAGTCCCCGCAGCTTATTGAGTCATTTGGTGCCAGTGTCTTTCAGAGCACCCCAAGTCCTGGCCACGGGCAGATGAACGGACAGGCCGACACATCCAGGGCCGTTCAAAGGCAGTCGGAGGGCCGCTGTGCTACTCAGGTGCTCACTTTCCGCTCACTGACTCGTGCATAGTTTAGCTGCTAGGGGGAGGGCGGCGAGCAACGGTCCCCTACACTGACACACGTAATGGCCTGGAAAAGTGATCTGAATGTGTTTGACATCGGATTTTTTTTTCTCTCTCTTGTGGGATGGATAAGGATAAATGTCAATAATTTTTTTTCTTTCCCGCATTTCTGATATGAGCATGCGAAACGCTTCTGCAATCCCCCCAATCTTTTTATGCGAGACAGTTAAGGTTTTCAGTGGTTTAATAGCGTTTGACAACATATGCATTGATGACTGAAACCCTAATGCCAATAAGAAAATTCCTCTAGACTTAAATTCCTCTCGTCTACCAGGCCTAGTACTAATATCAATCCCTTCCCTCTCCTTTCATCTTAATCATCGTCTTCTAGTCTTCCAATTCCAGCAGTCAAACCATTATTTTGCTCGGTCTTTTCTCGTTCTCCAGTCTTGCTACAACCTACTCTCTCTTCCTCTCCTTTAGAACGCCCTCCTCCTCTTCCTGTGTTCCAATCCTTTACTCATTTCCCGAAGTGAGACCCTCCCCTTCCTTCTCGTTTCCCTTTCCTTTTTTTCTCTTTCTCCAGTCTTGTAATTCCTTACCTTCTCCTCTCCTTTGCATCGCCTACCTCTTCTTCCTGTATTCCAATCCTTCACTCATTCCTCGAAGTGAGACCCTCTCCTCCCTTCCTCCTCGTTTCCCTCTCCTCCTCACTCTCTTTGTTCAGTCCTCAAGTCCCTCAGGGGCTCCAGCAAGACCATCCCTTTCTCCCTCAGCTCTCCTCGTCCTCCTCGCTCTAAAACCTTTCAGGTCTTTTCCTGCATCAAGTAACTATATACACTGCCCCCCTCTTCTCGTTCTCTTCTTTTCATAGTATTCTATCGCTCTAGTCCTGTGGTTCTTAACCTGGGTTCGACCGAACCCCAGGGGTTCGGTGCGCCAGTATCAGGGATTCGGCGAAAACTCTCCGGAACACACTGCAATTTTGCAGTTGAATTTGAAGCCAGTTTTCTTTCATTTTTGTATTAATTAAAATGAGATTTATTTTTTTGTATTATCTAAATATACTCGAATTTTAAAGCCATTTCTTATTAATTTTAGTAAGATTTTTTTTTTTGTCTTCATGCTCGAGGGGTTCGCCTCCTGTGTTGTTAGGGTTCGACGCCTCTGAAAGGTTTAAGAACCACTGCTCTAGTCCATTAGAGTCTCCCCACCCCATCCCTTTTCCTCTGCTCTCCTCGTCCTCCTCGTCTTAAAGTCTTCAAGCTCTTTCTCTGCATCAAGTCCCTCTATACCCCCTTTCCCAAACCTGGGATCGCGACCGCAAGTGGGGTCGCCAAGGGTTATTCCTGGCGTCGCCAAGGCCTCAAACTATCAACCTTTTTTTATTTATTAAAATAACACATATACAACTTAACTAGAGGGGTCACGGTCATGTCTATAGAGGTGCATGATTGGGGTCGCCTGAAAAAAAAGGTTGGGAACCACTGCAAGTCTATACCTTGCCACCTCTTCTCGTTCTCTCCTTCCCATAGTTTTTCAGCGCTCTAGTCCATTAGAAAGAGTCTACCCACCCTACTCATGTCCCTTATCCTCTGCTCTTCCCGTCCTCCTCGTTCTAAAGTCTTCCAGTTCTTTTTCTGCATCAAGTCCCTCTAGACCCTGCCCGCCTCTTCTCGTTCTCTTCTCTGTTTTCCAGCGCTCTAGTCCATAAGAAAGAACCCCCCCATCCTACTCATGTTCCTTTCCTCATCTTCCCTTCCATTCTTCAGTCTTCCATCCTAACAGCGTGGGGCCAGTCAGATCAACTTACGAAAATCACTCCGCCAGTTTCTCCAGATTCTCGGTAGGTTGAGAGTTTGGAATTCCGCGCACTTAGAATACGTATAGTTTTAAGCTGTTTGATGTGCGTGGGGGGCGGGGGGGATGGGAGGGGAGTCGTTGCGAAGTATGAAGGGTTTCGACAATACTTAAAATTCATAGAGTTTGAAGATTTGCGTTGTTGTTGGTGTGTGTGTGTGTGTGTGTGTGTGTGTGTGTGTGTGTGTGTGTGTGTGTGTGTGTGTGTGTGTGTGTGTGTGTGTGTGTGTGTGTTTCGTTCCCGTCAGTCATAAAATATTTGATGAAGTCGCTCAATTTTCCATTATTAACTTAGGGACAATTATTTGCTACTCGATCAGTTAGGATTTCGTCCCCTTCCTCGGTGTACCAAAACGTGTGTATCAGTTCAGTTGAAGGTCGGGGAGACAGCCTTTGCCACGGCCTCCCCTTGACTATTCTTGGCAGGGTTTAGTCCGCTGTAGTCTGATGCTGTTCCCTTTTTTTGCTACTCGATCGGTTAGGTTTTCGTTCCCTTCCTCGGCGTACTAAAGCGTGAGTATCAGTCCAGTTGAAGGTCGGGGAGACAGCTTTTGCCACGGCCTTCCTTTGTATATTCTTTGATGCTTGTAGTCCACTGGTTTTCCCTCTTTTTGCGACTCGATCGGTTAGGTTTTCGTTCCCTTCCTCGGTGTACCAAATCAGTTCAGTTCAGTTCAGTTGAAGGTCGGGGAGACAGCCTTTGCCACGGCCTCCCCTGTGCCTCCTCCTCTTGTCTATTCTTGGATGCTTGTAGTCAGTGTTGTAGTCCGCTGATTTTCCTTTTCGTTGCTACTCGGTCGGTAGGTTTTCGTTCCCCTCCTCGGCGTAGCAAAGCAGTTCAGTTCAGTTCAGTTGAAGTTCAGGGAGACAGCCTTTGCAAGGGACTCACCTTCGCCTCGTCGTGTCTATTCTTGTGTTTTTTTTTGCTACTCGGTCGGTTAGGTTTTCGTTCCCTTCCTCGGCGTACCAAAACAGTTCAGTCGAGTTCATTTGAAGGTCGGGGAGATAGCCTTTGCAACGGCCTCCCTTCTGCCTCCCCTTGTCTATTCTTGGGTGGCTGTAGTCCGCTAGAGTCCGCTGATTTGCTCTGCCCACTTTTTGCTACTCGGTAGGTTAGGTCTTCGTCCCCCTCCCAGGCTGTTCAGTTGAAGGTCGGGGAGATAAGTCTTTGCAACGACCTCCCCTTTGCCTCCTCTCGTCTATTCTTGGATGCTTGTAGTCTGCTGTAGTCCGTTGCTGTTCCCCTCTTTTTTGCTACTCGATCGGTTATGTTTTCGTTCTCTTCCTCGGCGTAGCAAAGCAGTTCAGTTCAGTTCAGTTGAGGGTCATGGAGATAGCCCTTGCTTCCGCTCGTCTTTTCTTGGATGCTTGTAGTCCGTTGTAGATCGTTGTTGTTCCCTTTTTTTCCCAGAACTCAAACTGAACCCGTTTCACTTCTCTGTCTTTCCCGCGCGTATCGACTAGTCCGCCGCGGTCACTCATCCCGCCTTTTACAGTCCCTCTTAAGGCTGGTTTACACGGACGACAGTTTTGCCACGACATGCCACGACAAATGTCGTGACACAAGCTGGGCACGAGAAGGCCACGAGAAAAGTTGTCGCGCATCTATCGTGCCCTTGTCGTGCACGCCCCGTGCAGGTCGCGACAATTGCTTTTACACACACGAAAACGGGCCACGACAAGGGGCACGAGGGGCGTTTCAGGTGGCACGAGGCTGCCACGACGGGCCACGGGGCGCCACGAGGTGTCGTGCCCTTGTCGTGAAGGGGCTACGAGGTGGCACGACAGAATGGGCACGACAGATTTAACATTTTTCTCGTGGCACTGTCGTGACCAAATATTGAGCATGTTCAAAATTTTTCGGGTTGTCGCGACAAGGCCGCGGGGTGGCACAACAAAGTCACGAGGAGTCCACGGGCTGCCACGACAGTTGTATTTACACGGACACGAGGTGGCACGACAGTTTGTCGTGGCATATCGTGGCAAAACTGTCGTCCGTGTAAACCAGCCTTTATTGAAGCGACGTAACTTTTCCCTTCCCACCTCACTCCCAACCTTGAAGCGGCATTATCAGTATTTTTCATCTCATTTTGCTTTCTGGCTTGTGCTCCTCGTTGAAGTACAAAAATAAATTAAATAAGACAGTTGCCCTTTTTTTTCTTCTTCAAACGAACGAGCTGAACCAAAATCACTTTATTCTGTATTTTTATTTATTTTATCATAATTCGTATTTATAAGCTCATTTTACGTTCTGGTTTGTGGTCATCGTTCACGTATCATAACCAATTAAATAGAACAATTACGTTTTTTCTCTTCTTCAAGCGGATGAAAGTTTAATCAAGATCACTCTTAATAAAATTATCAGTATTTTCTAACTCATTTTCCGTTCTTGTTCGTGTGTTCATCGTTCACGTATTATAATAAATGAAATAAAACAATTGCACTTTTTTCTCTTTTCAAGCCAACGACAATTTGTTTCATCGTTTTTATGAGTTAGTTTTCAGTGTCTTTATCTATATTTCTTTGTACCCGCAACTAAGCTTCACGTACCGACCATAATGCGTTGTGAATGTTTCTGTCCGTTGACTCTTGACTCTTGACTCTTGACTCTTGACTCTTCGACAAAAATAGAGACACAGGGAACTAGAAACATGAAAAAGAATAAAACGGGAAATGAAGACTAGAAAAAAAAATACTTCCTCTGGCCTTTGTTGAGTGCCACACTCAACAAAGGCCAGAAATCATTTTTCATGTCTATTTCTTGTCTGTCCACAAAGCTTCACCCAACGACGATAATGCGTTGTAAATGTTCCTGTACGTTGATTTCTCTACCGTGACAAGTATTTTTTCTGGTATTTATTTCCCGTTTTATCTTTTTTTAATGTGTTTTAGTTTCCTGTGTCTCTATTTTTGTCTGTACTCACCACTAAGCTTCACCCAACGACGATAATGCGTTGTGAATGTTCCTGTACGTTGATTATTTTACAGACACTTAACAGAGTGGGAAAGGAAACGGAAGGAAAGAAAAAAAAGTGATGAAGCTTCAAGGTTTAGAAAGAGTGGTCTGGACCAAGTAAAACGGTAAATGAATATGAGAAACATTACTTCCACTGGCCTTTGTTGAGTGTCACAGTAAAAGTCAACTTACATGACATTTACAACGTATTTCCCTCATAGGCGGTGGCCGAGTGGATAGTGTGACGACGCCGCATCCAGAACGACGCGGGTTCACGCCCCGCCCGGTGACACCAAGCTGGGATTTTCCAATTACCGCCGAGTGGCCTAGGACACATGCTGTCCAGAAGACCACCTATCACCCCGGACTCTAGATTCTAGGATCAAAGATGGGCTCCGGGGGACAGCATGAGCCAATGCAAGATGACGCCACTATAAACACTTGCCTGTGCCACAACGGGCTGGGGCCGACCATCAGGCCCTACTACGCAAGACTACTGTCGCCACAGGCGAAGACGTAAAAAATAAATAAATAAATAAAGTACACAGAAAAGGAGATTGAAAACTATTGAAAAAGATGAAATGGGAAAAGAATATCAGAAAGAAAGACTTCCAGTGAACTTTTAATAACGAGACGGTGCAGGTACGGCTCATTTTCAGGCTTGGAGTCAGTTATCCTTCTCGTCTTCCTCTCCCCTGTGTAGACCAGAGTACTGTCATAAAACTGTGATAGAAGTAGACTCAGACTGAGGGAGAACAACAAAGGAAAATATTTAAAACATCACATCACGTAAACGATCGATGGGGTGCTATGCTATTTAAAAAAAAAAAAATGGAAGCATACGTTTAGCTGCGCGTGGCGGCGGATCCCTTTGAGCCACACAAGGTCAGAGCAACATCCGGGTTACCACAGATAACTTCCCCAGGTTTCTTTAGGTATCCATTTATCGACCAGCCCGAAAGGAAGGATGAAAAGCTGGGGGAGCTGCACACCGACTGCCCAGGCCGGGATTTGAAACCACTACCGCAGATCCGTAGTCAGGGACGCTAACCACTGCACCGCGGAGGTGACACGAGAAGTCAGCCTTGAAAATATACGACAAAATCATCGCGGACTTTTCATTTTTTCGTGTCAGATGAATATTCTGACAGCTCATCATGCGGAAATAAAAGACCACCCACATGGAGCAAGAAAGATGAAAATATTGCTCAGGATATTTTTTTTTGCAAAATCTAAATGACAATTTTAATTAAATGCGATGTTAGCGTAAAATTTTTTTCGTTTTCCTTAAGACATATGTGTCAGGTTTATGACGGGGCGTTGGATACCGTGTTTTTCTCGAGACGGACTGACAGAAAATGAAAATGACTTGAGGATGCAACAGTATTAAACAAATTCATATCCGATGACTAACGTTTGGGAAAATGTGGAGAAATTCTGAATCTAAGAAGAGAGAAAAAATATTGAATTTGAAACACTTCAACATTCTTACAGTGAGGGAAAAGGCTGAATAATATGGCAAACCCTTCAGAGCGGGTCACTCTGCCTTCATAACCACAGAGAGGGGCTGAGGCGTCAGGGAAGTGCCGCCAAAGTGGCCCCTGGCGCGGTGACCTCTCATCTCCTCACTGGCTCAGTTGGTATGGTGCCGTGACTTCATTCTGAAGGTCCAGGTTCGATTACCGGCACTCGGTGGTGTATACTTAGAGAATTTTCACTGTAATATCACATTTGTTCTGATGTTAATTGATTTTTGGGCGTCAGCGATAGGAAATACGACGATGTGTTATATTTTTTTTATATAGTCTTAATCATGCCAACACTTTCACACCTGGATAACCTTGCTACGCGCGCGCGCGCACGCACACACACGCACACACACACACACACACACACACACACACACACACACACACACACACACACACACACACACTGATTATTTCCGTTGATTACGAGTAGTTACTGTCCCCCCTTGAGCAAGGGGAATGGGGTGTGTGGTGCGTGAGGTCCTGGCAGTACCCAGAGATCGACGATAATGAGCACTTGCTCACGTCGGGAGGGTACTTGTTGGCGAAAGCGAGTCCAACTCGTGATCAGGCCATGGTGAATTACGCACACACACACACACACACACACACACACACACACACACACACACACTTGTGACTCGCCGCTCACCCCTGACAGAGGTCGGACGTGGGTCACGGCGCTCCGGAAAGAGCAGACCGGGGCCAGCCTGTTGGCCTCCTCCCTTCCCCTACTTTCCCCCTCTCCCATTTCATCAAAACCCCAACACCGTAAGAAACATTTGTGACATGAAGCCTTATCATGGTGACAGACAGTGAGTGCAGTGCGTTTGTGGTGCCATGAAGATACTGAAGAGTTCAAATGTCCAGTGTGACGCCGACGCGGCCTTACCATTCGGCCGACCCCCCAGGTCCTCCCAGATACACTACCCCGTCCATCGTGCGGCTGGAAAAATTATGTTCAGGCGCAGTGCAGTGTTGAGGCCCGTCACTCAGGTGGAGGCATGGGTGGGGCAATCAGCACTCCGCTCAACATAGAAGGCAGTGTAGGCCAGGTGCAGAGACGATAGCGTTCCCACGCCTACTGCGGGCTGCCGCTCGCGGTCAGCCTCTTGGCAGATCAACGCTAAGCCCATAAGCTGAGTGACGGTCGAAACCGCCTCTACCTCTACCCTACCATCACTGCGACCTGCCCCTTTCTGACCTGGGGTTGACCTGGGGCTAAACACCAGACCCGCCACCCGAAAGACCACCGCCTCCTCCCGCACAAACGCACTGCATTCCACCTCACCTCCACTCCTCCCGCCCTCAACTATTTCATCACAACTTTCCCACAATGTAAACCACAAACACCCTATACCCCTTGCTTATTGTACTTTTCCCCTTTTTGTTTATTCTATTTCAATATTGTTTTTTTAACGTGTATATTTTCAGCTTAACGGCTGCAATCTCTTAATAAACCGATTATCATTATTATTATTATTATTATTATTATTATTATTATTATTACACACACACACACACACACACACACTAGCAGTGCAGTGCTTAGAGTGTTCGGTTCGGCTCGGCTCCTATTCTCGGACGTGGTGGAGACGGGTGGGCAGGCAGTATCCTTTAATCCGTGACCCTGCCCACCCTGCAGTGAATAGATGTTTTTCTTCCTTAACAACACTATTATGCCAACACGTCCATATCAAAAGCGCCAACTTAACCACGTAAGTCGAGGGTTGCTCCGCTTCCAGCTCTGCCAGCGCCAAAAGCAAGTAACCTAATCGTGAAAACCTAAAGCTTTCAGACCCCGGCCTTACTCACTCATGGAAGATACAAGCAGGTGAATACAATTAGGGGAGCGCGCGCACACACACACACACACACACACACACACACACACACACACACACACACACACACACACACAAACACACAAACACACACACACACACACACACACATAGTTAGTTAATTAGTTTTATTGACCACAAAAACTGTCTTATAAGAAACGTTACAATGAAAGGTCCAACACAAATGATTTTCATGAGTTACGTCTCTGAACAATAAAAATATCTTACATTAAAAAAAAAAAAAACCTTTTCTAGCCGCATTAGCAGACATTTATAAGGACTATAAATAAGAAACGCCCAAAAATACAAATAAATACCTATAAACTAAAACAAACCAGACACTAAAACATATACAATCAGGCGAAAGCCACAAGAACCACGAAAATAAAACGACTCTCTCTAAAAATTGAATACTACCCAAAGTTTAATGAGCTCCAGTAAAACCAAACACTAAAACAAATACAATCAGGCAAAAGCCACAAAAAAGCACGAAAATAAAACGACTCTCTAAAAGTTGAACCCTACCCAAACTCTAATGAACTCCAGTACCCAGTAAATATACTACTTGTGAATTTTTTTAAAGACAAAACGATATTAAAAAAAACTAAAACAATTGCATCTAAAAAAAAAAAAATAATAAAATATATTTGATCTGAAACAAAATTAAGAAATAATGCGGGCTATGGAAACATACTCAAACTAAAATACATTAAAACATCTCCAAACGAGCAACGTAAGATTAAGCGTGACTAATTTAAAGGACTAGGTTTTGTAAACATCCAGGATCCTGTATATTATATGGCATCTTTGGGCGTCATCATATTGGTCAAGTCAAGGATATATTAGCAAAGTTGTGTGTGTGTTAATGTGCAGTCCTGTACTACATGCATCTCTGTCTGGATCTGACCTCAGACACACAGCCCAGTGGCAACTTTCCTCGTCCCCTTCCGTTCCATCTTCCTACCTCCACAGCCAGCGAGTGTGCGGACACACGGAGCCGCGTGCACGCAATTGGGTGGTGCTCGCTAATGTGAGTCTTGGCCTCGTACACAGAAGGGACAGATAAACTTGGATTCATTTTTTTATGTGTTACACGCTTAGAGGAGGTTGAGTTAATAATATTAGCTTTTAGCTCTCTAAACAATGTCGTCAGTTACCCTGTTCATCGATGTATATCCAAGTCTGATAATTATTCTCCATGACGGTATTTACTGATAAAATTAATGGGTCATTCTTTGCCTTTCACGCCACATCTTAGAGAAGAAGCTTCTCTGCCTACTTCTAACTAAGGAGTGTAAAGGAGGATAGCCAGACTCAACATTGCATACATCATTGCACGTAGTTAACCTTACGTCAAGTAGATTTTTTAGTGACCAATTGTACAGCTTTTTTTATCGGCCTAAGGTCTGCATTCAGCCACACGCGCGCGTGCCAGCAACTTTTTCTACATTGCCTTTCATTTTAACAATAAATCTCTCTCTTCTGTCGATATTTTCACGCTAACTTCTCCTCTGAACGTCCTCCCGCGGCCCCTCAGCACATAACTTTCTACTCTTGCTTATCCCCATTCTATCCAAATCCCTTATGCAAGAGTTTACCAGCATCTTCATTCTTTCATCCCTTCCGCTGGTAAGCTCTGGACCAGCCTTCCTCTGTCCGTATTTCCTAATAACTACGAATTGAGCTCTTTCAGGAGGAGAGTATCAAGACACCTCTCCTCCAGAAATTGAACTCTCTACCAGCCTCCCATTCTTTTTCTTTTACCGGAGCGGCACCGAACGAGCTTTTATTTTTGTTTTATTGGTTTTCCCTCGAGCTGCCTCCCTTGCTGTAAATTAAACCACCCGTGCCTCTCTCTCGCCAGTCAATCCAATACTCACCTAAACGCTTGGCCCTCTCCTCCCTTCCCGAGCCACCGCTGGTTAAAAAGCTTCCTCCGCACACACAAAGCGCTTGACTTAGCCCGGCCGAGCTCGAAAGAGTGGCGCCGCAATGGCCGTGCGGTGCTCAATAACTCGCCTCCGAAACAATGCAGCCGTGGGATTGGTGTCCTTGGTGATCCGCGGACGAAACGTTCCACCCAAAAAGTCACTTGAAAATACTCTCCCGCCTCGTTTTCTCCTTTCTTCTTTTTTTATTTTTCTACTTTTTTCTTCTTGTTATTTCTTCTTCTTTCTTCTTCTTGTTTTGTTCATGTTCTTTTTCTTTTTCTTGCTCTTCTTTTCAACTTTTTCTTTTTCTTCTTTTTCTTCTTCTTCTTCTTCTTCTTCTTCTTCTTCTTCTTCTTCTTCTTTTTCCTCCTTCCTCTCCTCCTTCTCCTCCTCCTCCTCTATCTTGTGTAAATGAGGGGATAAAGAATGCTCTCATAACATACAGCAGAAAAGCCAGATTTTTCGTAGGAGAAATGTGGCAGAAAATCCATAGGGGGAGTGAACCAAGGTCTTTCGAATTTAAAATCATATTTCCTTTCACTATACACTCGCTGAGATATTTAAGTTGATAAAGGTCTTGAAATGGAAAGAGAGGAGAGAGACTCGGCTGTAGAATGCCCCGCTGCACACGACTTTCCACCCTTGCTCATCCCTATTCTGTCCAAATCCCTTATGCACGAGTTAACCAGCATCTTCATTCTTTCATCCCTCCCGCTGGTCAACTCATGAACAGCACTCCCTCTTCTGTATTTCTTCCAGCCTACGACTTAAACTTTATCAAGAGGAGAGCCCCGCTGCACACGATTTTCCACTTTTGCTCGTCCCTATACCGTCCAAATACCTGATGCACGAGTTAACCAGCATCTGCATTCTTTCATCCTTCCCGCTGGTAAACTCAGAACAGCCTTCACTCGTCTGTATTTCTTCCTGCCTACGACTTAAACTATGTCAAGATGAGAGCCCCGCTGCACACCACTTTCCACCCTTTATCATCCCTATTCCGTCCAAATACCTGATGCACGAGTTAACCAGCATCTGCATTCTTTCATCCTTCCCGCTGGTAAACTCAGAACAGCCTTCACTCGTCTGTATTTCTTCCTGCCTACGACTTAAACTATGTCAAGATAAAAGACCTGCTGCACACGACTTTCCACCCTTGCTCATCCCTATTCTGTCCAAATCCCTGATGCAAGAGTTAACCAGCATCTGCATTCTTTCATCCTTCCCGCTGGTAAACTCATGAACAGCCTTCCCTCGTCTGTATTTCCTCCTGCCTACGACTTAAACTTCATCAAGATAAAAGACCTGCTGCACACGACTTTCCACCCTTGCTCATCCCTATTCTGTCCAAATCCCTGATGCAAGAGTTAACCAGCATATATATTCTTTCATCCCTTCCGCTGGTAAACTCAGAACAGCCTTCCCTCGTCTGTATATTCTCCTGCCTACGACTTAAGCTTCATCAAAAGGAGAGCCCCGCTGCTCATGATTTTCCACTTTTGCTCGTCCCTATTCCGTCCAGATCCCTGATGCACGAGTTAACCAGCATATACATTCTTTCATCCCTCCCGCTGGTAAACTCAGAACATCCTTCCCTCGTCTGTATATCTTCCTGCCTACGACGTAAAACTTTATCAAGAGGAGAGTATCAAGAACCACATATACCATTTTAAAGTAAGACTAAAATCTGTTTCCACTCGAGCGGCGGCCATGAAGCTGATTATGGTGCTGGCGGTTCATTCATTGCCACTCGGCGCGCAAGTTCACCCCATAATGTCTCCGTAACGACACGCCGCGTCCACTTACGGCACCTTTTGTGGGCCCGTTGTGGCACTTGTGGGGGTGAGGGAGTTTCCTGGAGCCTTTCCCCACCCCTCCCGCCCTCTATCTTCCCACTCCTCCCGCCTTCTTTCTCTCCATCCCTCCCGCCTTCTTTCTCTCCATCCCTCCCGCCTTCTTTCTCTCCATCCCTCCCGCCTTCTTTCTCTCCATCCCTCCCGTCCTCTATCTCTTCGTCCCTCCCGCGCTCTTTCTCTCCATCCCTTCCGCCCTCTTTCTCTCCATCCCTCCCGCCTTCTTTCTCTCCATCCCTCCCGTCCTCTATCTCTTCGTCCCTCCCGCCCTCTTTCTCTCCATTCCTCCCGCCCTCTTTCTCTCCATTCCTCCCGCCCTCTTTCTCTCCATTCCTCCCGCCATCTTTCTCTCCATTCCTCCCGCCCTCTTTCTCTCCATTCCTCCCGCCCTCTTTCTCTCCATTCCTCCCGCGCTCTTTCTCTCCATCCCTCCCGCCCTCTTTCTCTCCCCCCTCCCGCCCTCTTGCTCTCCATCCTCCCGCCCTCTTTCTCTCCATCCCTCCCACCCTCTTTCTCTCCCCCCCTCCAGCCATGGATAAGCGAGCTACTGTTTGTTTTAATGAGTTGATTATATTACTTTACTTAGAAGTGGTCTGCAGAACACTAATATTGTGATGATACAGACCATTTCCGTTGCAATCATGACTTCCATTTATTTAACTTGTTTTATTGAAGTTTTTCGCACATCATAATACCAAAAAATATATTCGTTTCTACTAAATAATAAAAGAAACGATATATAATTTTGATGCCTCTTCTTCAATATCTTTCCAGCTGCTATCACCTCTCCCTTCCCTTTTTTATTTTTTGTTTTTACAGGATGACGACTTCCCTAATTCTTTTCAACAAAATAAAAAGAGAACAATAACTCTAATTTTGATGCCTCTTGTTCAATATCTTTTAGGCTGCTGTCACCTTTCTCTTTCCTTTTTTCTTTGTTTAATGGACGACTTCCTTATTTCTAACTGCTCTGGAAACGCAAAACTCTTCCCCCTCCCTTTCATTTCTCTAAAAGGCTTCAGATGCGGAAAAGAGGCCCCGTCGACAATGCTATTACTCCCCCCCACCCCCACCCCCCACCCCCCCTCCAAGAGCAGGGCTTCAGCGTTCACGGGATGATTTCTTTCGATTTTACTGCAACGTTGACGCTCAGCTCTCCATCTTTCATGCCGCCACCACAGTGCACGCCTCGTTTACGTCTCGACATAAACAGGACTCGCTCCCTCGTCAATTGTCCTCCGCCTCCCGAGAGAGCAGCGCATCAAGGGTTTACGAGATGACTTTCCACCTTTTACCTTTTAACTGTAGCGGAAACAAACAACACTACTCTTTACGCCTCTGGGCAAAATAAAGTTCCTGGCGAGGGCGGTCATTTATTTCCTCCTGAGACACTGCTATACAATTGCTCCTTACGGCTTAACTTTTCACCTTCTACCTTTTAACTGTAGCGGAAACAAGCAGCACTTCTCTTTAAGCCTCGGGGCAAAATAAAGATCGTGGCGAGGGCGGTCATCCATTTCCTCACGAGAGACTGCTATTGTTGCTTACCGCTTAATATAATGCATCAAAGTTTACGAGACGACTTTCCACCTTTTACCTTTTAACTGAAGTGGAAACAAGCAGCACTACTATTTAAACTTCCTGGGAAAATAAAGATCCTGGAGAGTTGGTCATCCATTTCCTCGAAGAGACTAGCCTACTGTTGCTGTTTAGGGTTTAACTTTCCACCTTTTACCTTTTAACTGTAGCGGAAACAAGCAGCACTACTCTTTAAGCCTCTGGGCAAAATAAATATCCTGGCGAGGGGAGTCATCTATTTCCTCCTGAGAGACTACTATTGTTTGTTGCTTACGGCTTAATTTCTTTCTTTTATCTTTTAACTGTATCGGAAACAAATAACATTACTCTTTAAGCATCGGGGCAAAATAAATATCCTGGCGAGGGGAGTCATCTATTTCCTCCTGAGAGACTACTATTGTTTGTTGCTTACGGCTTAATTTCTTTCTTTTATCTTTTAACTGTATCGGAAACAAATAACATTACTCTTTAAGCATCGGGGCAAAATAAAGATCCTGGCGAGGGGAGTCATAAATTTACTCCTGAGAGACTACTATACTATTGTTTGCTGCTTACGGCTTAATTTTCTTCTTTTAATTTCCTTCTTTTATCTTTTAACTGAAGCAGAAACAAGAAACACTGTTATTTAAGCCTCGGGGCAAAATAAAGATCCTGGTTGTGTGTCTTCGTAGAACCTTGAATTAAAAAAAGAAAGCCTCCAGATATATATTTCACCCACCAATCCGGAGAACTTTGATCTGCAATGGGAACTCACAATATGTATTCCTATCTAACTCTCTAGCAGACATTGTGAGTCTTCGTAGAATCTTGAACTCAAAAGAGAAAGCTTCCAAATATATATTCCCCCCACCAAAACGGAGATATTCATTTAACTTGCAATGGAAACTCACAATAGGTACTTCATTTAACCCTCAAACAGCCGCTGAATATCTCTGTAATACCTTGAACACCAAAACGAAAGCTTTTAGATACATATTCCTCCTACCACTCCAGAAAATGGTCGTTACTCTTTACGAGATTGCTTCCTGTTAGCGTTCAAGAAAGAAAACACTCGATCTGTCTTCCCTTATGGCCACAACATTCCTCCCTGGGTCTTTGAGGGCCCCATAAAAGGCCATTTCGTCTAGAGGCCTTCCCCCAAACCCTCCCCGAAGAATGCGCCGTTAATATTTACGAGACGACCTCCTGTTTGCTGACCAATACACGCAATACTCTCTCTTTCCTCCCTCAAGGCCACCGAGAGACTGAACGTCAAAGCAAAAGTTCGGCTAAGAATTGCTCGTTACTATTTACGACATGACCTCTCGTTTGTCTTACATGAACCCACATCCCCGTCCTTCACCTTCTCGCGGGTAATACATCTCTCTTTCTCGCGAGCGTTTGCAGATCCGGAAGACACAACCAACTTTCTCACGCGAGGCAAAAGATTCCTCGAAGTTCGGTGTCCAAAGTTTCGGCAGTGAATGTCCAACGCTCGGGGGAGATTCTTCATTCTGATACTGACACGACAGCGGTTTCTGATATTCTTTTGAACCACAGTTTCCTGGGCTCGGTGCTGCGTGGTGGAATAGATAGATGGTGGGATATAAAGTAGGGAGCACACGCTATAGCTACGCGTGGCGGCTGTGCTCATCTCCGTCACGTTGCCCCTTTGAGCCTGTGGTGGGAGAGAACCCTTAACCCGACACAGGGCCAGTGCAGCTTCCGGGTTACCACAGTTTACCATCCCCAGGTTTCCCCAGGTACCCATTTATCGACCAGCCCAAAAGGATGGAGAGTCGGGTGGATTGCATGCCGACTGTCCGTGCCGGGATTCGAACCCAGGCCCGCAGTTTCGTAGTTAAGGACGCATACAACTGCACAACGTAGGTAGGTACGGTATAGTGATGCCATGGACTGCTGAAAAGAGAAAATACACCGAAGAAAAGAAAAAGAAAGGAAGATAAAGGGAGGATAGAAGTGGAAAGGAATTACAATGAAAGGAAAGGAAAGCGAACAAAACAAAAGGGAACGGAAGGGAAAGGAGAAAAAGAAAATGGAAAAGGAACACAGGAGAGAGAGAGAGAGAGAGAGAGAGAGAGAGAGAGAGAGAGAGAGACAGAGAGAGACAGACAAAGACACAGACAGACAGACAGAGAGATAAGCCAGCAAGGTCACACATCATTCTCTTTTCTCTCATTCCCAGCGTTACATTCATCCCGGGGCGTTGATACGAGGTAGCAAAACGTAACACAGTCTCATATATTCTTCCCAGCCAGGCGCTGACGGATTGGATTTAGATTTGGTTTTGAATTTCCAATAGCAGGAGGAGGAGCATTCTGTCTCATTACGTTTCCCTTCGTCTCCTTTCCTTTTTAGGTCGCTTGACGGAGCAAAAGGAAAATGTGAGATGACTGAACTTGATTCTTTAATTTTCCCGCTGGTCGAACTTTTGATTACGGATTTGACATCGTACCCTTCCCTTCCTTCTCTTCCCTTCCCTTCCACTTCTTCCCTTCCCTTCCTTTCCTTTCCGCTCCTTCCTTTCCCTTTCTTTCCGCTCCTTTCCATCCCTTCCCTTCCCTTCCCTTCCACTCCCTCCCTTCCCTTCCCTTCCACTTCTTCCCTTCCCTTCCCTTCCACTTCTTCCCTTCCCTTCCTTTCCTTTCCGCTCCTTCCTTTCCCTTTCTTTCCGCTCCTTTCCATCCCTTCCCTTCCCTTCCCTTCCACTCCTTCCCTTCCCTTCCTTTCCGCTCCTTCCCTTCCCTTCCCTTCCCTTCCACTCCTTCCCTTCCCTTCCTTTCCGCTCCTTCCCTTCCCTTCCTTTCCGCTCCTTCTCTTCCCTTCCCTTCCACTCCTTTCCTTCCCTTCCTTTCCGCTCCTTCCCTTCCCTTCCTTTCCGCTCCTTCTCTTCCCTTCCCTTCCACTCCTTCCCTTCCCTTCCTTTCCGCTCCTTCCCTTCCCTTCCCTTCCTTTCCGCTCCTTCCCTTCCCTTCCTTTCCGCTCCTTCCCTTCCCTTCCCTTCCCTTCCCTTCCCCTCTCCTTTCCGTCTCCTCACCTCTTTTTCCCTTACCTTCCTCTACCTTCTCTTATCCTCTCTTCCCTTCACTTCCACTCCTTTCCTTCCCTTTCTTCTCCTTACCTTTTTTTTTCCTTACATTCCTTTCCTTCTCTTCCTCTTCCCTTCTTTTTCCCTTCCCTTCTCCTCCTCTCCTTTCTATTCTCCTCAACTCTCTTTTCCTTATATTCTTCCCTTCCCTTCTCTTTCCTTTCCTTCTCTTTCCCTCCCCTTCCCCTACTTTCCTTTCCCTTCTACTCACATCTAAATCACCTACTTTAATCCCCCTTCTATTCTCTTCCCTCCCCTTTCCTTCCCTTCCTTTCCCCTCCCTTCCCTACCCATATCATCTCTTTTTCCCTGCCTTCCCTTCACATCCCCTTCCTTGCCTTCCCTTCCTTTCCCTTTCCGTCTCTTCTTTTTCTCTAACTTTTTTTCTCCTCCCATCCTTTCCCCTCCCTTCCCTTTCCCTTCTCTTTCCCTTCCATTCCATCACTTCCCTTCCCTTCCCATTACCTCATTTCTTTTTCCATACGTCCCATTGACTCCCTTTCCCTTCCCTTCCCTTCCCTTCCCTTCTCTTCTCTTCCCTTACCCTCCTTTCACTTCTTTTCCATTCCCTTTCTTTCCTTCCCTTCCCTCCCTTTCCCCTCCCTTCTCTCTTTTCTTCTTCGACACCTTCTTACGCTCCTCCTTCCTTCCTTCTTTTATAATTTTTTCCTCGCTTCTTCCTATGTCTCCCTCCTGCCACCCATCATCCTATTTTTCCTTCTTATTATGTATTTTTATTTTCCTCTCTTTCTTCTTCTTCTCTACCTCTGAAAAGTTACTCTCCTCAAACTCCACCACCTCCTCCTACTTCTCATTTTCTTTTTTTTCTCCTCATTCTTCTTCTTCTCCTTCTTCTTCTTCATTCTCGTCCTCCTCTTCTTCTTGTTCTTGTTCTTGTCCTTGCTTTTTGGTTTTCTTCCTTCTTCTCCTCCACTTCCTCCTCCTTCTCTTCCTCCTTATCATCTTCCTCCTCCTTCTCCTCCTTCCCATAGTGTAATGTTATTGTCTCCTCTCCTCTCCTCTCCTCTCCTCCCCTTCCCTCTCCTCTTTCTTTCCTTTAATGAAATCACTAAACAGAAAGCTTCGTAATAACCCAAACGGCTTTCTGTTGCCTGCTCTTTCATGTTTCCTCCTCCTCTTCCTCCTCTTTTCTCCTTTTTCAGCCGGCCAGTGTCGCTGACGTTGACACACACAAGATCGCTTTCTTCTGTTGAAAAGGACACCCCCACCCCCACACCCCCACACACATCTCTCCCGTGGCGCAACTGGTTAGAGCGCTGCGCTCTCATGCTTAGCGGTCTGACAGGGCGGCGGTTCGAGCCCGCTCAGGCCGGATTCTTTCCGTTGACTAGGAGTGGTTACTGTCCCCCCTTGAGCAAGGGGGATGGGGTGTGTGGTGTGTGAGGTCCTGGCAGTACCCAGAGATCGACGTTAAAGAGCACTTGCTCAAGTCGGGAGGGTACCTGCTGGCGATTACGAGTCCAACACGTGATCAGGCCGTGGCGAAGTACTATCTCTCTCTCTCTCTCTCTCTCTCTCTCTCTCTCTCTCTCTCTCTCTCTCTCTCTCTCTCTCTCTCTCTCTCTCTCTCTGTGTTGGTTGTGTTCGCCTTATTTACCTTTTCGGGAAGTTTATATTGACGCTTCATGACAACTTTCTATCCTATTTTTCCATATCAACAACCTTTCTTTCTTCTTCCTTAATTTTTTTTTCATGTGGCCTATAGCGCCGGTAGGCTATTATATAGGGGCCTGATGGTCGGCCCGAGCCCATCATGGCACAGGCAATTGTTTATAGTAACGCCATTATTATTGGCTCAAGCTGCCCCCCAGAGCTCATTCTTGATTTCACTTGCAAAGCTTCTCCTAGAGTCCGGGTTGATAGGTGGTCTTTAGGACAGCATGTGGGTAGTCTTAGGCCACTCAGCGGTGACTGAAAAATCCCAGGTGGTTAGCGGCGGATTCGAGCCCGCATCATGGACAACCCCCTGAATGCGGGGCCGGCACGATAATCACTCAGCCACCGCCTCCGTGTACTCCCTGTCTTACTCTGTCATACTACACGTTCATATTTGATGGAATTTTCACATTATTCATTACCCCCCCAAAGACTCGTTTCTGTCATTTCTATCAAAAACATAAAATATTGATCCTTGTACATTTTGATATCTGTCTCATAAAGGTCAAGGTTGAAGTTATCATGAATTTCATCTTCCAATAACTTCAACAAAGACAGGGTCGATAAAATGCTTCTCCGTCTCCAATCTCCCCCTCATCAGGGGAAAATATCATATACCTATCTGTCTATCTGTCTATTTATCTATCTATCTATATTCTGCTTAAGAGTGCCAATTTGTTTTCCATCCATTTTCCGCTCTCATAACTTTCCCTAAGATGTCAGGCGATGGTTTAAGCCCAGGATTAGTGGCGGTTCAGTTCGGGGATCCTACGAGACTCGATTCTGCAAGGCAACTCGGCGATGGATGATATTTGGGTCACTGGGGCAAGGGCAGGGATAGACAAAGAAGAAGAAAAAGATATGACTAGAGAAGAGTAAGAACTAAAACAACAAGAACGAAAGACTGGTAACAAAATCAGCAATGAGTATACCGTTTGAGAGAGCATCGGCCCGTTTCCTCTCCTTAAGGTTGGCCAGGAGACGCCGAGTGTGTGTTTGGGACATTGTGGCTGGTATCACAAGACACTTTCGCTTCTCACATCAGCTTTTTCTAAAGGTCAAAGGGGGGATCAATTTAGTTTTTTTTTTAGGCTCAGGGTACAGAAGAAGGGTCAAACTACCACCAGGGTCATAAAACTACCCCTGGAAATGCTCACAACTCCTACGAAAGCCTCTACAATTAAATGTTCTTAGGGGGTGATACGTCTTTTAATACGACCCACAGTCTCGCCGAGCAAACAGGGACGTACCTGAGCTTGAGTATACGTCAATTCCCACTGCAATGACACGTCGATTTCCCCGTCTCTCCGCTCTCCGCTACCCCCCAGCTCTCCCCTCCCGCCTCAAGCTTCATTCTTCCTCTCAATCTTCTCCTCTAGTCTCCTTCCCTCCCTTCCATATCGCTTTCTCTTATCGTTTCCCCCTTATCTTCCTTTTTCGCTCCTCTCCTCTCCTTCCCTCTCTCTTCATTTCCTCTCGTTTCCTCTACTTCTCTCTCTTTTCCTCTTCTCTGCTTCTTTCCTTCCTTCCGTCCTTCTCTCTCTTTTCCTCTCCTATACTCTCTTTTTCCTCTTCTCTCTCTCTCTCTCTCTCTCTCTCTCTCTCTCTCTCTCTCTCTCTCTCTCTCTCTCTCTCTCTCTCTCTCTCTCTCAAATTGTAAAGATGAAAACCAATTCAAAATTCAAAGTGGTGGCGGCCGCGATTTTAGATTATTTTGTTGACCGTAAGCTGATTGTTCTATACCTTTTTTTTACTTGATATAATATTCCATGCGACCTTTTCTGAAAACGTTGCCAATACTTCATACGTTGACGACCGTCCGTATGCACTTCCGTGATGGTACAATGGCGCAAATGTGTTAATAGCTTTGTCAACGACAGATGGAGAGTTTATTTTGTTTGATCTTGGTTGTTCACTTCGTCCACTCGAGTCGTTTGAAGTTGAATTAGTTGATGTGTGTGTGTGTGTGTGTGTGTGTGTGTGTGTGTGTGTGTGTGTGTGTGTGTGTGTGTGTGTGTGTGTGTAATTCACCACGGCCTGATCACGAGTTGGACTCGTAATCGCCAGCAGGTACCCTCCAGACTTGAGCAAGTGCTCTTTATCGTCGATCTCTGGGTACTGCCAGGACCTCACACACCACACACCCCATCCCCCTTGCTCAAGAGGGGACAGTAACCACTCCTAGTCAACGGAAAGATTCCGGCCTGAGCGGGCTCGAACCGACGCCCTGTCAGACCCTGAAGCCTGTCAGCAGCGCTCTAACCAGTTGCGCCTCGGAGTGGAGTGTGTGTGTGTGTGTGTGTGTGTGTGTGTGTGTGTGTGTGTGTGTGTGTTTTACGTTTTAGTCAATGGCGTCGGTAGGCTTTCTTAGTGGGGCTTGTTGGTCGGCCCAGTCCGTTATGGCGCAGGCAAGTGTTTACAGTGGTGCCATCTTGCTTGTCTCATACTGGCCCCGGGGAACATTCTTGATCTTTACAGTGTTAATCTAGAGTCCGGGATGATAGGTGGTATTCAGGAAAACATGTGGGTAGTGTTAGGCCACTCGCCGGTGACTCTGGACTCGTGATCGCCAGCCAGTACCTTCCGGAGAGGTTTGATAGTCGTTTCATCGATCTACATGTACTGCAGGGACTTCACACGTCACTCACACCGTCCCCCTTGATCAGGCCAGGGAGATGTTGCCGCTCCTTCGCAGCGGAAAAAACCTATGGGCCTAAGCGGTGGGCTTTTAGGAAAGAGGCTTAGTTCACTGCACCAAGGGGGTTGTGAGTGTGTGTGTGTGTGTGTGTGTGTGTGTGTGTGTGTGTGTGTGTGTGTGTGTGTTTATAGTAGGGGAAGCAGCTCAAGGTCAAGGAAAAATAATTGAGAGAGAAAAAAGCAACTTAATCACTGACCGTATAAAAGAGGGTATAGATGAATGGCCAAAAGAGAGGTCAATTTTGAATGAAGGTGTGTGTGTGTGTGTGTGTGTGTGTGTGTGTGTGTGTGTGTGTGTGTGTGTGTGTGTGTGTGTGTGTGTGTGTGTGTGTGTGTGTGTGTGTGTGTGTGTGTGTGTGTGTGTGTGTGTGTGTGTGTGTGTGTGTGTGTGTGTGTGTGTGTGTGTGTGTGTGTGTGTGTGTTTCCATTACTCACACCATTATAATAATCAGATGACTGAACTCCACAAGCGACAGATCTATCAGCGTGCTTGTCATTCCCTGTATTCGTTAACTCCGCGGTAAGGGAACTCCAAGCCTCTCAAAAACTGCCTCGAGCGAACACTAACCACGTAACTCCGATAAAAGGTATGACTTTAAGCAGTATCGATTGGTCCCGCCAGCATCCAGCACACTCAGCGAGATGTAAAGTATCAACAGGGAGGAGGGGCCGAGGTAAACCTTTCTCCATAATTACATTTTTTACACGTTCAGAGGAAACTTTCTCACTCCCAGTTCAAGCCACCTCTTCACCAACTTTCAAAGCCGCGCGCCTTCTATTGATCCCTCAGCAATTACTTCCTGTCTCCCCTCTTAATCCTGTGCTTCTGTTCTCCTTCACGTTGAGCCTCCTTACGGGTTTTGCTTCTCTCCCTCCGTCACAGCCACGCTCCCCACTCTGAGTCTTGCTTCTAAGGGACAAATAGTCATGCTCGGAGCTCCAATGCATGCACCGATATCATTTGAGAAGTAAAAGAAATGAGGGACAGATGAAAATATGTTGTTTAGGCTACAGAATATGATGAACAGAAGTAAAAATGATGTCCACTCTGAGTCTTGCTTCAAAGGACAAATAGTCATGTACGGAACCCGGATGCATGAACCCATAAATATATAGACGAGATTATCATTTCAGAGAGAAAAGAAATGAGGGAAAGGGGAAAGGATGTTGTTTAGGCGGGAAAATATGATGAACGGACGATGAACCAGACTAATATCCTTTGTGACCTTTGGAAACTTTATTGTGAGCCGAAAGCATTTCAAAATACGGAGTTAAACACAGCCACATTTAATAAGGCTTTCGTAGAGGTTGTGTTAGTATTCCCATGGGTAGTTTTATGGGAAAAGTGACGCCAGACTAATTTCCTTTGTGGTCTTGGGAAATATATGTTGCGAGTCGAAAGAATCTGCAAATACGGACTCAAGGCTCTCCTCTTGTCGCTCCAAGCAGTCTCATCGCAAAGGAAAGACAGTGAGAGAATCTAAAGCCCCAACCTGCCCTTCCCTAAGCCCCAGGTACATCTTATCTCGGGCCGGGGATGCGTCCAGTGCTCAAGTTACCAGCGCCGGAAAATCTAGTGCGATGTGGAAACCCGAATATCAACCCCAACTTTGGCGCCTGGATGTCGTGGCTCAAAGGCTTTGCGAGGTGGACATTGCGGTATTAGTGGCGGCACCTTCCATGTTGCTTTATCAGTAATTTGGTTTGTCATGGCCACCAAACACGATGATGAACTAGCGGATGGGCGGCAAGGATTTATCTTTTACCTTTTGTTTTACCTGTAGTTTAACATGTCACACTGCTCACTCTTTTCTCGACACGGGAGGCAGCTAAGGCCCAAGAAACTAAAACAGGAAAAAAAGGCCCGCTATACGCTGCTCCAATAAAAGAAACCAGAACGGAAGGCCAAAAGAGAGGTCAGCTTCGGGTGGCGAGGTGTCCCGATAGCATATTCCAGTCTCTCAACGGGCATGTGGTCCCTGAGTGAGGACG
This sequence comes from Eriocheir sinensis, assembly GCF_024679095.1. Classification (NCBI taxonomy): domain Eukaryota; kingdom Metazoa; phylum Arthropoda; class Malacostraca; order Decapoda; family Varunidae; genus Eriocheir; species Eriocheir sinensis. The sequence goes on along the minus strand of NC_066532.1, from coordinate 8,482,160 downwards.
CTGGTCTGTAGCTTCGAAAATAACCACGGGGCGCTCTGCAAACTACTCTCATCGTGATTCCCACTGAAAATTAGCCTGGATGACCCAAATTAAACCTAACCTAACCTAACCTAACCTAACCATAACCTAACCTAACCTAACCTAATTTAACCATAACCTAACCTAACCTAGCCTAGCCTAACCTAACCTAACCTAAACCTAACTATACCATAGCCTAACCATACCATAACCTAACCTAATTTAACCTAACCTAACCTAATTATAATCTAACCTAACCTAACCTAACCTGCTGTTCCCCCAATACTCTCTTCGGCGAGCAGGAGAGAATATCAGCTTGTATGTAGGCGGCAACACGTGTCTTTCACTATGTGTTTTATCAATAACCTGACACGCCACAGCATCGTCCAACATACGTGAGGAGATGAGAATGTGCTAAGTGGCAGCAGCGAGTCTCCCAGTTATTGCCTCTCCCATAATTTGATTCTGTAAAATACTCAAATTTCCAAGGATAAGATTATAGTCTCTCTCTCTCTCTCTCTCTCTCTCTCTCTCTCTCTCACTCTCTCTCTCTCTTCAAAAAGGAATGGTACGAAGTAGGATTTCACGCTTTTTAACACCCAGCAACTTAAAATACTCTCTCTCTCTCTCTCTCTCTCTCTCTCTCTCTCTCTCTCTCTCTCTCTCTCTCTCTCTCTCTCTCTCTCTCTCTCTCTCTCTCTCTCTCTCTCTCTCTCTCTCTCTCTCTCTCTCTTCAAAAAAGGAATGGTACGAAGTAGGATTTCACGCTTTTTAACACCCAGCAACTTAAAATACTCTCTCTCTCTCTCTCTCTCTCTCTCTCTCTCTCTCTCTCTCTCTCTCTCTCTCTCTCTCTCTCTCTCTCTCTCTCTCTCTCTCTCTCTCTCTCTCTCTCTCTCTTCATATAAGGTACCATACAACGCACTTTCACTTTTCAACAACCAGAAACTCACAACCTTTCCAGAATCGGCTCTCCGCGTTTGCCTCTCGAGATTAACAATGGCCCTGATTGGTCCGCTGCCTTACACCATCAATCAGTCGCTCAGCGCGTGCCTGTAACGACCGTGGCCTTGGCGTGACCTGAATGCCGAGCCACCCATGGAGGATAAATCTCAATTTCAATTAGTAATTAATCAAATATGTGAGGTGAATTTCCTTAATGACACTGGGCCACTAATTGAGATTTCTCCCCATTCGCAGCGGCAAATGGATTCTAATGAGCGGTTCTTTATCCTTTGCTCTCTTTTATTCGCTCACAGGCTGGAGGAAATTTAGATGTCCATAAAAACTGCTGTGTGACTATGGGCCATATTCATAAACATTTCCGCGCTCAAGTACACATATTTGGCAAGGCTTTCATAGGCGTTTTGGGCATTTCCAGGGGTAGTTTTATGACCCTGGTGGTACTCTGACCCTTCTTCTGTACCGTCAACCTAAAAAAACAGGCATTACAACCCGACCGATCTCCTTTTTGGCCTTTGGAAATAGTTGGTGTGAGGGGTGGAAGACTTAACATATTCTTTAACTTTCTTCCGCCCAAACACACACATCTAACAAGGCTTTCGTAGACTTTGTGGACATTTCCAGGGGTAGTTTTATGACCCTGGTGGTAGTATGACAAAGTTTCAGTACCATGAACGTAAAGAGCCGCTCATGAGGAAGCATTAACCTCATTTTTGTCCTAGTATAGCATCTTAAAAATTACTTCAGTGTTTTTTCCCGTACAAGTTTGATGCTTCTGGGTGCCACATATGACCAACCTTCTTCGCCTGGCTAGGATGGAAAACCCACATCTGTCTTTTCTCTGTTTCCTGGCTCCTCGATTGCCTTACGCCACTTCTACCTCATCCTCACAGGTTTTGTACGTTTTTTTCTCCCCACAACGAAGTACTATTCCTGGAAAACGTCAGGGGCTCGAGATTATAGAGACGGCGGACTTTTTGCTCTTTTCTCTGTTTCCTGTCACCTGAATCGCCTTACGCCACATTTTTACTCCATCTTCACCGATCATTCACACTCTTTTCTCCCCACAACGAAGTACTGTTCCTGGAAAACGTTAGAGGTTCGAGATATAGAGAGGACGGACTTTTTCCTTTTTTCTCTGTTTCCTGTCACCTGAATCGCCTTATGCCACATTTTTACTCCATCTTCACCGATCATTCACACTCTTTTCTCCCCACAACGAAGTACTGTTCCTGGAAAACGTTAGAGGTTCGAGATATGGAGAGGACGGACTTTTTCCTTTTTTCTCTGTTTCCTGTCACCTGAATCGCCTTACGCCACATTTTTACTCCATCTTCACCGATCATTCACACTCTTTTCTCCCCACAACGAAGTACTGTTCCTGGAAAACGTTAGAGGTTCGAGATATGGAGAGGACGGACTTTTTCCTTTTTTCTCTGTTTCCTGTCACCTGAATCGCCTTATGCCACATCTTTACTCCATCCTCACCGATCACTCATAGACTTCTACCCCCGCAACGAAGTACTGTTCCTGGAAAACGTCAGAGGCTCGAGGTATAGAGAGGGCGGACTATTTTCTTCTTTTCTCTGTTTCCTGTCACCTGAATCGCCTTATGCCACTAGAGTACTTCATCCTCACCGATCATTCACGGACTCTTCCCCCACAACGAAGTACTGTTTCTGGAGGTCAGGAGCTCGAGGTATATATAGAGGATGGTCTTTTTTCTCCTTCTTGCTATGTCTTCTGAATTACCTTACGCCACTTCTTTCTTCTTTACTTCATCCTCACATATTATTTTCGTTTTTTGTTTTTCTCATCGCAATAAAGTACTGTTCCTGGAGAAGGTCAGAGGCTCGAGGTAAAAAGAAGGGGGACTTTTATCATCATTTTTCTGTCTCCTGGATTGTTTTACGCCACTCCATTAATTAGTTCTCACCGATCATTCACGGACTTCTCCCACCACAACGAAGTACTGCTTCTGGGAAAGGTCAGAGGCAGGAGGTATCTCGTGGGCGACTGGGCGGATTTTTTCTTTTCCCTCCGTTTTTGCCCGTCATATATATGCGATATATATATATATAAAGCCGGGATGAGCTATATATATATATATATATATATATATATATATATATATATATATATATATATATATATATATATATATATATATATATATATATATATATATATATATATATATATATATATATATATATATATATATATATATATATATATATATATATATATATATATATATATATATATATATATATATATATATATATATATATATATATATATATATATATATATATATATATATATATATATATATATATATATATATATATATATATATATATTAATATATATGAATATATATATATATATATATATATATATATATATATATATATATATATATATACAGCAAAGGAGACAGCTCAAGGGCTTAAAAAAAGAAAATAATGAAAAAAAAAAAGCCCGCTACTTACTGCCCTTAAAAAGATTAGAGAGGAGCGCCCGAAAGAGAAGTCAATTTCGGGAGGAGAGGTGTCCTGATACCATCCTCTTGAAAGAGTTCAAGTCGTAGGCAGAAGGAAATACAGATGAAGGAAGATTGTTCCAAAGTTTACCAGCGTAAAGGATGAAAGAGTGACGATGCTGGTCAACTCTTGCATAAGGGGTTTGGACAATTTAGGGATGAGCTTGAGTATAAAAAAAAAAAAAAATATATATATATATATATATATATATATATATATATATATATATATATATATATATATATATATATATATATATATATATATACATATATACATATATATATATATATATATATATATATATATATATATATATATATATATATATATATATATATATATATATATATATATATATATATATATATATATATATATATATATATATATATATATATATATATATATATATATATATATATATATATATATGTATATATATATATATATATATATATATATATATATATATATATATATATATATATATATATATATATATATATATATATATATATCTGTGGTGTGTGTGTGTGTGTGTGTGTGTGTGTGTGTGTGTGTAGCGGTTCAGGCGTTTTTCAACTTCTTGGTTGTTTTCTCTATTTCTCTAACAAGAGATCGTTGACGGCTGTTCAGATTTGTCAACTGGCATCCAAGATTCATGTTATCTAGACGTCTTTCGGTCTATAGGAAGACCCTCTTCAGGAGAAGTTCGGAGTGGAATGAAAGTGGGTGTTCGTTCGTTTGGTTTTGAGGGGCTTGTACCCTCGCGGGCTGTATGCCATAGGCATACTGGATAATCTTATGGAATGATTACTGCTTCCAGGATAGAGACCCCTCAGCGTGTGCCCACCGCATCACAGAGGTGATTGTCTCTGGAATGGAGGCATACATTCCACGTACTTTCTCTACTCCTCATGCTAAAAAGCCTTGGTTTAATCACGCTTGTTCTCGTGCTGTCAAAGATAGAGAGGCAGCTCACAAGAGGTACCAGAACCTTCGCACTCCTGCCAACCATGATCTTTATATTTCTGCCCGGAATCGCGTCACATATATTCTTCGACTTACAAAAACCTCTTTCATAAATAGAAAATGTCAAAAAACTTGCTTTTTTCTAATTCTTCCCGGTACTTCTGGCACTTAACCAATAGTATCTCCTTCAATTTTACTTCTTCATCTTTCCCTCCTCTTCTTAACCCTGACGGCAGCACCGCCGTCTCATCTATCTCTAAGGCTGAACTCCTCTCTCAAACTTTCTGTAAAAAATCCACTCTGGACGATTCTAGGCATATTCCTCCTACTCATACTCCCTCTGACACCTTTATGCCTGTTATTAAGATTCTTAAGAACGATGTTTTCTATGCCCTCTCTGGCGTCAACTCTGAGAAGGCTTATGGACCTGATGGAGTGCCTCCTATTGTCCTTAAAAACTGTGCCTCCGTGCTGACACCCTGCATGGTGAAACTCTCTCGTCTCTGCCTATCAACATCTACCTTTCCTTTCTGCTGGAAGTACGCGTTCATACAGCCTGTGCCTATGAAGGGTGACCGCTCCAATCCTTCTAAATAGCCCCCTACAGCATTACTTTCCTGTCTATCTAAAGCTTTTGAATCACTCCTTAACCGGAGGATTCAAAAGCACCTTTCCACTTCTGACCTTCAATCTGACCGCCAGTATGGGTTCCGCAAGTGGAGTTCTGCTGGCGATCTTCTTGCTCTCTTAACTGACTCTTGGTCATCCCCTCTTATCCGTTTCGCTGAAACTTTCGCAGTTGCGCTATTTTTTTCTTTTTCTTTTACAACAAAGGAGACAACTCAAGGGCGCAAAAACAGGAAACAATAATAAAAAAGCCCGCTACTCGCGGGTCCTAAAAACAATCCAAAGAGGTGGCCGAAAGAGGGGTCAATTTCGGGAGAAGAGGTGTCCTGATACCCTCCTTTTGAAAGAGTTCAAGTCGTAGGCAGGAGGAAATACAGATGAAGGAAGATTGTTCCAGAGCTTACCAGCGTGAGGGATGAAAGAATGAAGATGCTGATTAACTCGTGCGTAAGGGATTTGGATAGTATAGGGATGAGCATGAGTAGAAAGTCGTATGCAGCGGGCCAGCGGGAGGGGGGGGAGGCATGCAATTTGCAAGTTCAGGAGAGTTGTCAGCGTAAAAATAACGATAGAAGATAGAAAGAGAGGCAACATGGCGGCGGAATTTAAGAGGTAGAAGACTATCAGTAAGAGGAGGAGAGCTGATGAGACGAAGAGCCTTAGACTCCACTCTGTCCAATAGATGGTATGCACGTGACGTCATGATCCCAAGTAAACAATAATAAACTGCTGGGTGGCCGTGGCAACCGCGAACGCCGCAACGATGGTTATAAGCGGTGTTGTGCTTTTGGCTGTTCAAATAAGGAAGGTAGAGACAATGTCTCATTCTACAGATTTCCTAAAAAGTTCACATCGAAGAAAAGTGAGCTTGAAGCGGCCATAAATCGCAGAGAACTGTGGATAAATGACCGACCTACCGATAAAATAAAAATCTAATAGACTACAGAGGTAGGTATACTACCGTAATATTTGTCAAAATTATTCAAGTTGTACCCACATCAAGGTGATTTATCAAAACACTACCTGGGGTCACCACAGAGGTATATAACTGTTGGGGTAACAGTATAAAAAAATTTAAGATCCACTGATATAGATACTACGTACATTAAACAACCACACTACATATAAAATATTTTACCTTAGCTGTGATGACGCACACCGTGGAAGCATTCCCTTGATTGATGTCTGTGATGAGTAGCTCACTGACCCATCCAGCAACACTTAAGAACATAAGAACATAGGGAGACTGCAAGAGGCCTAATGGCCTACACGAGGCAGCTCCAGATTTCCCCCAACTACCACCTGTCATCCTCGTCCATGTAACTATCCAGTCTACTCTTAAACCAAGATATCGTCCCTGCACTCACTATATGTGATTGCCGAGTCTATTCCATTCCCCCACCACCCTATTACTAAACCTTGCAATGCTTGCCTATTTCCCTCCTAAATCTATACTTTTCTAATTTAAATCCATTACTGCGTGTTCTATCCCTCTGGCTAATTCTCAGTATTTTACTTATATCGCCTTTGTTGAAACCCTTGACCCATTTGAATACTTCTATCAGATCTCTCTGCACTCTTCGTCTTTCTAGTGAATGTAAGTTGAGATGTTTTAGCCTATCTTGATATGGGGGGTTCCTCAGCCCCTGAATCATCTTGGTCATCCTCCTCTGAACTGATTCTAGCAGGCTGATGTCCATTCTGTAGTGTGGGCACCAAAACAGGACAGCATAATCTAAGTGTGGCCTAACTAACGCAATATAGAGTCTGAGGATTACCTCTGCACTTTTGTTGGTTACTGTCCTGTTAATATAGTCTAATCCCCTGTTAGCCCTATTCCTCGCACTAATACATTGTTTCCTTAGTTCACTAACACTCTCAAATCCTTTCACACTCTGCTCTACCTATCGCTGTGGAGTATTACTATACCCGTGTAATGGGTTGCGAGTTCCTACACTTAGTACGCTATCATTCCTACACTTAATATGCTAGTTCCTACACTTAGTACGCTATCATTCCTACACTTAATATGCTAGTTCCTACACTTAGTACACTATCATTCCTACACTTAGTACACTATCATTCCTACACTTAGTACACTATCATTCCTACACTTAGAACGCTATCATTCCTACACTTAGTACACTATCATTCTTGCACTTAGTACGCTATCATTCCTACACTTAGTACACTATCATTCCTACACTTAGAACGCTATCATTCCTACACTTAGAACGCTATCATTCCTACACTTAGTACACTATCATTCCTACACTTAGAACGCTATCATTCCTACACTTAGAACGCTATCATTCCTACACTTAGAACGCTATCATTCCTACACTTAGAACGCTATCATTCCTACACTTAGTACACTATCATTCCTACACTTAGTACACTATCATTCCTACACTTAGAACGCTATCATTCCTACACTTAGTACACTATCATTCCTACACTTAGTACACTATCATTCCTACACTTAGTACACTATCATTCCTACACTTAGAACGCTATCATTCCTACACTTAGTACACTATCATTCCTACACTTAGTACACTATCATTCCTACACTTAGTACACTATCATTCCTACACTTAGTACACTATCATTCCTACACTTAGTACACTATCATTCCTACACTTAGTACACTATCATTCCTACACTTAGAACGCTATCATTCCTACACTTAGTACACTATCATTCTTGCACTTAGTACGCTATCATTCCTACACTTAGTACACTATCATTCCTACACTTAGAACGCTATCATTCCTACACTTAGTACACTATCATTCCTGCACTTAGTACGCTATCATTCCTACACTTAGTACACTATCATTCCTACACTTAATATGCTAGCTCCTACACTTAGTACGCTATCATTCCTACACTTAGTACACTATCATTCCTACACTTAATATGCTAGCTCCTACACTTAGTACGCTATCATTCCTACACTTAGTACACTATCATTCCTACACTTAATATGCTAGTTCCTACACTTAGTACGCTATCATTCTTACACCTAATACACTAGTTCCTACATTTAGTACGCTATCATTCCTACACTTAAGGAGCTGCCTTGTACAGGCCTACCGGCCTCTTGTAGACTCCTGCGTTCTTATGTTCTTATGTTCACTTAATACGCTAGTTCCTACACTTAGTACGCTATCATTCCTACACTTAGTTTTTTTTTTTTTTACAGCAAAGGAGGCAGCTGAAGGTCAGAGAAAAAAAAACAATAAAAAAAGCCCGCTAATCGCTGCTCACATAAAAGAACCAGAAGAAGTGGCCAAAAGCAAGGTCAAATTCGGGAGGAGAGGTGTCCTGATACCCTCCTCTTGAAAGAGTTCAAGTCGTAAGCAGGAGGAAATACAGATGAAGGAAGATTGTTCAAGAGTTTACCAGTGTGAGGGATGAAAGAGTGAAGATGCTGGTTAACTCTTGCATAAGGGGTTTGGACAGTATAGGGATGAGCATGAGTAGAAAGTCGTGTGCAGCGGGGCCGTGGGAGGGGGGGAGGCATGCAGTTAGCAAGTTCAGAAGAGCAGTCAGAGTGGAAATATCGATAGAAGAAAGAAAGAGAGGCAACATCGCGGCGGAATTTAAGAGGTAGAAGACTATGAGTAGGAGGAGGAGAGCTGATGAGACGAAGAGCCTTAGCCTCCATTCTGTCTAGAAGAGCTGTGTGGGTGGAGCCCCCCCACACGTGAGATGCATACTCCATACGAGGGCGGACAAGGCCCCTGTATATGGATAGCAACTGCACGGGGGAGAAGAACTGGCGGAGACAATACAGAACGCCCAACCTCGAGGAAGCTGATTTAGCGAGAGAGGAGATGTGAAGTTTCCAGTTGAGATTTTGAGTTAAGGATAGACCGGGGATGTTTAGTGTTGAAGAAGGTGACAGATGAGTGTTGTCGAAGAATAGGGGATAGGTGTTTGGAAGATTGTGTCGAGTTGATAGGTAGAGAAATTGAGTTTTTAGAGCATTGAAGGACACAAGGTTCCTTCTGCCCCAATCGGAAATGATAACAAGGTCTGAGGTTAAGCGTTCTGCAGCCACCAGTCTGGAGTCGTGTACTTCCTGTGTTGATGGTCTTCTATTGAAAGAGGTTGAATAATGCAGAGTGGAGTCGTCGGCGTATGAGTGGACAGGACAGTTTGTTATGGAAAGAAGATCATTGATGAATAACAGGAAGAGAGTGGGTGATAGGACAGAGCCCTGTGGAACGCCACTGTTGATAGGTTTAGGGGAAGAGCAGTGACCGTCTACCACCGCAGAGATAGAACGGCCAGAAAGGAAACTGGAGATAAAGGAACAGAGAGAGGGATAGAATCCGAAAGAGGGCAGTTTAGAAAGCAAAGACTGGTGCCAGACTCTATCGAAGGCTTTCGATATGTCTAGCGCAACAGAGAAAGTTTCACCGAAACGGCTAAGAGAGGATGACCAAGAGTCAGTTAAGAGAGCAAGAAGATCGCCAGTAGAACGCCCCTTGCGGAATCCATACTGGCGATCAGAAAGAAGATTAGAAGTGGAAAGGTGCTTTTGAATCTTCCGGTTAAGGATTGATTCAAAAGCTTTAGATAGATATGAAAGTAAAGCTATTGGGCGGTAGTTTGAGGGATTGGAACGGTCACCCTTCTTGGGCACAGGCTGTGCAAAGGCATACTTCCAGCAGGAAAGAAAGATAGATGTTGATAGGCAGAGACGAAAGAGTTTGACCAGGCACAGTTTTTAAGGACAATAGGAGGCACTCCATCAGGTCCATAAGCCTTCTGAGAGTTGAGGCCAGAGATGGCATAGAAAACATCATTAGGAAGAATCTTAATAACAGGCATAAAGGAGTCAGAGGGGGGATGAGTAGGAGGAATATGCCCAGAATCGTCCAAAGTGGAGTTCTTACAGAAAGTTTGAGCGAAGAGTTCAGCCTTAGAGACAGATGAGACGGCAGTGCTGCCGTCAGGGTTAAGGAGAGGAGGGAAAGAGGAAGAAGTGAAATTGGAGGAGATATTTTTGGCTAGATGCCAGAAGTCACGGGAAGAATTAGAAGAAGCAAGGTGTTGACATTTTTTATTTATGAAAGAAGTTTTTGTAAGTCGGAGAGTAGATTTGGCACGATTCCGGGCTGAAATGTATAGATCAAAGTTAGTTGGACTTCGAAGGTTCTGGAACCTTTTGTGAGCTGCCTCTCTATCTTTAATAGCACGAGAACAAGCATGATTTAACCAAGGCTTTTTAGCATGAGGAGTAGAGAAAGTACGTGGAATGTATGCCTCCATTCCAGAGACAATCACCTCTGTGATGCGCTGAGCACACACAGAGGGGTCTCTCTCCTGGAAGCAGTAATCATTCCACGGGAAATCGGAAAAGTACATCCTCAGGTCGTCCCACCGAGCTGAAGCAAAATGCCAGAAGCATCGCCTCCTTGGTGGGTCCAGAGGATGCACAGGAGCGATAGGACAGGATACAGAAATAAGGTTATGATCGGAGGAGGCCAACGGAGAGAACAGTTTGACAGAGTAAGCAGAAGGATTAGAGGTAAGGAAGAGGTCTAGAATGTTGGGCCTGTCTCCAAGACGGTCGAGAATACGAGTAGGGTGCTGAACCAGCTGCTCTAGGTCGTTGAGGAGAGCAAAGTTGTAGGCTTGTTCACCAGGCTGGTCAGTGAAAGAGGATGAAAGCCAAAGCTGGTGGTGAACATTGAAATCTCCCAAGATGGATATTTCAGCGAAGGGAGAGTGGGTCAAGATGCGCTCCACTTTAGAGTTCAAATAGTCAAAGAGTTTTACATAGTTAGTAGAGTTAGGTGAGAGGGAAACAGCACAGATGTATTTAGTAATAGAATGACAATGAAGTCTTAGCCAGATGGTGGAGAATTCAGAAGAGTCAAGGTCGTGGGCACGAGAGCAAGTGATGTCGTTGCGCACGTAGGCGCAACATCCAGCTTTGGATTGAAATTTAGGATAGAGATAGTAGGAGGGAACAGAGTAGAGATTGCTGCCCGTAGCCTCAGAAACCTTTGTTTCGGTGAGGAAGAGAAGGTGAGGTTTAGAGGAGGAGAGATGGTGTTCCACAGAATGAAAATTAGAACGGAGACCGCGAATGTTGCAGAAATTGATAAGGAAGAGGTTCGAGGAGTTATCAGGACACCTCTCAAGTCGGCAGCCAGAAGGGGAGTCCTCCCTGGGGGAATTCATGGTCCCCCCCCCCCCAGGCGGGGACTCCGAGGCAGTTATTTTTTTTTTCGCCATGTTGAATTTTGAATTTTGGGAAAAGGTGTGTGTGTTTTGTGAATGTAGTGTGGTGTAGAAAGAGAGAGGAACTGTCTTTAGAGAGCATGCTGAACTGCTCTCTGGTGTTGATGAGACAAAAGGGAAACGGTTAGTGAGGACATGGGAAGGGTCTTTGAAGGGCTTCAGCACCCTCCTCGCTTCCCATATATCCTCACCGGGAGTAGCTCACGCCCGTTCGGTAGGTGTCTTCCTACCTACTCCTGCCAACCCTTAGTGGGCTAGTTCCTACACCTAGTACGCTAATTCCTACACTTAGTACGCTACAGTTGTAGGTTGTAAGCTTCCAGACTTCTATAGGCTCTTAAAGTCTTGTGATTATATCTACTTTTGAAGTTTATCAAATACTGATATATATCACTGTGGCGTAAGTCTGGAAGATCGCCACCTAGCAGAGTCGTAATGTCTTTCCCCTTGGGCTTGTGTATATTAAAGTGTCTATATTCCCTTTACACTTTTCACGGTATTGTGCCACAGAATTTGAGTTTAATGTCATAAGGACATAGTCTGCTAACGAAACATCACCAGCAGCTTCTCCGCCATCGCAAATGAGGGTAAGGTGTGGTATGTACAGCGTCCACGGCCAAAGATATAGGGTTTGTTTACCTCTCGACACGGCCAGAGCGTCCGGCCCACGTGTTCGGGGAGGGCTTAATGACGTCAGTGCATACCATCTAAAGAGCTGTGTAAATGGAGCCCCCCCACACACACACACACGTGAGAGGAATATCGCATACGAGGGCGGACAAGGCCCCTGTATATGGATAGCATATGTGCGGGGGAGAAGAACTGGCAGAGACGATACAGAAAACCCAACCTCGAGGAAGCTGATTTAGTAGGAGAAGAGATGTGAAGTTAAGGATTGACCGAGGATGTTTAGTGTTGAAGATGACTGTTGAATATTGTCGAAGAATAGGGGATAAGAGTCTGGAAGATTGAGTAGGGTTGATAAGTGGAGAAATTGAGTTTTTGAGGCGTTGAAGAACACGAGGTTCCTCTTACCCTAGTCGGAAATGATAGCAAGGTCTGAAGTTAAGCGTTTTGCAATCTCCAGTTTGGTGTCTTGTAATTCCTGTTGAGAGGGTCTTCTGTTGAAAGAAGTTCAATAATGCAGAGTAAAGTCATCAGCGTATGAGTGGATAAGACAGTTTGTTATGGAAAGATCATTGATGAATAACAGGAAGAGAGTGGGTGATAGGACAGAGCCCTGTGGAACACCACTGTTGATAGCTTTAGGGAAGAACAGTGACCGTCTACCACAGCAGAGATAGAACGGCTGGAGATAAAGGAACAGAGAGAAGGATATAATCCGAAAGAGGGCAGTTTAGAAAGCAATGACTTGTACCAGACTCTATCGAAGGCTTTCGATATGTCTAGCGCGAAGGCTTTGATATGTCAAGTGCAAAAGAGAAAGTTTCACCGAAACGGGTAAGAGAGGATGACCCAGAATCAGTTAAAAGAGAAGAAGATCGCCAGTTGAACGACTCAGGAACCCATACTGGCGATCAGATAGAAGGTTGTGTGGAAACGTGCTTTTGAATCTTCCGGTTAATGATTGATTCAAAAGCTTTAGACAGACAGGAAAGTAAAGCTATAGGGCGGTAGTTTGAGGGATTGAACGGTCACCTTCTTACGTACAGGTTGCATGAAGGCAAGGTACTTCCAGCAGGAAGGAAAGGTAGATGTTGCTGATATAGGCGGAGGCGAAAGAGTTTGACCAGGCAGGGTGGTAGCACGGAAGCACAGTTTTTAAGGACAGTAGGAGGCACTCCATCAGGTCCATAAGCCTTCTGAGAGTTGAGTGCAGAGAGGGCATAGAAAATATCATTAGGAAGAATCTTAATAACAGGCATGAAGGAGAGGGGGGATAAGTAGGAGGAATATGCCCAGAATCGTCCAGAGTTGTTACAGAAAGTTTGAGGAAGAGTTCAGCCTTAGAAGATAGATGAGACGGCAGTGTTGCATCAGGGTTAAGAAGAGGCGGGAATGAGGAAGAAGTGAAATTGGAGGAGATATTTTTAAGTTGCAGTCTCTGGGAGAATTAGAGAAAGCAAGGTGTTGACATTTGCATGGATAAAGGAGTTTTTGATAAGTCGAAGAATATTTGGTACGATTCCGGCGGAAATGTAAAGATCATCGTTAGCTCTGGTACCTTTGTGAGCTGCCTCTATCTTTGACAGCATCGAGAACAAGCGTGATTAAACCAAGGTTTTTAGCATGGGGAGTAGAGAGTGATGTGGAATGTATGCCTCCATTCCGAGAGACAATCACCTCTGATGCGCTGGGCACACAGAGGGTCTCTATCCTGGAAGCAGTAATCATTCCACGGAATGGAAAGCACATCCTCAGGTCGTCCCACCGAGCTAAAGCAAATGCCAAAAGCATCGCCTCTGGGTCCAGAGGATGTACAGGAGCGATAGGACAGGAAACAGAAATAAGATTGTGATCGGAGGAGCCCAACGGAGAGAAATAGTTTGACAGAATAAACAGAAGGGTTAGAGGTAAGGAAGAGGTCTAGTATGTTGGGCAAGTTAATGGGTCTCCAAGACGGTCGGGAATACGTAGGGTGCTGAACCAACTGGTCTAGATCGTTGAGCAGCAAAGTTGTAGGCTTGTTCACCAGGCTGGTCAGTGAAAGAGGATGAAAGCCAAAGCTGGTGGTGAACATTAAAATCTCCCATGATGAAGATTTCTCAAGGAAGGGAAAGAGGGTCAAGATTTGCTCCACTTTAGAGTTCAAATAGTCAAAGAATTTTACATAGTTAGTAGAGTTAGGTGAGAGATAAACAGCACAGATGTATTTAGGCAATAGAATGACAATGAAGTCTCAGCCAGATGGTGGAAAATTTGAAGAGTCAAGGTCATGGGCATGAGAGAAAGTGATGTCGTTACAGCACGTAGGCGCAACATCCAGCTTTGGATTGAAATTCTAGGATAGAGATAGTAGGAGGAACAAAGTAGATATTTTCTGTCAGTAGCCTCAGAGGCCTGTGTTTCTGGTGAGGAAGAGAAGGTGAGGTTTAGAGGAGGAGAGGTGGTGTCTGGCCACAGAATGAAAATTTTAGAACGAAGAGCGCGAATGTTGCAGAAATTGATAAGAAAGAGGTTCGAGGAGTTAACAAGCACACCTCTCAAGTCGGCAGCCAGAAGGGTAGTCCCTCCTTGGGGAGGTTTCTGGTCCTCCCAGGCGGGGACTCTGAGGCACAGTAATGGTCTGCAATTTAGAATTTAGAATTTTGGGAAAAGGTGTGTATGTTGTGTGAATTGTAGTGTGTTGTGGATAGAGAGAGGATCTGTCTTTAGAGAGCATGCTGACCTACTCTCTGGTATTGATAAGACAATAGGGAAACGGTTAGTGCAGGACATGGGAAGGGTCTTTGGCGGTTTGGAGGCACCCTCCTCGCTTCCCTTTATATACCTCACTGGGAGGACTTGTGCCCACCTCGGTAGGTGTCTTCCCACCCACTCCAGCCTATCGGAAAAGCCTTCTGATAGAGTTCAAGGCACAAGTCTTTTGCTTTCTAAACTGCTCCCCATAACGGTTTCTATCTTCTCTCTGTTTCTTTTACCCAGCTCTTTTCGGCTGTTCTATCTCATGGCGGTGGACGGTCACCGTTTTCCCCAAAACCTATCAACAGAGTGTTTCACAGGGCTCATCTATCTCCCACTTCTTCCTGTTATTCATTAATGATCATTCTTTAACAAACTGTCCTATCCATTCGCATGTTGACGAGACTCACTTGCAATTATTCAATCCTTCGTCAGAAGACCCTCTCAACAGGAATTATACATCTAGATTGGTGCCAACGATTAACCCTAGACCAAGAATATTTTCATTGGGGTAAGAGGAACCCAGTCCTTCAACAACCTGTGCCCACTGCCCATCTACCGACACAATCTTTTAAACACCTGTCCCCACTCTCGTCAACCCCTTTTCAGCTGTCACCTTTCAACATTGGGGACATCCTCAAATTCATCCTTAGTCGAAACTAACTGAAACTTCACATTTCTCTTACTGAATCAGCTTCCTCGAGGTTGGCGTTCTGTATCGTCTCCGCCAGTCTTACTCCCCCCTCACAGATGTCATTTATAGGGCCTTGGTTGTCCGGCCCTCGTATGGAATATTATGCATTCACGTGGGGCCCCACCACAATAGCGCCTCCTGTGGACAGAGGGAGTTCATGCCTTCGTCTCATCATCAGCTGTCCCCTCCTTATTGATGTTCATATTCAAATGGACTCTTTCTTCACGAATTTTTCACGCTGGATTGCTCTTCTGAACTGCTAACTGTATTGCCCAATCTCTTCCTGCGGCCCTGGCAGAATCTTGACTGTCCACTTAGCTCATCCCTACACTGTCCAACCCCTGCAAGAGCACCAACATCTTACCTCTTTCACCCCAGACTGGTAAATCCTGAAACAGCCTTCTCTGTCTGTATTTCCTCCTGCCTATAACTTGACTTCTTTCTAAGACAAGACACCTCTCCACTGAAATTATATATATATATATATATATATATATATATATATATATATATATATATATATATATATATATATATATATATATATATATATATATATATATATATATATATATATATATATATATATATATATATATATATATATATATATATATATATATATATAAAAAAAAACTAAAAATCTCAAATTCTGGAGCAAGGAAATTATAAAAAAAGGTTGAATTTTAAAGCTAAGTACAGTGGAACTGCCTTTTGTTCCATACGGAGAAGTAGTAGACTTATACGTTATAATGTGGTTCAATGGAGTGAGACGCTTACCGGAACCCTAACGGTACCCATTACCAATACTAGTACCGGTTGGATTCCAAGAGCGCTTAGTGACACGCTCGCCAGCCCTGCCTGGCTGGCCGGCTGTGGAGTGTGGAGACGAGCGAGGCCTTGATGTGCTGAGTCGCTGCCCGTCTTCCTGCCATCCGCTGTGTTGCCCTACGTGGTTACTTCGATCCTCTCTCCCGACTCCATTATTTTATTAACTTATCTATTAGATAACTCTTCATGTCCGATTATCTTTTTATAAGATTTGCTAATACTGTTAATGTTATTAGACTGATTCCATCCATAATAACTATATATGCTATTTTTTTTCGAAAAAATAACTATTCACATCATTCAAGGGAGAGAGAGAGAGAGAGAGAGAGAGATTATTCATATCACCGAGGTATCCACTCAGGCACTCAGTCTCAGCCTCTAAATCGTGTGAGGAAGAAATGAAGCACATCATGAGCGACTGATCAGTATGCTGACAGTCGTCTATCTCTTATATTCTGCCGCAGTGTTGCCTCTCTTTTTATCTTCTATTGATATTTTCTTGCTGTCTGCTCCTCTGAACTTGGTAATTGTATGCTCTCACCCCTCCTGCCACCTCTTCCTCCACTCGATTTTTTACTCTAAGGTAAAAGTAAAGTTGGAAGCATACGCTGTAGCAGCGCGTGGCCTCGGTGCTCATCTCCTTAACATTGGCCCTTGAGCCTGTGGCGGGAGGGAGCCCATTACCACGGGACAACAGGGTCAGTGTGACATCCGGGTTATCACAGTTTACCTTCCCGAGGTTTCCCCAGGTACCCATTTATCGACCATCCCAAGAGGGAGGATGAACAGTTGGTTGAGCTGCACACCGACTGTCCGAGCCGGGATTCGAGCCCGGGCCCGCGGAGTGGCACGCTGACCACTAGACCACGGAGGCGTATAGTATATTTCTACCGTAGATCATCCCTATACTGTCTGAATCCCCTATGCAAGAGTTAACCAGCATCTTTATTCTTTCATCTCTTCTACTGGTGAACTCTGATATAGTTTTCCTTTGTCTGTATTTCCTCCTCCGTACCACTTGACCACTTTCAAGAGAGGAGTATCAAAACACCTCTCCATCCAATATTGATCTCTCTTTTGTTCACTTTTTTTCCCTTTTTCTATATCGGACCACAGATAAGTGGACTTTTTTTTATATATATTTTTGCCCTTGAGCTGCTTCCTTTACTGTGGAAAGAAGAAAGCGAATAACATTCAGTTTCTTCCTGTTCTATTTTTTTTTTTTTATCTACTTTTGCTCTCGAATGAGGCATTATTTCTTTGATATTTACTTACCTTTTTATGTAACTTTGCTAAATCTTTTGTTCCTCGAAAAGGAAAATGGCAATTATTGTCAAGCGTTCCTATATCTTAATTCATCCGCACAGACGAGAACGAGGGAACTATTCCTGACGTAGCCCAGGACGCCTGCCAGAAGGACAATGACGAGCCGCCCACCCAGATGCCTGCAGGCCTCAGCATCAAGGACTTCATTAAGGAGAATATTGTAAAGGTGAGAGAGAGAGAGAGAGAGGAAGAATATATTTTCAAGAAATTATAGGGCTCTAACCGATAAAGAAAATTTAACACTCAGACTAAGTTATAGAAACTGCAATAACGCATATATAAAATCCAATAAAATAGCCCCACTGAGTGTCGGGGATCGAACACGGGCCATCTAAGGGAAAGTCTGGGCAGCAAACCAACTGAGCCACTGATGAGCTAAAAGGCCAGTTGTGGCACTCATTCGTGTTACTTTACGGGACTTTTTCGGTGACCTATTTAAGTTTCTCTAATGTATATACATACCTTGTGTGCCATTGTGGATTATTAAAGAGTATCCAGCTATCGCGATTATGAGAGGGTCACCTTTACCATCATGTCTACAGTACACGCCTGGTGCGTCAGGTATAGTGGCTCAGAAGTAGGCATTTCGCGCAAAAGTGGCTGAGTATTTTATTACCCTGACTCCCCTAGATGCCCGAATTCGATCAATGGTGTTGCATTACGGATTTATTTTTCTTTGGGTTATTCCAGTTTATCTTATGTAGCCTATCAATTGTGCGTTGGCACCCATGGTTCTGGTACCGTGAGCACCTAGAGATCTCTTCTGAATTTTGCAAGGTCCATGAGGTTGAGAATTGCAGAATTTTTGTACCAGATAACAGAGCTTGTTCACTGGACTTAGTATAGCAATCTTGAAGGAGTAGCTAAGGATATCGAGCACATCCTTATAATCACTCCTTGGAGGATCTTTCATGGCTGTATGGTTTTCCGGAGTGCCGAGTTCTTGGTAGCCTGTTGTTCCAACATTCAAGATTCATGTCAGATAAACAGATAAAAAAAAAATTACAAGATGTAACCAATCTGTATTTCATCTTGAGAGATCGAAAGACATAGCATGTGCGCATGACAGTCTCCAAACAGTTCAATGCGCTCAGCACCCTTGAGTACCCAATAGAACTGCGTGATACATTTAAATGTATGCTTCACATTATGGTACGGCAAATATATATATATATATATATATATATATATATATATATATATATATATATATATATATATATATATATATATATATATATATATATATATATATATATATATTCTTTATGGATTGAAAATGTTTGAAAAACAGATATTTTTGGCTCAAATCACCCGTCCTAGGCGAAAATCTGTGGTCACAACTGCCCCGCATTTAGGAATTGAATAAATCTAAATAGATTGAATAAATCTTAATCTTATCATTTCTAACCAAAAAACTATTTTTTTTAACGTGTCCGTCTTTGGCGCAGGTAGGCTTTCTTGGTGGGTGCCTGATGGTCGGCCCCAGCACGTTGTGGCGCAGGCAAGTGTTTATAGTGGCGCCATCTTGCTGGCTCATGCTGCCCCCCGGAGCTCAAAGGTGACCCTCTCTTTGTGAGAGATAATCTAGAGTGTGGGTTGATAGGTGGTCTTCTGGACAGCATGTGGGTAGTCTTAGGACATTCTGAAGTGACTGAAAAATTCCGGCTTGTATACCACAGGGCGGGGCGCACACCCGCATCGTCCTAGATGCGGCGCCGTCATGCTCTCCACTCAGCCACCGCCCACCCAATGGACAGAAATTTGAAAATTTGAAAACAAGAAAATTTGTTGTACTTTAGCCGTAAATATAGACGGTGACGAACGAAGTCGAACGAACGCAACTCACATAGGTAAGAACTAACTCTCACTGAACACTGTACGGATGAGAAAGCCGTACTGATATCCATTTGCTGGCGCAAGCACCCTACATAACGCAAAAGAAAACCTTTACCAAGATTGATGTTCTGCGATGAAGGAGTGTTTTCTTTTAGAGTACAGGAAGAAGCTCAAGGGCAAAATAAATAAGGAAAAAAAGCCCGCTAATCACTGCTCCTATAGAAGAAAGTATGGATGAGTAGCCAAAAGTTGCGGTCAAAATATCCAGTGGTATGCTTAGCAAAAACTGAATGCTGGCAGCGATGCTGGCGGCTCTGGCAGCCATGGTTCGTCAGGGGTCACCCACATCATATCAGCTATTCATTATTTTTGTCAACGACCTCATCAAAATGATAAAGGACGGTGCAGGAATAGAAGGATTCTTGTCCTGGCTTCACGTCCTGGTCCTTATGGACGACGGTTTTAGTGGCTACCACACGACCCAACATGATACAGAAAATTAGCATTGTGAAGAAATACTGCGACGAGTACGGAATTAAAATGAACCTGGCTAAAACGAAATTTTGTGTCATTAATTGCGAACAGGGTGATAAGAAACCGCTATACGTGACTGACTTAAGCCCCGTTCACACTGTGCCGACTCTAAGCCCGACTACCCACGACTCTAGGGTACACGAGGTCTTGGGTGTTGATGTGAAAGGGTCGGACATGTCTTGAAAGAGGTCCTGAGACTGTTGCCGAATGCGGCGCCGACGTCATGACGGGAGTCTGGAGTCGTGAGAGTTAGCACAACAAGCTGGCAACTAGTTGGCCGAATGTCCCAGTCAGTCGGCAAGACACCAAGACGCCAATAAAACCTTCCCCCCCTTCTTGGAGCGTGGGAACTAACTTGTCAAATGGAAAAGTCGCTGGGTTGTCGTGGCCCAGAGGCTTTAGTAGTTGAATGGTGCGACAAGTATACGTATTTGGGCTCACCGTTCACGGCAGACGGCTCCACAACATCTGCTGTCAAGGCACACGCGACATCAAAGATTCCTCACGTGCTAAAATATGTATAATTTATAAGGAAAAATATCGACATCACATTCATGGTAATGAAACGCGTATTTGATGCAGCACTGGTGTCCGCTTTACTATTCGGCGGTGAATCATGAATGTCCAATGCTATTAAGTGTATGGTTAAGCTGTACAACTGGTGTCTCAAGGAGCTGCTGGGGGTCAGAAGGTCCACATGCTTGTTACTTAGAGACAGGCGACCCATCTCTTTCCCAGATGAACAACAACATAAATTTTTCAAAAAAATGTGGGCAGAAAGATCTAGCATGAACGATGACCCTCTCACTTTTGCAATAAAACTAGCCCTTGACAGCAATACATCGATCTCCAGACTCATCAGTCAATATATAACGAGCGACGTGAGAGACGCTGAGGCCGATAGGCAAGAATTCATATATTATATCGTGAACAGTGACTCGTCAAGGCGCAAAACATACGTTGAAATTAACCCAACTTTTGCCCTCCATGCAGTGTGCGATACTAAACACTCGATCAACGAAACCCAAAGAATAGCATTCACTCGCTTCCGGGTAAGTGGCCACAGCTTGGCGACTTGAGGAGCGGCTGTTTTGGTGTGGCCTTGTGCAGACGGAGGTGCACGTGTTGGAGCACTGCCCCTACACACAACACCTTAGGCAATTGTATGGCTACAACACTATTCAAGACTTATTCTCAGACAATCACGCCACAAATCTTTAATTAATAATCCACAATATTTTGAGAACATATGAGTGAACTAGCGATAGTGTAAAGCGCACTTTATGAAGATATCAATTATTTATATCACCAGCCTACATTAATTGGCAAAGGTTAGTGTTTGGTTTGCTTTATATATAGTCTTTTAATTGTTTTGGGAGGTATTGGTTTGTACACTGAGGTTGTATGTTGTATTTTTATGCCTGTGTACTTATATCTTAGTTTGTATTTTAATCTACGTGAATGGTTTGTATTTCGAGGTTTTGTATCGGGTTTTATTGGTTATTATACGAATTTTTATGTTTGTGTACGTGAATTTTAGCTTGTGTGAATGGATCTATTATATGATTTGTGTCTTATGAGGTCTCGATATAATTTGTTTTGTATTGAAGTTTTAGGTCAGTGTACGAGTATTACGTCGATGTGTTTGTATTTTACGTTACGTGAAACGTTACTAGTGTTTGAATTTTTTTTTCCTGTTCTTGTTGTTTGCTTGTTTAGTGGTGTCGGTTTGAGCTTATTTTTTTTTTTTTTTTTTTAATTATTGAGAATCACTACGCGCCACCAAAGTACGATATTACGCCTCCATATTATACTTAAGGGACGAAATACATGTCCCTTAACCATAATATGAAGGCGGAAAAACTTAAAAGTAAAGAAAAAGTGGTAAAGGTAGTGAAAAGGCATATACATACATTTGTTTTGGTGTCGGCTGCGGCCATTGGGAGTTGAGCAGTGTTGTCAACGATCCAACGCCTGGTTAGCGATTAGCCAACGTATGTGAGACCAGGTCCCCCACGCGTGTTTTTTTTTTTTTTTTTTTTTTTTTTTTTAGAACACGCACCTTTACCCAAAGGGTTTTGTGAAGGTTTGGGCTGGGTAAAGTATTAGGTAAAGTTGCGTGTTCTAAAACAAAAAACAAAAAAAAACGCGTGGTGGACCTGATCTCACATGCATGGGCTAATCGCTAATTAAACGTACCATCGCTAACCTAGCGTACCATCGCTAACCGGATCGCTGGCAGCACTGCTCACCTCCCAATACTGCAAGAGCAAGAGCCGCCGACACCAAAACAAATGTACGTATGAATAATATGCCTTTTCACTACCTTTACCAATTTTTCTTTACTTTTAAGTTTTCCGGCTTCAGCGACGGGCCAAATCTGTGGCTTTCCCGTGTACCAGCGACGGGCCAAATTTGTGCCATGATATATACCTCCCAAAATAGATGAAACATAATCTAATCACAAATGCTTTGATCTATATTATGCAATGGTTTAGGTGAGGGGTGATTTTTTCTCATTTTCTCGCTTGGAGAGACCAATAAGAAACATGGTCCCCGCTGCTACCGGTTTAAGTATTATATGGAGGCGTAATATCGTATTTTGGAGGCGCGTAGTGATTAAGTGTATAGCTGGACTACAGTTGGTCAATGATAATTTAATGTGTTATTACTATTAATTGATTTTATCTTGTTTTTTATGTGTTTTCTTTTATATGTGTATTATGTGATTTTTTACAAGATTACAGTTCTATATTTGTACAGCACTTTGCGAGAATTTATAGGCTTCACGTATTTTTTTATGTAATTTAATAGAAACTGTGGTCAATACACTATCTCTCTCTCTCTCTCTCTCTCTCTCTCTCTCTCTCTCTCTCTCTCTCTATATATATATATATATATATATATATATATATTTATTTATTTATTTATTTATTTATTTATTTATTTATTTATTTATCTAAAAAGAATACGCGATTGGATTTTCTTTATTTTAGATTTTCGTTTCAGTACAACTGGAGTAAGTAGGAGGGCACCTACCGAAACGGGCGCAAGCCACTCCCAGTGATGTATATGTGGGAAGTGAGGAGGGTGTTGAAGCCCGTCAAAGACCCTTCCCATGTCCTCACTTTCCGTTTCCCTATTGCTTCATCAACACCATAGAGTAGTTCAGCATGCCCTCTAAAGACAGTTCCTCTCTCTCTATCCACACCACACTTCATTCACACAGCACACACCTTTTCCCAAAATTCAAAATTCAAAATGGCGTACAATAACAGAGAGGCTCGGAGTCCCCGCCTCGGGGGGGATAATAAACTCCCCCAGGGAGGCCTCCCCTTCTGGCTGCCGACTTGAGAGGTGTCTTGATAACTTCTCGAACCTCTTTCTTATCAATTTCTGCAGCATTCACGGTCTTCTTTCTAATTTACATTTTGTGGAACACCATCTCTTCTCCCCCTCACCGAAACACAGGTTTCTGAGGCTACTAACAGCAATCTCTACTCTGTTCCCTCCTTCTACTTTTATCCTAAATGTCAATCCAAAGATGGATGTTGCGCCTACGTTCGCAACGACATCACTTGCTCTCGTGCCCACGATCTTGACTCTTCAGAATTTTCCACCATTTGGCTAAGACTTCATTGTCATTCTATTACTAAATACAGCTGGGCTGTTTATCTCTCACCTTACTTTACTAACTATGTAAAATTCTTTGACTAATTGAACTCTAAAGTGGAGCACATCGACCCACTCTCCCTTCGCTGAAATCTCCATCTTGGGAGATTTCAATGTTCACCACCAGCTTCGGCTTTCATCCTCTTCCACTGACCAGCCTGGTAAACAAGCCCACAACTTTATTATCCTCAACGACCTAGAACAGTTGGTTCAGCACCCAACACGTATTCCCGACCGTCTTGGAGACAGGCCCAACATACTAGACCTCTTCCTTACCTCTAACCCTTCTGCTTAATCTGCCAAACTGTACTCTCCGTTGGGCTCCTTCGATCACAACCTTATTTATATATCTTGTCCTATCGCTCCTGTACATCCTCTGGACCCATCGCAGAGGTGGGTGGCTTTTGCTTCAGCATGGTGCGACGACATGAGGATGTACTTTTCCGATTTCCCGTGGAATGATTACTGCTTTCAGGAGAGAGACGCCTATATGTGTGCCGAGCGCATTACAGAGGTGATTGTCTCTGGAATGGAGGCATACATTCCACGTACTTTCTCTACTTCTCATGCTAAAAAGCCTCGGTTTAATCATGCTTGTTCTCGTGCTGTCAAAGATAGAGAGGCAGCTCACAAAAGGTACCAGAGCCCTCGAACTCCTGCTAACCATGATCTTTACATTTCCGCCCGGAATCGTGCCAAATCTATTCTTCGACATACCAAAACCTCTTTCATCCATAGCAAATGTTAAAACCTTGCTTTTTCTAACTCTTCTCGGGACTTCTGGCACCTAGCCAAAAATATCTCCTCCAATTTCACTTTTTCATCTTCCCCTCCTCTCCTTAACCCTGACGGCAGCTCTGCTGTCTCATCTATCTCTAAGGCTGAACTCTTCGCTCAAACTTTCTGTAACAACTCCACTCTGGGCGATTATGGACATATTCCTCCTACAAATCCCCCCCTCTGACTAATTTATGCCTGTTATTAAGATTCTTCGGAATGATGTTTTCCATGCCCTCTCTGGCCTCATCTCTCAGAAGACTTATGGACCTGATGGAGTGCCTCCTCTTGTCCTTAAAAACTGTGCCTCCATGCTGACACCCTGCCTGGTCAAACTCTTTCGCCTCTGCCTATCAACATCTACCTTTCCTTCCTGCTGGAAGTATGCTTTCATACAGCCTATGCCTAAGAAGGTTGACCGTTCCAATCCCTCAAACTACCGCCTTATAGCTTTACTTTCCTGTCTATCTAAAGCTTTTGAAGCAATCTTTAACCGGAAGATTCAAAAGCATTTTTCCACTTATGACCTTCTATTCGATCGCCTGTATGGGTTCCGCAAGAGGCGTTCTACTGGGGATCTTCTTACTCTCTTAACTGATTCTTGGTCATCCTCTCTTAGCCGTTTCGGTGAAACTTTCTCAGTTGCGCTAGACATATCGAAAGGTTTCGATAGAGTCTGGCACAAGTCGTTGCTTTCTAAACTGCCCTCTTTCGGATTCTGTCCCTCTCTCTGTTCATTTATCTCCAGTTTCCATTTTGGCCGTTCTATCTCTGCATTGGTAGATGGTCACTGTTCTTCCCCTAAACCTATCAACAGTGGTGTTCCACAGGGCTCTGTCTTATCACCCACTCTCTTCCTGTTATTCATCAATGATCTTCTTTCCATAACAAACTGGCCTATCCACTCAAGGCACTTCGTTTCATCAGCTCTCCTCCTCTTACTGATAGTCTTCTACCACTTAACTCCGCCGCCATGTTGCCTCTCTTTCTATCTTCTGTCGATATTTTCACGCTGACTGTTCTTCTGAACTTGCTAATTGCATGCCTCCCCCCCTCCCGCGGCCTCGCCACACACGACTTTCTACTCATGCTCAACCCCATACTGTCCAAACTCCTTATGCAAGAGTTAACCAGCATCTTCACTCTTTCATCCCTTGTGCTGGTAAACTCTGGAACAATCTTCCTTCATCTATATTTCCTCCTGCCTACGACTTGAACTCTATCAAGAGGAGGGTAGCAGGATACCTCTCCTCCTGAAATTAACCTCTCTTTCGGCCACTCCTCTGCACTCTTTTTAGGAGCAGTAAGTAGCGGGCTTTTTTTTTCATTGTTGTTTTCTTTTTTGTATGCCCTTGAACTGTCTCCTTTGCTGTATAAAAAAATGGATGTATAATGCCATACAACAGTTACGTATTATATGCTTCCTCAGGCTGTGATCAACCAACAGCATGAGAAGCTTAACGGCGTAAAGGTAAAAGGTAAACTAAAAAAGAATAAATAATTAAGTGGAAAATGAGTATAAAATACCGTTGCTAATAAAAAAATAACAACTAATCGCTCGAGGCATGGTATCTGGGTCCCTTAAGGTAATTAGAAGCACGAGTTATGGAAAGTGAAAGAAACTGAGAGAATGAAAGGAGCGCGTCACCAAATCCTTTCCTTACAATGCACATGGCGTTACTGACCGTGACTGAGCCGTATATTCTGCAGTTGAGCGGCAAAGCGATCTGACTCAGTGTGTGGCGAAGATGTCAGGAACCATACCAGATACATTTGTATGTAATAATTATATCGAATTGACTGGGAATATAATCGAATAAACCGACTCACATGCTTCGAAATATAGGCAGCAGGACACGTCCATAAGCAAGGCATTTAATGCTACCGCTCATGGGCATTTAAATATGTCAGAGAAAAAATGTCATTCACAACCTCTATAACATATAGTGCTGCTAATATTTTTCATACTCAGTTTCGATAAAATTCAAACGTAATCACAATATGCCACGTCAAACGCCCCTTTTATACTTTAACTATTTTGGAAATTGTATATACATTTCTTTGCGAAGATATTTAAGCTTTAATTTATGGATTTTTGTGCCCTCTTCCAATTAAAAAAAAATATTAAAGTTGCATATTGATATAATGTGTCACTTGCAGTTGTGTTCCTAGTTTATTGTCCTTTTCATAGCGGTGCAATACATGTCTCATAATGTTTTAAACGATAGTTCTTTTTATATCATTTTAATTATCCATTTATATAGGTGTGCTTTATAACACATAAACAATCTAAACAATATAGCTCATCACCATTTACTTTCAATCGTAATTTACATTTTACAGGCTCTCGGAGATTCCTTCCTTCGAGCTCGTTATAGCATAGGAACCTTTTTTACAAAACCATAATTCTCTTACTTTTTTTCCAACAGATGGACCAGCAGCATCAGGACCTGGAGGACGTGCGGCACTACAGCGTGGAAGGGGACGAGATGTCTGCCGCGTCACTTTCCTCCCTGACCTCAGGTAAGTGCTGCTGAGAGAGAGAGAGAGAGAGAGAGAGAGAGAGAGAGAGAGAGAGAGAGAGAGAGAGTTTGTGTTTGTGTGTGTGTGTGTACGTGTGTGTGTGTGTGTGTGTGTGTGTGTGTGTGTGTGTGTGTGTGTGTGTGTGTGTGTGCTTGCGTGCTTACGTGCGTGCGTGCGTGCGTGTGTGATTGTGTGTGTGTGTGTGTGTGTGTGTGTGTGTGTGTATCCTTCCGTCTACATGTGGCAGCTGTTCATTTTTTCATTGTCAGCTATACGTTTTTTTATTAAGTAGTTGATTGTAGCCCAACGCAATATCACTATCGGTATTCATTTTCATTCTCAAAACTACACGAAGTTTAAAGCATTACGGTTTAGAATAAAAATAAAATTTAACTACTATTTTGGGCTATTTTTCCATCAACGTCAAAGTTTTGTCGTTTTATAATCTCTCATTACCTCAGGGTCATCACGGGGCGACATGATCTTCGACATCCGAATGGATTGTGGTCAGAAGTTTGAAAAGCTTGCTCGACTCTACCGCGGAGAGGTAGATGAAGACGATTTAGAGAACGACTCCCCGATCAACCCAAACAAGTCATCCCAGATCCCATCATTCTTTCCACATGAGTCAAGCCGTAACACAAATGAGAGTGATGATCACCGTTCCCCTCCTTCCCCAGCACCCTCCTCTCCTTCGTCTTCATTAGGATCAGGGAGAAACTCCTCCTATATTAGTATGACTCATCCCGAACAGCCGCACGTGCCCATCACCCGGAGTAGCGTTAGCAAGACTATTGCTTCTGTCCTGCAAAACAAGTCTAATATTAGTGTCCGTAAGCCTTCCTACCCTGCAGAAGACCATAAAAAATCGTCATTCTCCCACTCCTTGCATACGTCTATTCGTGAGAAGGCCGGTGCAACGTCAGTATCCATTAAACAAACACCCAACGCATCTTCTACGTCTCTTTTCTACAAGGCGCAGCAAACTGGACAGACGCTCCCTGAAAGTAAGTGGAATCCTGATGATGCCGCCGTCACCACGATCAAAAATCTATACACAAACCCAGCTCACCGCTCCGCCACGACCACTAGAGAACCAGATACCACCACGGACAACAAGGTGAAAGCGACAAATGAACCCGTCGTGAATGGACATTTAAATCATAGAAACCAAACCCCCCATAACTTTTCAGAGAAATCAGCGAACCTAAGTTCTGCGGGAAATAAAAAGCGTGATGACCAGAAAGGTGCGGAGACATGGTGCTGATGAAGGACGGCAATGTGCAGAAATGCAAAATCTAGGAGAGTGGCTAACCTCATCTCATCTTTTGCTCAACTGATACTCTTAATAGACATTTCCTCACTTCTGGGCGACGTGCGTGTGGTAACAGTGTGTGCAAGTGAGCTAGGGCATTTATTTTTATTTTTTATCGTTAATAAATATAGCAGTTACAATTTCTTTGGCGTGACTTCATTGAGTCCCCAGTAGTATTTGGAGAAGTCCGCAAAACTAAGCAATGCCGGTGTCATAGGGAATTTGACTTCCCCCTATCGCGGCATCCCCGAACCATTCACCCTAGTGAATTTAGCTTCCTCGAGCCAAAATCCCTGAGGTTACTTGGACCCCCCCTTGGTATCCCCCTCCATTTTTTGGCACCCCCGAGCCATATACTCTAGGGAATCTTTCATCCCTGTACCGAAATCTCTATGGGAATTTAGAACCCCTTTTATTTCCTACTGAAACATATAATTTCATTATTATTCTTATTATTATTAAAATTGATTTAAAAAAATTGATTTAAAAATATTCAAATCAAATTGGTGGGTAGGCGGTGGCCGAAGTGATAGCGTACTGGACCCACATTCGCCGCGTGATGGACGACGCGGGTTCGAATCCTCACGCTACCACTCGGATTTTTCAGTCACCGCCGAGTGGCTTAAAACTACCCACATGCTGTCCTGAAGACCACCCATCAACCCGGACTCTAGAGGAAGCCGTCCAAGGGAATCAAGAACGAGTTCCGGGGGGCAGCATGAGCCAATGCAAGATGGCGCCACTATAAACACACGCCTGCGCCAGAACGGGCTGGGCCGACCATCAGGCCCCACCTGGAAGAAGCCTTGGGCCGACCATCAGGCCCCACCGGGAAGATGCCTACCGGCGCAATAGGCAACAACGTAAAAAAAAAAAAAAAATATATATATATATATATATATATATATATATATATATATATATATATATATATATATATATATATATATATACATCAAACATTATAAACCCGAATTAAATGGCTCAATACTTGTTGTTGTGTCTGATCAAGAGAATTTTGCAACCAAGTGATCGATCGGCTTGAAGCTTGCACGGGTTTCAAGCATCGAGTGACCAGCGCATATCACCCTCAACCAAATGGTTTGGATGAGCGTTTTAATCAAACTCTTAAAACCAGGCTTCAGCGTCTTGTAGACGAGAACCAATATAATTAACAAAAATTCTAATTTTATTGTGGCCAGCAAATTTAGTTGAAAAAAAAATGGCCCTTATCATAACTTTCATAATCTAAAGTGATAAAATAGGAGGGGGCATATTCCCTAGTAAAACTAGGGGTGCCGAAATCCCTAGGGGGGTTCCAAAATCACTGGAGAATTCCACTCGGGGAGGTCATATCCACTGGGGTGCCAAATCCCCTGTGACACCGGAACCATAAAGAGTGAAAACAAGAAAGTGGTCGAGGCAGGAAAATCTTTGAAAGCTTTAGACTCGCAGTGGTTTCCAACCTTTTTTCAGGCGACCCCAATCATGCACCTCTAGACATGACCGCGACCCCACTAGTTTAATTGTATATGTGTTATTATAATATAATAATACCATTTTTGATATTTTGAGGTTTTGGTGACCCCAGGAAAAGCGCTTGGCGACCCCACTTGGGGTCGCGACCCCAGGGATTTGAAAAGGGGCTTTAGAGACTTGGAGCTGATGAGCGGGTGCATAAAACATAAATACGAAGTGTAAAACAGTTGTAAACTTTGTCCTTTATTTTGCTCAAATGACGCTCTATATAGACATTTGCTTACTTATTGGCGACTTGCGTGGTTTATCAGTGGATGATGCATGTGAGCGTAGTGTCCAATACGTGGGCCCCAAAAGATGACTTTTTTTTTCAATAATAAACGTAACAGCTTCGATGTCATTGACTTTTAATTTTCATCCAAGTGGTTATAAAAAGAGCAACGACGGGATACCACAATATGCATGACTAGTTTTTTTTTCGAGAAAACGATCATGTTAGGTCATCCCTATGTTATCAAACAATATGAACCAAACATATTTATCATGGATAAAAAAATACTGTGAGTGACGTACAAGAAGAACAGATGAAAATATACATTGAACTTTCAGTTTATTCCTCATTAGTTATAATGTAAGCTTTATGATGTTAATGAAAGGAGATAAGTTGGATTGAAAATATTTAGTGCTAGAATGGATACAGACCCTCAATGCTGGTCCAGGTCATGGTTTAGGTCCGTGGTTCCCAACCTTTTTTCCAGGCGACCCCAATCATGCACCTCTAGACATCACCGCGACTCTAATAGTTAAGTTGTATATGTGTTATTATAATATAATAACACCATATTTGATATTTTGAATTCTTGGAGACCCCAGGAAAAACGCTTGGCGACCCCACTTGGGGTCGCGACCACAGGTTTGGAAAAGGGGGATTTAGGAGGTAGTAGTGGAGGGGACAGAAAGGATCTCACCAACACACACACACACACACACACACACACACACACACACACACACACACACACACACACACACACACACACACACACACACACACACACACACACACACACACACACACACACACACACACACACACACACACACGCACCCACACCCACACACACTTGGCCCAGATCTGACCGAGGTCAGACGTGGGCCACGGCACTCCAAAAGGAGCAGCCAGGGGCCAGCCTGTTGGCCCCTCCCCTCCCCCATCCCCTACGTCTCCCTCTCCCATTTCATCAAAATCCCAACTCCGTAAGAAATTTTTGTGCCATCAAGCTTCATCGCGGTAACAGACAGTGAATGCAGTGCGTTTGTGGTGCCGTTAAGACACTGAAGAGGTAATGGCGAGTGTGACGCCGCCGCGGCCATACCATCCGGCCGACTCCCCAGATCCTCCCAGGTACACCAGCCCGACCATCATCCGGCTGGGTTAAGTCGGTTCAGGTGCAGTGCAGTGTTGAGGCTCGTCACTCAGGTGGAGGCATGGGTGAGGCAATCAGCACTCCCGTCAACATAAAAGGCAGTGCAGACCAGGTGCATGACGACAGACGTTCCCACACCTACTCTCTCGCTTGTCATCCTCTTCCCTTCTTGTCTCGCCGGTTGGATGCAGATTAGAAGATCTACGCTATGCCCATAAACTGAGTGACGGTCGAAACCGCCTCTACCTGCACCCCGCCCCCCATCAGCTGCGACCTGATCCTTTCTGACCCGGGGTTGACCTGGGGCTTAACACCTGACTCGCCACCCGGAAGGCTACCGCACAAACGCACTGCATTCCACCACCGCACCTCCTCCCCCCTTCCCCCCCCCGCCCTAAACATTTTCATCACAACTTTCCCAATGTCTACCACAGACCCCCGATACCTCTTTCATATTGTTCTTTTCCCCTTTTTATTGTACTTCAATATTGTATTTGTAACGTGTAAATTTTCAGCTTAACAGCTGCTATCTCTTAATAAACCGATTATTATTATTATTATTATTATTATTATTACACACACACACACACACACACACACACACACACACACACACACACACACACACACCGGTCCTGACCCTTACGGGGTCAAGACGTGTCACATGGCGCTCCCCATTGCAGTCACAGGGTCAGCCTGTTGACTCTTTTCCTTTTCCTTCGCTCCCCATTCCCCGGCCAGTCCAATTTATTCGAGGAACTCATTACTCCAAAGAACTTTTGTGTAATGTTGTGACATATAGACATACAGTGAGTGCATTGTGTTAGTGGTGGTGGAAGGATAGTGAGAGCTGTGTCGCCAACGCCTCGTCATCCACTGCGTCCCTGCCGACACCCTGGAGCTCCGAAGGATACCATCTTGGTCACCCAGCAGCAAGGGAAGGTCAGTTCAGGTAACATGCAGTGTGGCAGCCTCGTCATTCTGGTCTGGAACACGATGTACGGCAACTTCATCAACGCTGTGCGCTTGTTCCAATGGCTACATTAACCAGCAGGGCAGAAACCACTACCTGTTTCTCGCCGCTCCAGGAGATTAGCACCTCCTTACTAAGCCTGGGTAAGTGAGTGACCTCCCATAAACTGCCCACCTGCACCACCACCGTCAACTGTCACCTGAACCCAGCCTCTGACCTGAGGATTTACACGTAACCTGACCTCAGCGTCATCTGAAGAGACCGCACCTTGCCCGCCCTCTCGGCATCACCACACTGCACTTCCCCCACCCCCCTACCTCCCCGACCCCAAGCTCAATCGCCCTAACCTTCCCACACATATCAGACACCAAATCCCCATTAGCGAAGTTAAAATGTACCTACTATATGTAAATTTTCAGCCTGACGGCTGCCGTAGCTAAGTAAACCGATTATTATTATTATTATTATTATTATTATTATTATTATTATTATTATTATTATTATTATTATTATTATTATTATTATTATTATTATTATTATTATTATTATTATTATTACACATACACACTTACATACATACATACATCTCTTAGCCGTTTCAGTGAAACCTTTGCTATTGCGCTGGACATATCAAAAGCTTTTGATAGGGTCTGGCACAAATCTTTGCTTTCCAAACTACCCTCCTACGGTTTCTATCCTTCTCTCTGTACCTTTATCTCCAGTTTCCTTTCTGACCGATCTACTTCTGCTGTGGTAGACGGTCACTGTTCTTCCCCTAAACCTATATTAACAGTGGTGTCCCACAGGGTTCTGTCCTATCTCCCACTCTCTTTCTGTTGTTCATTGATGATCTTCTTTCCAAAACGAACTGTCCTATCCATTCTTACGCCGATGATTCCACTCTGCATTACTCAACTTCTTTTAATAGAAGACCCACCCTACAGGAACTTAACGATTCAAGGCTGGAGGCAACAGAACGCCTAGCCTCATACCTTACTATTATTTCCGATTGGGGCAAGAGGAACCTGGTGTCCTTCAACGCCTCAAAACACAGTTCCTCCACCTATCCACTCGACACAATCTTCCAAACAACTATCCCCTATTCTTTGACAACACTCAGCTATCACCTTCTTCAACACTAAACATCCTCGGTCTATCCTTAACTCAAAATCTCAACTGGAAACGTCATATCTCATCTCTTACTAAATCAGCTTCCTCGAGGCTGGGCGTTCTGTACCGTCTCCGCCAGTTCTTCTCCCCCGCACAGGGGGCGGACTCTGAGACGGGCCGTAAGTTAAGGCCCGCGCGCTGCCTTAACTTCACTAAGGCGCCGTTGGCTACGGCCGCGCTACGGCGCCGTATCTTTGCATTCCTTTCACATACTCAAAACTTTTTAAGGCCGCCGTAAGGGGACCTTAGGGCGCGCGCCGCTGCAAGGCGGCCGCGTCTCGGTGGCCAATCAGAGGCAAGTTCTAGTCGGCAAATATGGAGCGTCGACCAATCGCGGGATGTAAACACTAATTAGATGTTGTGCGAACGTTCCCGCGGTGCCCACCCTCTCACGACAATGGAGCCTCTCTCCTCACCCCCTACCTTGCCCCCTACGAAGAAAAGGAGGCCGAACTTTTCGGAAGAGGAGCTACTAATGCTAATAGCACTGACACAAACCTAACCTACCTTTGTTCATAACCTCAGACATTCAGACTATGCTATATTCTATATGCAAGCTATAACACTATTTTTGTGAAAAGTTACCTTTAACATTTATCAGCACTATGGTATATATACAACACTTGCAACACAGTGATGTCCCTGCTCACCCACGCGTGCAAGATACTACGTTGGGAAGGATGGGGGGTGTATCCCCAAGTCTGTAGGATTTAGGAAGGCAAATATGAGGAAAATGGTGTCGTGCGCGTAAACTGCATGCATATATATTTACTCCGTCTTCAATTATGATGCTGTCCATAAAGTATGAGTGCATAGGAACATGGCAACATAACTATCTACTCCACACAAGTTTTCACCAAACTTCCTAGTTACTGTATTACTAAACATCTTACTGGTAGTTCATTCACTTCTTACAGTTGTATAAGTAGTATAACTACGTAAACATCGTTTATATGCATTTCATACCTGTATGAAGGCTGTATGTTCCACTCGTAGCAGCGAAGGAGTGTAGGGAGAGGAGGCCGTAACTCACTTAGGGCGGCCCACACCCGCCTTAACCTGCAGCGCCGTAACTCTCCTCAAAATGACCGCGCCGGTGTTTTGAGTATACCAGCGGAAGCGCTACGGCCGGACTTGCGGCGCCTTAAGCAGCTACGACGCCGTAACTTCGTTTCAGAATCCGCCCCCAGTTGCTATCCATTTACAGGGGCCTTGTCCGCCCTCGTATGGAGTATGCATCTCATGTGTGTGTGTGGGGGGGGGGGGGGGTACACTCACACAGCTCTCCTTGACAGAGTGGAGTCAAAGGCTCTTCGTCTCATCAACTCTCCTCCTCATACTGATAGTCTTCTACCTCTCAAATTCCGCCGCCATGTTGCCTCTCTTTCTATCTTCTATCGATATTTTCATGCTAACTGCTCTTCTGAACTTGCTAACTGCATGCCTCCCCTCCTCCCGCGGCCCCGCTGCACACGACTTTCTACTCATACTCATCCCAATACTGTCCAAACCACTTATGCAAGAGTCAACCAGCATCTTCACTCTTTCATCCCTCACGCTGGTAAACTCTGGAACAATCTTCCTTCATCTGTATTTCCTCCTGCCTACGACTTGAACTCTTTCAAGAGGAGGGTATCAGGACACTTCTCCTCCCGAAATTGACCTCTCTTTTTGGACACAGTGAGTAGCGGGCTTTTTTTTTTTTCTTTACGCCCTTGAACTGTCTCCTTAGCTGTAAAAAAAAAAAAAATGCATACATACATATATACATGCGCGCGCACACACACACACACACACACACACACACACACACACACTCTCACACACACAGTAGGTAAGTAAGTAAGTAAAAATTTATTGACCACAATTTACAATTATGTATATACAAGATTTCAAGCAGTTAAATCTTTAACATAATACATTCGGAAATCACTAATTATTAAACATTAATCTGGTCCATATTTAATAACCATCACTAAAGGCATATTGGGTGCACTCCATAATACGTTAACTACGTATAGTTCCAATCAACACAATACCTGGCAACAACACAAATTCCATTTCTTTGAAGTTCATACAAAATATTTACACAACTTTACTAATACGAAAACAATAAGAACCAAAAAAAAAAAAGTATAATACCTGGGGAAGAGCTGCATCCTAAGGAAAACAAGAAAGAACCTTATAGACTATTTCCGCAATAGGGAATTGGCCATTATCATCAATCAGGTGAGTCAGGAGGTAAAATTATATCTGGTGCGTATGTCCTGTGTCAGGGGACACGACTCAAGTATACGTGCAACTCTTTTTGCACGGCCCCGCACGGACAGAGCCGCTCCGCCACTTCCAAACGTCCCCGCCAACGCCGGTTCCAGCGACTCGTCTCGATCGCAAGGTTATGACGGACGACCCGCAAACGACTAAATGATGGTCTGTGCTTCTCATTGGTTTCACCGCGGCTTTTATAAATGTCATGAACTGCTAGGGCGGGATTTACTATATTGTACGTTTGTCTTCTAGACGATGTTGAATTAGCAACTGATCGTCTCAAAGTTTGAATGCCTGTTCCAATATCATCAACAGCTACATTAATCAAATTCTGTATATGTTTACTTGTGCACGTATTAGTCGCCAAAGTGAGCCTGACGGCGTGCGCCCACGGGTCATCGAGCATACCTCGTCTCTCCGCCCACACTCGGCGGAAGAATTTCCTCTGTCTTGCTATTACTAAGGATTTTAGTGGCGGATACCCGAGCTCCAAGTAACAGATGTCCTTACACGTCGTCATGCGGACCCCAAGCAACTGCTTAATACCCCAGTTATACAGTTTTTCTACGGGTCTCTAGTCTCCATTGAACCACGACTCACAGCCATACAGGATGGATGACATCAAAGCTGCCTCAAACATTTTGTTTTTCTAACGTAAAATGGTATGTCAACATTTTTCCTTAAAAATGACACAAATTTCAAGATGTGGCACATATTTGCTTGGGCGTGGGCGGCAATAGCAGACGACAGGGTTCCCTTACTCGTAAACACACTACCCAGATACACATAAATATCACACCACCGCCCCTCCATCTCGCCAACACGGAACGGTTCACGATCCCCCACAGAAACATGAATTGCAAAGAACTTGGTCTTGATGTTATTCAAAAGCATGCCATTATTGACGCAAAACTGATTTAGTAATGCAAGCTTTCGCTCCATACCGTGGCGTGTTGTCGAGAGGAGGGCGGTATCATCCATAAGGACGAGAAGATGAAGCCACTGTAAGGAACCGTCTGGACTGCAGTTGGACTTAATCAACCTTATCATGAAATTCACAAAAAAATATAAACAGTAGGCAGGATGTTGGTGAGCCCTGCCTGACACCAATCGTGACCGGTAATACAGTTGTACCAATAATAATCATTGTCACCGAGTACATCGCCACCAGCGCTGCTAACATACGTGCGCCGCACCCCAGCTCACGCAACATATGGAACCAAGATCAAG
This sequence comes from Eriocheir sinensis, assembly GCF_024679095.1. NCBI lineage: Eukaryota > Metazoa > Arthropoda > Malacostraca > Decapoda > Varunidae > Eriocheir > Eriocheir sinensis. Next base: position 8,445,343 of record NC_066532.1, on the reverse strand, counting down.
AGAAGAGACCAGGTCTTTCCACGCGCAGGTTTTGACGTCATCAGTAGAATGATAGAGAGAAGGCGGAGAATAATAAGGAAAACGAGAGATATTTCATGGGATATTGAAACATTTCAGTTTTCGTGCGTCTGTTGATCTTGTATGGAACAACTTGACGCGTGGGACCCGATCGTACGCCATCGAAAAGTCGACGAGACAAACAAACAATTTATGCTTCTTTCTCTGGGAAAGATCAATTAACAACGAAGTGTTACACTGTGTTCAACGCAGCCCCGCCCCTGTTGACTTCCTGCTTCCTTCCGGTACAGACTGAACCATATACTTAACCACGTCGACAGCACTATATTATACAACTTTGCTAGACTATTTTTTATATCAATACCACGGTAATTCTTGGATAATAGTATATTGCCTTTCTAAAATACCTAAATCATATGCGCCAACTGCCAAGAAGCAGGGTAAAAGCCAGAGGAAAAGACTGTGTTAAACAATGCTAACAAAGTGTATATCCACTGGGCTGGCAGAATCTTATAATTCCTGGGCTATTCCCATCTGGACCACAAGATATGTCTTGCTGCAGTTTATTTAATTCCTACACAATTACATTAAGCTCAGTATCATCATCAAGTACTGGTATAGTTACATCTTTGTTAAAGTCACTGGGTTGCAAATGTTCTACACCATTCGGGTTATACACCTCTTCAAAGAATATTTTAAAGTCATCAGTGGGGCCATTACTGCTGTAATCTACACCATCATCCTTATACTTCCCCCGCCAGTCTATTACCTGCCACATACGCCTGCCATCCGCATCATCCAAAAGCCTTTCCCACCTGCTCACTGTGACATCTACTGGCGGGGTCACTGGGGCACACACACTGGCACTGGCACACGTGTACAAAATATATGTTAGTTGGCTCACGTTCGTACCAACATCAGCAACCTGGGGAATAACTCAAGAATTTTCCAAGGTAAATTTTTCAACATTGATATTGCAAAACTTGATAGGACATTTTAAGTGAGATTTCTGCTTGCACATTGAGTACAGAACCGCGTGATCATCCAGGGAATCCGCCCGCACACCAAGTGACACGCTATCCACCACAGGGGAGTACAAAGTAACTGCTATGGGGACGTGGTCCGAGGGAAGATCAAGGTCATTGTTCACACTTAAACTCTGACCACAGTGCAAAATTTTGTGTGAGACACAACACACACACACACACACACACACAAGCACCTCCGCCTAAACACAGACACACAAGTGCGCCCGCCTAAACAATTCATGATGATTGTGCCATGGAGTTGAGAAAAATGTCTCTTATAGAAAATAAAATATCTTATATATGCAACTCCATCACATGGATTCACCGGTGCACGGTAAAAATGGCACAGGTAAAAATGGCACGGTAAAAATGGCTGACACCCTGCCTGGTCAAACTCGTCTCTGCCTATCAACATCTACCTTTCCTTCCTGCCGTTCCAATCCCTCAAACTACCGCCCTATAGCTTTACTTTCCTGCTTAAAGCTTATGAATCAATCCTTAACCGGAAGATTCAAAAGCACCTTTCCACCTCTAACCTTCTATCTGATCCGCAAGGGGCGTTCTGCTGGCGATCTTCTTGCCTTGCTGATTGGACTGAAATCTCGGCGGAAACAGATATTGATAAATCTTGAGGGGCCTTCACCACAATATTGAACAATGCCATAAGCATATGCGTACCCTATCGTAACAGACGTTCAGCTTCTAAGAAGAAACCCAAATGGTGGAATAACGAAATTCAAAATAGCCTATCTCTTAAAAAATGCGTATACAGTAGATACATATCAACTCAGAGCGAGGCTGACAAACTAGAATTGGACAGAATTCGCCGCGAAACCAAGAAATTAATAAAACGAAGCCAGAAAAATCTTGAAGAATATATAGCGGAAACAAGTAAATCTAATCCTAAAGAATTTTTTAGCTATGTAAATAATAAAAAGTCACTCACTTGTGGTATCGGACCGCTTGCTAATGAAAATGGTAACCACACGAACGATGAAAATGAAATGGCTACAATCCTAAATAATTTTTTTCGCATCCGTATTTACCGACAAAGATTGTTTATCACCTCAACCGCCGGAGGTTAGAAGGGCCGAAAAGATGTTAAGTGGCGTGCTCATCGTAGAAAGTGACATTTTACGCACAATTGAAAAGATTAAAGTAAGTAAAGCTCCTGGTCCATACAAAATTACCCCTAGGGTCTTAAAAGAAATCAAACATCAAATTTGTAAACCGCTCTCCATCATATTCAATAAATCTTTAACAGCTGGAAAAGTTCCGTCGGATTGGAAACTTGCAAATGTCACACCAATTTTCAAAAAAGGGGGACAAGTCTCATCCAGGAAACTATCGACCAATTAGCCTGACATCTATTGTTTGTAAGTTAATGGAGACTATCATTCGCGACAATATGGTGAAATTCTTCGAAGAAAATAGTATAATAAATAATTCGCAACATGGCTTCCGTAGTAAACGTTCGTGTTTGACTAACTTACTTGATTTTTTTCACTATATTTTTGAGGTGTTCGATGAAAGCAGATCAGTAGATATCATATATCTGGATTTTCAAAAGGCATTTGATAAGGTCCCCCACCAACGATTGCTCAGCAAACTACTGGCGCACGGTATCTCGGGTAACATTCACAATTGGCTTGCGGACTGGCTCTCTGAGCGGAAACAGAGAGTAATTCTAAACGGTGTTACATCTAACTGGCTCGATGTCAAAAGCGGCGTACCTCAAGGATCAGTGCTTGGCCCCATGCTCTTCTTAATTTATGTTAATGATATCGATGATGGGCTCACTTGCAAAGTATCAAAATTTGCTGATGACACAAAAATTGCTAGTAAAGTAACTGCGACACTCGACGAAGAAGCTTTACAATCAGATCTAGATCGACTTGCACGTTGGGCCAATCAATGGCAAATGAAATTTAACGTTGACAAATGTAAAGTGTTGCACATCGGAAAAAATAACAATCGCGTTCGGTACGTAATAAATGGCCAACAACTTTCTGCAGTAAGTAAAGAAAAGGATCTTGGAATCACTCTATCAAGCGATTTAAAGCCCGGTCAGCATTGTTCAGAGGTAGCTAAAACTGCAAACAAATTGGTTGGCTTCATCGGACGAGTCTTTAATAATAAATCGGAAAAAGTAATATTAAAACTGTATAATTCGTTGGTTCGACCCCGTTTAGAGTACTGTGTACATTTTTGGTCTCCATACTACAGAAAAGACATAGAAAAGTTGGAACGGGTCCAACGAAGAGTAACAAAGATAATTCCTAGGTTGAGAAATTTGTCATATGAACAAAGGCTTAAAGAAGTAAATTTATTCAGCCTATCAAAACGAATAATGCGAGGCGATCTAATAGAAGTGTTTAAAATGTTTAAAGGATTCAGTGATATTAATGCGGAAGATTATTTTACAATTGATCGATCAAATAGAACAAGAAGAAATTGTAACGGGCTTGTCGGGGGGCGTTTAAAGGGTGTTGATTAAGACTTCAGCTTCCTTAAGGCGAATTATATTCGTAGCCTTTATGTACAAGAAGCGTCGGAGCGAGAACGACTGTCGTTGTGTGTCAGTCGGACTCTCGTGAAGGAGTCACGAGTTACAGGTTGGAAAATAATTGTTTCAATTGGTCACGTATGTCAAGGTGACCTCTGCGCACCATCGGAGTGCGAAGTATACAAAACTGAGACGGTAAACACTGACGGACGACATTCCTATAAGGTGGCGTGATCTATCTGTCGTAGGTTTTTTCCATTGACAATTGTATGCCTAATTCGTGGTGATATTAAATAATAATAATAATACATTGATATCCTACTATAACAAAATCACAATTTGAAGGTAGGTGGTAAAAGATTCTCGTCGCACGAAGCTAAACACTTCTTCTTCAATCGATTTGTTAATGTTTGGAACTCTCTACCTTGTGATGGCGTTGATAGTACAACAGTTACGGCCTTCAAGAATAGATTAGACAAGTGTTTTGAATCCAACCAGCAACTAAGATATTACTCATAACGTTAAGTTCTTTCGAATACTGGTGTCCTTGTCCGCTTTTATCGCCCGCTTAGTGGTAGCAGTAATGGTAGTTCTTTCCTCTTTCCTACATAATTTCCATGCAGTTTTTCCATGCTGCATGGATCTTTTTCCTTTCCTGCCAGCTTTGGCTGGAGGGATGGGGGGGTGGGGAGGAGCCTTCGCCTTTGCTGTCCTTCATCTTCCACCTTTGATTAGATAGTTAGTGTAGCTTGTCACAAACAACCTCGTAAGGACCAGCAGGTCTGCTGTTGTTTGTTCTTCCTTTGTGCTTCTTTGTGCTCCTACTGATAGTCTTCTATCTCTTAAATCCCGTCGCGATGTTGCCTCTCTTTCTATCTTCTATCGATATTTCCACGCTGACTGCTCTTCTGAACTTGCTAACTGCATGCCTCCCCCCCCTCCCGCGGCCCCGCTGCACACGACGTTCTACTCATGCTCATCCCTATACTGTCCAAACCCCTTATGCAAGAGTTAACCAGCATCTTCACTCTTTCATCCCTCACGCTGGTAAACTCTGGAACAATCTTCCTCCATCCGTATTTCCTCTTGCCTACGACTTGAACTCTTTCAAGAGGAGGGTATCAGGACACCTCTCCTCCCGAAATTGACGTTTCTTTCGGCCACCTCTTTTGATTCTATTTTTGGAAGCAGCGAGTAGCGGGCTTTTTTTATATTATTGTTTCCTTTTTTGTGTGCCCTTGAACTGTCTCCTTTGTTGTAAAGAAAAAAGGTGAAAATGGCACAAGTGGAAAAGTAGGAAAAAATGGCACAGATAAGATGGTAATTATTGAAACAGCATACCAAATATAATTATCCTAATAACTTAATAACTGTTCAAGGTTCTTCCTTCCTTCCGTATAGTCAGTGCATAAATTCTTTAGTCTTATTTGTAGATCGATGTGAACTCTCTTTGTTCTCTTCCTAGGTGTTTCTCCAACTGAGTCTCAAGCAATCACTGCACTCACGACAGCCTCTTCTTGCTTCAAAGTTCTGATCAGCTTCCAGATAGATGGGTGCTGGTATCCAACAAGATGGTAAAAATTGTTGTTCCAGGCTTCACACAAGTTGTTGGTCCTTGGGCCGCCATTCATTGTGGCTTGATGTACGTTCCAAAGCTCTGGAGGAAATCTTGCTGGAATACGCCGAAGGTTTAGTTCTGGAATGCCTGGCTGGGGGTTGCGTTTTCTTTTCTGAACATATGTACCAGTAACATAGGTTTGGTCGAAGTATTCTAGCAGTGGGACTGCCTCGTCAGGACATCAAGCCTTGAGTAATTGCATTCCTGCTGGGACATCTTCAACGGGTAGAAATGCAAGTGAGTCAATTTCTCCACAGATTTGACGAAAGTCTTCTCTCTCTTTGTAATGGTTGGTCAGGCCTAGTTCTTGTATTTTTCTCCAGGTCCTTTGAGTCAGGTGGTAGAAGCAACCTTGTGTGGGAGTCTCTGGTCAAAAAACATTGTTGATGGCTTGGATAACCGTCTACTCAAAGTCAACAATTATGGTTGATGGGTCTGGCTAGAGCTCAATCTCGTGGCAGCGAGATTGTAGTAGGGTTTCATATGTTTCTTGTGTTTTAGTCTGCAGACAAGCATAAACAGTAGAAACTGCAGTATTGCCGATTGGGTTGCGTATTACATAAAGCTGTAGAAATCCAGGTGGAGCCATTGCATAGTTACCATCCATGCGCCATGTTTCAGCAGAAGCAAGCAACTGTAGTGATTCGTCAGATCCAAAAACAATTATTCGGTTGTTACTTGTTAGTTTCTGGTCCGTTATCGAAGAACAGGAATGGCTTTGGTTCGGGCCCTGCTGTAGTAGTCCATTCTCCAGCAAGTTTCAAATCCTCAAGTCTTTCTGGTACTGGTGGATAGAGTTTTGATCTTTGGTTACGCAGAGTTCTCTTTATGGCGTCCTCTCTTTGAAGTAATGCCTTTGCTTCAAATGGCAAGCTTTCCAGGCTGGTGCTGTAAATTTGTCCAGGTTTATCTTCAGTTTCTGCCGCCTTTGTCTTCATGTTGACGATGCATTTAGCGGCTGCTACAGCAGCATTATCAGGGGTGTGGTTATGAGCAGTTGCTGGTACAGGATCAGTCATCTCGAGGCTGGTGGTCATGGTACCTTTGCAATACGAGGTTCTCTTAACACATCTCCATCTAATAGTAGTAGATCTTGTTATCTGCCTTGTATACATATAGCCTTGAAAACAAATCTTCTCTTTTCCTTTATTACTTATTTTGATTTCCATGGTGGTGTTCTGGTAATGCCACTAGCTGATAATGATGGTGTGTTCTTGACTGCTACAGTGGCTTGACTGAGCTGTCTTCAATAAACAAATGTTCACAATGAATCTTTTTGTGGTTCATAAGGTTCAAATGAATGCTAGGATTGTGTTCAGATTTATTGTCGATACCAACAAATATAAATAGACTTTCTTCCATTCACTAAACCAGTTTGGGTTTGAAGGCTCGAACGAGAGGGTATTTTCAACACCTATATAGTTACCAACAAATGTAGGTGAGTAGTGAATAAAGAGAGTGATGACAGCCAAGACCATGAGTACAGGCTTTAAATGTGCCATTTTTTCCTACTTTAACACTTGTGCCATTTTTACCTGTGCCATTTTTACCGTGCCATTTTTACCTGTGCCATTTTTACCTACATCCGGATTCACCTGAAGACTGGAACACTCATCCGAGGAAAGGAATGAGGAAGGCTAATCATATGAATTTCCTAGAAAGAGATGGTTGATGGAGTGAGTTAACAATAAATGAAGATTTTGGTGGATATGGTGAAACGGTAAGTATAGTCAAAACTCAAAGATCTAAATTAAACTTTTTTTTACAGCAAGAGATGCAGGTCAACGGCCAAACACACACACACACACACACACACACACACACACACACACACACACACACACACACACACACACACACACACACAGATTAAGGCCTTGTGTGGCCTCAACAACAACGTCCCCTCCATCCTGGGCGTATCTCACCTCCCGCCACCTGAAGCAGCCGAGGCCATTAATCTCCACTTCTCGGCCATCTGTCAGTCGTTCCCCGGCCTGGACCTAACCTCACTCCCAGCTTACCTGCCCGCCCCATCACCACTCCCCACGGTTGAGGCCTATGAGGTCGCCAGGTCACTAAGCCGACTCAAGAATAAGCGGTCCACCGCGCCCACTGATCTCCCCATCAAACTGTACCAGGAGTTTGCCCCCGAGCCGGCCACCCCCCTCGCTTCTATATTTAACGCTTCCTTCCTTCAAAGCCAATGTCCTGCTGATTGGAAAACAGCATATGTCACTCAGATTCCCAAGACCACCACCCCTCAATCACTAAGTGACCTAAGGCCTATTTCCATCACTCCCATTCCCAGTCTCCTGTGTGAGGCCTTCATCTTCAAGTGGACTTACACTCACCTTGCTCCCCTCATAGACCCACAACAGTACGACAATATCAAGTCAACCTCCACCACACACTGCTTAATTAATCTCTTAGACTTTGCTTTCAAAAACCTGAAAAAAACTCAAAACATCAGTTGCTCTTGCTTTTATTGATTTCAGAAAGGCTTTCGTCCTCGTTTATCATACCACAGTCATTAACAAAGCGATAAACCTAGGGCTTCACCTTAACATGGCTGGCGGATTTCCTGCACCAGCGCAGACAAGTGGTGAGATTTCAGGGAGTGGCCTCCCCTCCTCTACACCTTGCTTGCGGGGTACCTCAGGGGTCCAAGATGGGCCTTTTGTGCTTTCTTATTTTAATTAATGATACACTGACCCACACACCCCACCGCTGGAAGAACGTGGACGACACCACAGTTGGAGTAACAGTCGACAACAGCAACCCAGATTATTCCCACCTCCAGGTAACACTACACAACCTACACACATGGACAACACAAAACATGGTCACCATCAACGACACCAAAACTACACTCCTACACATCAACACCTCCTCTTCCCATGTTGCTCCCCCTGTGGTGCCCATCAACGACACTCCCCTCCAGGTAGTGACATCTGCAAAACTACTTGGAGTCACCCAGTACAAGCTCACATGGAAGGAGCACGTCTTCCAGCTCACCAGATCTGCCACCTACAAGTTGTACCTGCTGAGGAGACTTAAAACGCTGGGGACCCATGAGAGTGCGCTGGCGAGCGTGTACTCCTCGTTCATCCTCCCCAAACTTACATACGCGTCCCCAGCGTGGTCTGCCTCCATCAACATCACGCAGCGCCGCCAACTTGAACGAGTCCAGAAGCGAGCCTGCAAAATCATCCTGGGCCCTCACTACACCAGCTACCAGGACGCCCTCGACTCCCTCCATCTCACCAGCCTACAACACCGTCACGAGACCCTACTATACCAGTTCGCAACCAAACTTCTCATCCAGCCCAGACACAGACACATCCTCCCACCCGCAGTGAACCGCCCTCAGCACTCAGTGAGACACCACAACATTCTTGCTCCGATTCGGGCACGGACTGACCGCTATAAGAACAGCGCAGTGCCCGTAATACAAACGTAATACAAAATAATACAAACTGAAAACAACACTATTTGTATATTTTATTAAAAAAAATCATTAGCACTTATTATTATTATTGTTATTGTTATTAAAATTATTAATATTATTATTATTACTATTATTGTTATTATTATCTTTGCTATTATTAGTGTTATTATTGTCATTTCTATTTTCATTTTATCATCAATCATATTAATTTGTTCAATTGTTTCATTAGTTTCATTAATCGTCCATTGCTTTTTTTTTTACAGCTACGGAGACAGTGCAAGGGCTTAATGAAAAAAAAAAAAAAAGGCCCGCTACTTACTGCTCCAGAACAGAGGTTAAAGGAGTGTTCAAAATCAAAGGTCAATTTCGGGAGGAGAGGTGTCCTGATACCCTCCTCTTGAAAGAGTTCAAGTCATAGGCAGGAGGAAATACAGATGAAGGAAGATTGTTCCAGACTTTACCAGCGTGAGAGATGACAGAGTGAAGATGCTGGTTAACTCTTGCATAAGGGGTTTGGACAGTATAGGGATGAGCATGAGTAGAAAGTCTTTTGCAGCGGGGCCGCGGGAGGAGGGGAGGCATGCATTTAGCAAGTTCAAAAGAGCAGTCAGCATGAAAATATCGATAGAAGATAGAAAGAGAGGCAACATGGCGGCGGAATTTGAGAGGTAGAAGACTATCAGTATGAGGAGGAGAGCTGATGAGACGAAGAGCCTTTGATTCCACTCTGTCAAGGAGAGCTGTGTGAGTGGACCCCCCCCCCCTTATACATGAGATGCATGCTCCATACGAGGTCGGACAAGGCCCCTGTAAATGGACAGCAACTGTGCGGGGGAGATGAACTGGCTGAGACGGTACAGAACGCCCAGCCGAGAGGAAGCTGATTTAGTAAGAGATGAGATATGAAGTTTCCAGTTGAGATTTTGAGTTAATGATAGACCGAGGATGTTTAGTGTTGAGGAAGGTGATACCTGGGTGTTGTCAAAGAATAGGGGATAGTTCTTTGGAAGATTGTGTCGAGTGGATAGGTGAAAAAACTGTGTTTTTGAGGCGTTGAAGGACACCAGGTTCCTCTTGCCCCAATCGGAAATAATAGTAAGGTCTGAGGCTAAGCGTTCTGCAGCCTCCAGCCTTGAGTCGTTAAGTTCCTGTAAGGTGTGTCTTCTATTTAAAGAAGTTGAGTAATGCAGAGTGGAATCATCGGCGTAGGAATGGATAGAACAGTTCGTTTTGGAAAGATCATCAATGAACAACAGAAAAAGAGTGGGAGATAGGACAGAACTCTGTGGGACACCACTGTTAATAGGTTTAGGGGAAGAACAGTGACCGTCTACCACAGCAAAAATAGAACGGTCAGAAAGGAAACTGGAGATCAAGGTACAGAGAGAATGATATAAACCGTAGGAGGGTAGTTTGGAAAGCAAAGATTTGTGCCAGACCCTATCAAAAGCTTTTGATATGTCCAGCGCAATAGCAAAATTTTCTCCGAAACGGTTAAGAGAGGATGACCAGGAATCAGTTAATAAGGCTAGGAGATCATCAGTAGAACGTCCCTTGCGGAACCCATACTGGCTATTGAGGCCTGAGAGGGCATAGAAAACATAATTTTGAAGAATCTTTATAACAGGCATAAAGGAGTCAGAGTGGGGATGAGTAAGAGGAGTATGCCTAGAATCGTCCAAAGTGGAGTTTTTAGAAAAGGTTTGAGAGAAAAGTTCAGCCTTAGAGATAGATGAGACGGCAGTGTTGCCGTCAGGACTGAGGAGTGGAGGGAAAGAAGTGAAGTTGGAGGAGATGTTTTGGCTAGATGCCAGAAGTCAAGGGAAGAGTTAGAGAAAGCAAGGTTTTGGCATTTTCTATTAATGAAAGAGTTTTTGGTTAGTCGGAGAATAGATTTGGCACGATTCCGGGCAGAAATGTAAAGTTCATAATTAGCATTAATTTGAAGGCTCTGATACCTTTTGTGAGCTGCCTCTCTATCATTGACAGCACGAGAACAAGCGTGATTAAACCAAGGCTTTTTAGCGTGAGGAGTAGAGAAAGAACGAGGAATGTATGCCTCCATTCCAGAGACAATCACCTCTGTGATGCGCTGAGAACACACAGAGGGGTCTCTCTCCTGGAAGCAATAATAAAAAATATATAGATATATATATATATATATATATATATATATATATATATATATATATATATATATATATGTATATATATATATATATATATATATATATATATATATATATATATATATATATATATATATATATATATATATATATATATATATATATATATACACATATATATATATATATATATATATATATATATATATATATATATATATATATATATATATATATGTTACGCTCAATGTGGATAATTACCTAATGTGAACATTAGGCAGAAAATTGCCTATTGTTGACATTAGGCAAGCTATTTGCACAATGTTTACAATAGGCAAATTACCTGCATAATGTTGACTTTCAGCAAGACTTTCAGATTAGGCAATGGTATTTTGCCTGATGTGAATAGAATGAAGAACTACGATCGCTGAATTGGAGAGTCAAAGAATGTTGTTCGAAGCCTTGAATCTATCATTAAGAGTCGCTGTGTACAGGGTAAGCGAGGAGCACATTTCATTTTGTGAGCATGGCCATCAAGAAAGAAACAGAAAAGTTCCGAAGGGTCTGGTAGTGAAACCAATACGCAGTCATCATATCTATTCAAGATGCCAGATCGATCTTATAAATTTTCAAACATTGCCAGATGGAGACTTCAAGTACATCATGACATTTGTAAATCACTTTACCAAATTCTGCGTGTTGCGTCCACTTACAACAAAAAGAGCAGAAGAGGTTGCAGCGAATCTTCTAGACATATTTTTGACATTTGGAGCACCTGCTATTTTGCAGTCAGACAACGGACGGGAGTTTGTTAATGCCATCATCGCTGAGCTTGCAGTGCTGTGGCCACAGCTAAAGCTGGTGACTGGACGTCCACGTCATCCTCAAAGCCAGGGCGCTGTTGAACGTCTAAACGGTGTCATCCAGGACAAACTGACCATTTGGATGAAGGAAAATAACAGCAGGAAGTGGTCAGTAGGCCTCAAGTTTGTTCAGTGGCAAGTTAATATCAGCCGTCATGAAACAACTGGCCACAGCCCATTCAAAGTTACGTTTGGACAAGATCCGCAGGTTGGATTAGAATCATCTATCCTGCCAAGTACAGCTCTTCGTGAGATATTTACCGAGGAAGACCTTGAGGCATTTCTGGAGTCAAAAGAACCTGAAAATGCTGACACTGAACTTCCTACAGAGGCAGAAGCAGAGGCAGGGGCAGAGGCAGAAGCAGAGGCAGGGGCAGAGGCAGAAGCAGAGGCAGGGGCAGAGGCAGAAGCAGAGGCAGAAACAGAGGCAGAAGCAGAGGCAGAAACAGAGGCAGAAGCAGAGGCAGAAACAGAGGCAGGGGCAGAAACAGGGGCAGAGGCAGAAACAGGGGCAGAGGCAGAAACAGGGGCAGAGGCAGAAACAGGGGCAGAGGCAGAAACAGGGGCAGAGGCAGAAACAGGGGCAGAGGCAGAAACAGGGGCGGAGGCAGAAACAGGGGCAGAGGCAGAAACAGGGGCAGAGGCAGAAACAGGGGCAGAGGCAGAAACAGAGGCGGAGGCACAGGCAGAAGTAGGGGCAGAGGCACAGGCAAAGACAGAAACAGTAGTTTCAACTTTCCAAAAGATCCGTGCTTTGGCTGATCAAGGACAATCTAAGGCAGCAGCACGGATGACAAGACGCGGCAAACACCTGCTTAGACCATTGTCCATCGGTCAGTGTGCTACGCTGAGGGTACCGGGTGTGGATCGTGGTCCAACAGATCCCAGAAATCTGTTAGTAGTCGTCATCAAGGAACAAGATGGGCTATACACTGTTGGTTGCCGGGAGGGAATTCTAGGACCAAAATTTACAGCTGCAGACCTGAGTGCAATCGAACACCCTCTGATAAAAGCGGAAGAGGTTCCTGATGTCTGCCTATCAATTAGAACAGCAACAGCAAGAGCCACTGGCGGACAAGGATATACAAAGTGTCAGTGTACAACTCATTGCACATCAGGACGATGCAGTTGTCTAAGAAAAAATCTTAAATGTAACTCGCGATGTCACCCGGGGAGATCAAGCAAAAATTACTAAGTCGCCTTCACTCAACCTTGAGATATCCTTCATTGACTTTTATCTCTTTTATTGATCATTCATTGAAATTATTTGTTTATTGTATTAAATTGGAATTCTTGAAACTGTCTCTTTATTGACCGTAATATATGCTAACGTAAGTCTCTAACAATATGCACAATGTTAACATTACGCAAATTTTGTTAAAGCAATTCACATTGGGTACAATTGAGCTGCTTAATGTGAACATAGGGCAGTTTTTTGCCTAATATTGACAATTTGTAGACTTAAGCAAATAGCTTGCCTAATGTCAACATTAGGAAATTTTCTGCCTAATGTGTACATTAAGCAATTATCCACATTGAGCGTAACATATGTTAATATATATATATATATATATATATATATATATATATATATATATATATATATATATATATATATATATAATATATATATATATATATTTTTTTTTTACAGCTAAGGAGACAGTTTAAGGGCACACACAAAGCAATCATTAATAAAAAAAGCCCGCTACTCGCTGCTCCTAAAAAGAATCCAAAGAGGTGGCCGAAAGATAGGTCAGTTTCGGGAGGAGAGGTGTCCTGATACCCTCCTCTTGAAAGAGTTCAAGTCGTAGGCAGGAGGAAATACAGATGAAGGAAGATTGTTCCAGAGTTTACCAGCGTGAGGGATGAAAGAGTGAAGATGCTGGTTAACTCTTGCATAAGGGGTTTGGACACTATAGGGATGAGCATGAGTAGAAAGTCGTGTGCATGCGGGACCGTTGGAGGGAGGGGGGGGGGGTGCATGCAGTTAGCCAGCTCAGAATAGCAGTCAGTACGAAAATATCGATATAAAATAGAAAGAGAGGCAACATGGCGGCGGAATTTAAGAGGTAGAAGACTGTCAGTATGAGGAGGAGAGCTGGTGAGACGAAGAGCCTTTGACTCCACTCTGTCAAGGAGAGCTGTGTGAGTGGAGCCCCTCCCCCCACATGAGATGCATACTCCATACGAGGGCGGACAAGGCCCCTGTAAATGGATAGCAACTGTGAAGGGGAGAAGAACTGGCGGAGACGGTACAGAACGCCCAGCCTCGAGGAAGCTGATTTGGTAAGAGATGAGATATGAAGTTTCTAGTTGAGATTTTGAGTTAAGGATAGACCGAGGATGTTTAGTGTTGAGGAAGGTGAAAGCTGGGTGTTGTCAAAGAATAGGGGATAGTTGTTTGGAAGATTGTGTCGAGTGGATAGGTGGAGAAACTGTGGTTTTGAGGCGTTGAAGGACACCAGGTTCTTCTTGCCCCAATCGGAAATAATAGTAAGGTCTGAGGCTAAGCGTTCTGCAGCCTCCAGCCTTGAGTCGTTAAGTTCCTGAAGAAGTTGAATAATGCAGAGTGGAATCATCGGCGTAGGAATGGATAGGACAGTTCGTTTTGGAAAGAAGATCATCAATGAACAACAGAAAAGAGTGAGATAGGACAGAACCCTGTGGGACACCACTGTTAATAGATTTAGGGAAGAACAGTGACCGTCTACCACGGCAGAAATAGAACGGTCAGAAAGGAAACTGGAGATAAAGGTACAGAGAGAAGGATAGAAACCGTAGGAGGGTAGTTTAGAAAGCAAAGATTTGTGCCAGACCCTATCAAAAGCTTTTGATATGTCCAGCGCAATAGCAAAAGTTTCACCGAAACGGCTAAGAGAGGATGACCAAGAGTCAGTTAAGAAGGCTAGGAGATCACCAGTAGAACGCCCCTTGCGGAACCCATACTGGCGATCAGATAGAAGGTCAGAAGTGGAAAGGTGCTTTTGAATCTTCCGGTTAAGGATTGATTCAAAAGCTTTAGACAAGAAAGTAAAGCAATAGGACGGTAGTTTGAGGGATTGGAGCGGTCACCCTTCTTAAGTACAGGCTGTATGAAGGCATACTTCCAGCAAGAAGGAAAGGTAGATGTTGACAGGCAGAGGCGAAAGAGTTTGACCAGGCAGGGTGACAGCACGGAGGGACAGTTTTTAAGGACAATAGGAGGCACTCCATCAGGTCCATAAGCCTTCTGAGGATTGAGGCCAGAGAGGGCATAGAAAACATCATTTTGAAGAATCTTTATAACAGGCATAAAGGAGTCAGAGGGGGGATGAGTAGGAGGAATATGCCCAGAATCGTCCAGAGTGGAGTTTTAGAAAAAAATTGAGAGAAGAGTTCAGCCTTAGAGATAGATGAGACGGCAGTGTTGCCGTCAGGACTGAGGAGTGGAGGGAAATATGAAGAAGTGAAGTTTGAGGAGATGTTTTTGGCTAGATGCCAGAAGTCACGGGAAGAGTTAGAGAAAGCAAGGTTTTGACATTTTCTATTAATGAAAGAATTTTTGGTTAGTCGGAGAATAGATTTGGCACGATTTCGGGCAGAAATGTAAAGTTCATAATTAGCATTAGTTTGAAGGCTCTGGTACCTTTTGTGAGCTATCTCTCTATCATTGACAGCACGAGAACAAGCGTGATTAAACCAAGGCTTTTTAGCATGAGGAGTAGAGAAAGAACGAGGAATGTATGCCTCCAGTCCAGAGACAATCACCTCTGTGATGCGCTGAGCACACACAGAGGGGTCTCTATCCTGGAAGTAATAATCATTCCACGGGAAATCGGAAAAGTACATCCTCAGGTCGTCCCACCGAGCTGAAGCAAAATGCCAGAAGCATCGCCTCTTCGGTGGGTCCAGAGTGTGTACAGGAGAGATAGGACAGGATGCAGAAATAAGATTGTGATCGGAGGAGCCCAACGGAGAGAACAGTTTGACAGAATAAGCAGAAGGGTTTGAGGTAAGGAAGAGGTCTAGAATGTTGGGCCGATCTCCAAGACGGTCGGGAATACGTGTAGGGTGCTGGACCAACTGCTCTAGGTCGTTGAGGATAGCAAAGTTGTAGGCTTGTTCACCAGGATGGTCAGTGAAAGAGGATGAAAGCCAAAGCTGGTGGTGAACATTGAAATCTCCTAGGATGGAGATTTCCGCGAAGGGAGAGTGGGTCAAGATGTGCTCCACTTTAGAATTCAAATAGTCAAAGAATTTTACATAGTTGGTAGAGTTAGGTGAGAGATAAACAGCACAGATGTATTTAGTAATATAATGACAGTGAAGTCTTAACTAGATGGTGGAAAATTCAGAAGAGTCAAGGTCGTGGGCACGAGAGCAAGTAATGTCGTTGCGCACGTAGGCGCAACATCCAGCTTTGGATTGAAATTTAGGATAGAGATAGTAAGAGGGAACAGAGTAGAGATTGCTGTCAGTAGCCTCAGAAACCTGTGTTTCGGTAAAGAAGAGAAGGTGAAGTTTAGAGGAGGAGAGATGATGTTCCACAGAATGAAAATTAGAGCGAAGACCGCGAATGTTGCAGAAATTGAGAAAAAAAGAGGTTCGAGGAGTTATCAAGACACCTCTCGGGTCGGCAGCCAGAAGGGGAGTCCTCCCTGGGGGAATTTGTGCCCCCCCCCCCAGGCGGGGACTCCGAGGCTTGGTGTATGTGCGCCATTTTGAAATTTTAATTTTTGGGAAAAGGTGTATATGTTGTGTGAATGGAGTGTGGTGTGGATAAAGAGAGGATCTGTCTTTAGAGAGCATGCTGAACTACTCTCCTGTGTTGGTGAGACAATAGGGAAACGGTTAGTGAGGACATGGGAAGGGTCTTTGGAGGGCTTCAGCTCCCTTCTCACCTCCCATATATACCTCACCGGGAGTGGCTTGCGCCCGTTCGGTAGGTGTCTTCCTTCCTACTCCATATATATATATATATATATATATATATATATATATATATATATATATATATATATATATTGATTATTTGATTGATTGATTTGGATTGAAAGGTCCTACTGTACTGTATGTTGCCAGATAGGCCTACATGATGTCCTCTTAAACTGCTGTAAAAAAAAAAATAAGCATGAAATTAAAAACTTAAGACTTAGCTAACCACACACATATAATGGCAAATACCGCTATTACTCACTGACAGACTTTGTGTCGTCGGCAGATATGTATCATGTAAATAGTAGCAGAGTTTATAAAATTATCAACATCGCAGGATTTTTGATACGAGTCTTGCCTTGAAATGCGTTTTCTGCGTTATCTACGTTTTCTTTAAATTGGTTTATTGGTAAACAATTTTGGTAGAATTGAGACAAAATGTATACATGAGGCTTAAATCATGAATGTTAAGCAATAGATTGTATATAAAATAGCTAAATGCTTAACATTTTATGTTTTTTTTATCGTGAAATTTAAAAGTGTTGTCGAATAGCGCATCAATGACAGGAGAAGGATGCTCGTAATAACCGTACTAAGAGCAAAGCACACACGTGGGAGGCAAGAGGGACGCAGAGCGCAGCACACACGTAGAGGGCAAGAGGGGAGGACAACGCACCACACACTTAGGGGGCAAGAGAGGCGCAAAGGGCAGCACACACTTGGAAGGCAAGAGGGACGCAGAGGGCAGCACACACGTGAGTGTAAGAGCGACGTAGAGGCCAACACACAAGTGGGGGGCAAGAGGGGCGCAGAGGGCAACAAACAAGTGGGGGGCGGGATTGACGAAAATATGCTGTACTGTCCATACACATGGAGAGCAAGAGGATCGCAGGAGGTAGCACACACGTGTAGAGCAAGGGGGGCGGAGAAGGCAGCACACACGTGTGGGGCAGGAGGGGCGCAGGGAGCAGCACACACGTGGGGGGCAAGAGGGGCGCACAGGGCAGAACACACGGGTGGGGGGCAAGAGAGGCGCAAAGGGCAGCACGCAAGTAAGGCAAGAGGGGCACAAAGCGCAGCACACAGGTGAAGGGCAGGAGGGGCGCAGAGGGCAGCACACAAGTACGGGGCAAGAGGGGCGCAGAGGGGAGAACACACTTAGGTGCAAGAGGGACGTAGAGGGCAGCACACACGTGGGGACAAGAGGGCCGCAGAAGGCAGCACACACGTGGGGACAAGAGGGGCGCAGAGCGCAGCACACACGTGGGGGGCAAGAAGAACGAAGAGTTCAGCACAACCGTGGAGGGCAAAAGGGGCGCAGAAGGCAGCACACACGTGCTGGGCAAGAGGGGCGCAGAGGGAAACACACACGTTGGAGGTAAGAGGGACGCAGAGGGCACCACACACGTGGGGAGCGAGAGGGGCGCGGAGGGCAGCACAAACGTGGGGGACAAGCGGGGCGCAGATGGCAGCACACACGTGGGAGTAAGGAGGGTCGCATTGGTCGTAACACACGTGGGGGGCAGGAGGCACGTAGAGGGCAGCACACAGGTGGTGGGAATGATGGGCGCAGAGGGCAGCAAACACATGGAAGGCAGGAGCGACGAAGGGGGTAGAACACACGTGTGGGGCAAAAGGTGCGCAGAGGACAGCACTCAGGTGAAGGGCAGGAGTGAGGCAGGGGGCAGCACACACGTGGAGAGAAAGAGGGGCGCAGAGGACAACACACACGTAGGAGACAAGAAGGGCGCTGAGGGCAACACACAAGTGGGGGGCAGGAGGGACGTAAAGGCAGGACACACGTGCGGGGACAAGAGAGGTGTAAGGGGCAGCATACACGTGGTGCGCAAAAGGTGCGCAGGGGGCAGCACACACGTGTGGAGCAAGGGTGACGGTGAAGGCAGCACACACGAGGGGGCAGGAGGGGCGCAGGGGGCAGCACATACGTGGGAGGAAGAAGGGCGCAGAGGGCAGAACACACGGGGAGGGACAAGAGAGGTGCAAAGGACAGCACATAGGTGAGGCAAGAGGGGCGCAAAGCGCAGTACACACAGGAGGGCGGGGAGACAGGAGGGGCGCTGAGGGCAGCACACAAGAAAGGGGCAAGAGGGGCGCAGAGAACAGAACACACGTGGGGGCATGAGTGGCGCAGAGGGGAGCACACACGTAGGTGCAAGAGGGACGCAATGGGTAGCACACACGTGTGGAACAGGAGGTGCGAAGAGGGCAGCACACACGTTGTAGGCAAGAGAGCTGGAGAAGGCAGAACTACGTGGGGGCAAGAGGGGCGCAGAGCGCAGCACACACGTGGGGAGCAAAAGGGACGCAGAGTTCAGCACAACCGTGGAGGGCAAAAGGGGCGCAGAGGGCAGCACACACGTGGGGTGCAAGAGGGACGCAGAGTTCAGCACAACCGTGGAGGGCAAAAGGGGCGCAGAGCGCAGCACATACGTGGGGGGCAAGAAGGACGCAGAGTTCAGCACAACCGTGGAGGGCAAAAGAGGCGCAGAGGGCAGCACACAGGTGGGGAGCAAGAGTGGTGCAGAGGCAAGCACACACGTTGGAGGTAAGAGGGACGCAAAAGGCAGCACTCACGTGGGGGGCAAAAAGGGGCGCAGAGGGCAGCACACACGTGGGGGCAAGAGGGGAGCAGAAAGAAGCACACACGTTGGGGGCATAATGGACGAAAATGGCAGCACACACGTGAGGGGGCATGAGGAGCGCATGGGGTGGCATACACGTGGAGAGCAAGAGGGGCGCAGGGGGCAGCACACACGTGTGGAGCAAGGGAGACGAGAAGACAGCACACACGAGTGGGGCAGGAGGGGGGCAGGGGGTAGCACACACGTGGGGTCAAGAGGGGCGCAGAGAGCAGAACACACTGGGGGGGGGGGGGCAAGACAGGTGCAAAGCGTAGCACACACGTGGGGGACAGGAGGGGCACAAAGGCAGCACACACGTGGGGGCAAGAGGGACGCAGAGGGCAACACACATGGGGGAGGCAAGAGGGGCGCAGAGGGCAGCACACACGTAGGGGGCAAGATGGGCGTAGAAAGCAGCACACACGTGGGAGGCAAAAGGGGCTCGCCTGTGCCATGACGGGCTGAGGCCGAACACCATCCAAGCCCCTCAAGCAAGTCTACCGTCGCTCTAGGCGTAGACGTAAAAACAAAACAAAAAAGAAAATAGGGGCGCAGAGGTCAGCACACACGTAGAGGTCAAGAGGGCTGCAGAGGGCAACACACACGTGGGGAGCAAGAGGGGCGCAGCGGGCAGCAAACACATTGTGGAATAGAGGGGCGCAGAGGGCAGCAAACACGTGGAAGGCAGGAGGGACGAAGGGGGTAGAACACACGTGTGGGGCAAGAGGGGCGCAAAGCACAGTACACACCGAGGGGGGGGGGGGTAGAAGGGGCACTGAGGGCAGCAAACACTTGGGGGGCAAGAGGGGCGCAGAGAACAGCACACACGTGGGGGCAAGAGGGGCGCAGAGAGAAGCACACACGTAGGTGCAAGAGGGACGCAGAGGGCTGCACACACGTGGGGGGCAGGAGTGGCGCAAAGGGCTGCACACACGTGGAGGGCAGGAGACGTGCAGAGCGCAGCACACAAATGGGGGGCACGAGGCGCGCAGAGCGCAGCACACACGTGGGTGGCAGGAGGGGCGCAGAGAGCAGCACACACGTGGGGGGCAGGAGGGGCGCAGAGGGCTGCACACACGTGGGGGCAGGAGGGGCGCAGAGGGCTGCACACACGTGAGGGGCAGGAGGGGCGCAGAGGGCTGCACACACGTGGGGGGCAGGAGTGGCGCAGAGGGCTGCACATACGTGGGGGGCAGGAGGGGCGCAGAGGGCAACACACACGTGGGGGAGGGAGGGGCGCAAAGGGCTGCACACACGTGGGGGGCAGAAGGGGCGCGGAGGGCTGCACACACGTGGGGGGCAAGAGGGGCGCATAGTTCAGCACAACCGTGGAGAGCAAAAGGGGCGCAAAGGGCAGAACACACGTTGGGAGCAAGAGGGGCGCAGAGAGAAACACACATGTTGAAGGGAAGAGGGACGCAGAGGGCAGCACTCACATGGGGGGGCAATAGGGGCGCAGAGCGCAGCACACACGTGGGGGGCAAGAGGGACGCATAGTTCAGCATAACCGTGGAGGGCAAAAGGGGCGCAAAGGGCAGAACACACGTTGGAAGCAAGAGGGGCGCAGAGAGAAACACACATGTTGAAGGGAAGAGGGACGCAGAGGGCAGCACTCACATGGGGGAGCAAGAGGGGCGCAGAGGGCAGCACACACGTGGGGGCAAGAGGGGAGCAGAGGGCAACACACACGTTGGGGGCAGGAGGGGCGCAGAGGGCAGCTCACACGTAGCGGGCAGAGGGACACTGAGGGCAGCACACACGTGGGGGGCAAGAAGGGCGCAGAGGGCAGCACACACGGGGCGGGTAAGAGGACCACATAGGGCAGCACACACGTGTGGGGCAGGAGGCGCGCAGAGAGCAGCACATACGTGGGGGCAGGAGGGGCGCAGAGCGCAGCATACACGTGGGGGGAAGGAGGGGCGCAGAGGGCTGCACACACGTGGGGGGCAGGAGGGGCGCAGAGGGCTGCACACACGTGGGATGCAAGAGGGCTGCAGAAGACAGAGCCACGCGGGGGCAAGAGGGGCGCAGAGCGCAGCACACACGTGGGGGCCAAGAGGGAAGCATAGTTCAGCACAACCGTGGAGGGCAAAAGGGGCGCAGAGGGCAGAACACACGTTGGGAGCAAGAGGGGCGCAGAGAGAGACACAAGTTGGAGGGAAGATGGACAAGATGGACGCAGGGGGCAACACACACGGGGGGGGGGGGGGGGTCAAGAGTGGCGCAGAGGGAAGCACACACGTTGGGGGCAAGAGGGGCGCAAAGGGCAGCACACACGTGGGGGCAAAAGGGGCGCAGAGGGCAGAGCACACGTGGGGGGCAGCACACACGTGGAAAGCAGAAGGGGCGAGAAGGCCAGCATACACGTGGGGGTCAAGAGGGGCATGGAGGGCAGCAGACCAGTAGGGGACAGGAGAGGCGCAGAGAGCACCACACACGTGGGGAGAAAGAGGGGCGGAGAGAGCCGCACACACGTGGAAGGCATGAGGAACGCAGGAACCAGCACATACATGGGAGCAAGAGGGGCGCAGAGGGCAGTACACACTTTAGGGACAGGAAAGAGGCAGGAGGCAGCACACACGTTGGGGGAAAGAAGGGCGCAGATGGCAGTACACACGTTGGGGGGCAAGAAGGGCGCAGAGCGCAGCACACAAATTGGGAGCAGGAGGGACAAAAAGGGCAGCACACACGTTGGGGGAAGGAGGTGTGCACGGGGCAGCTTACACGTTGAGGGCAAGAGGGGCGCAAGGGGCATCACACACATGGGGGCAAGAGGGGCGCAGAGGGCAGCACACACGGGGGAGGCAAGAGTGGCTCAGAAAGCAGAACAACCCTGGGGGCAAGAGGGCTGGAGAAGGCAGAACCACGTTGTGGCAAAAGGGGCGCAGAGCGCAGCACACACATGGGGTGCAAGAGGAACGCAGAGTTCAGCACAACCGTGGAGGGCAAAAGGGGCGCAGAGGGCAGCACACACGTGGGGTGCAAGAGGGGCGCAGAGGGCAGCACACACGTGGGGGCAAGAGGGGCGCAAAGCGCAGGACACACGTGGGGGCAGCAGAGCGCAGCACACACATGGGGTGCAAGAGGAACGCAGAGTTCAGCACAACCGTGGAGGGCAAAAGGGGCGCAGAGGGCAACACACACGTAGGGGCCAAGAGAGGCGCAGAAAGCAATACACACGTGGGGGTAAAAGGGGCGTAGAGGGCCCCACACACGTTGGGGCAAAAGGGGCGCAGAGGGCAGCACACACCTGGGGGGCAAGAGGGGCGCAGAGGGCAGCAGAAACGTGGGGGGCAGGCGGGGCGCAGCGGGCAGCACGCACGTGGGGGCATGAGGGACGCAGAGGGCAGCACACACGTGGGGGGCAGGCGGGGCGCAGCGGGCAGCACGCACGTGGGAGCATGAGGGACGCAGAGGGCAGCACACACGTGGGGGGCAGGCGGGGAGGAGAGGTCAGCACACACTTTAGGGGCAAGATGAACGAAGAGGATAGCACACACGTAGTGGGCAAGTGGGGAACAGAGGGCAGCACAAACGTGGGGGGAGAGAGGGGCACAGAAAGCTGCACACACGTAGGGAGCAAGATGGGCGAAGAGGGCAGCACACAATGGGGGGCAAGCTTGGTACACAGGGCAGAATACACCTAGGGGGTAAGAGGGATGCAAAGGGAAGCACACACGTGGGGGGAAAGAGGGGCGCAGAGGGCAACACACACGGGGGGGGGGGGCAATAGGGGTGCAAAGGGCAGAGGGCAGCACACACGTGGGGGGAAGAGGCACGCAGAGGGCAGCACACATGTGGGAAGCAAGAGAGAAGCAGAAGGCAGCTCACACGTGAGGGACAAGAGAGAAACAGAGGACAGCACGAACGTGAGGGGAGAGAAGCAGGGTGCAGCACACACGTGGAAGGTAGGAGGGAGGCATGGGGCAGGACACACGAGGGAGGCAGGAGGGATGCAGGGGGTAGCACACACGTGGGGGGAAAGAGAGAAGCAGAGGGCAGCACGCACGTGGAGGGTAAGATGGACGCAGCGGGCAGCATACCCGTGGGAGGCAGGAGGGAGGCAGGGGGCAGCACACACGTGGAGGGTAAGATGGACGCAGTGGGCAGCACACCCGTGGGAGGCAGGAGGGAGGCAGGGGACAGCACACCCGTGGGAGGCAGGAGGGAGGCAGGGGGCAGCACACACGTGGAGGGTAAGATGGACGCAGCGGGCAGCACACCCGTGGGAGGCAAGAGGGACGCAGAGGACAGCACACCCATGGGAGGCAGGAGGGACGCAGAGGGCAACACACACGTGGGGGGCAAGAGGGACACAGAGGGCAGCACACACGGGGGTGCAAGAGGGACGCAGAGGGCAGCACACACGTTGGGGCAAGAGGGGCGCAAAGGGCAGCACACACATGGGGGGGAAAGAGGGGCGTAGAAGGCAGCACACACGGTGGAGGCAAGAGGGGCGCAGAGGGCAGAACACACGTGGGGGCAGGAGAGGCACAAACCGCAGCACACACGTAGGGGGCATGAGGGGCGCAGAGGGCTGCACACACGAAGGGGGCAAGAAGGACACATACATAGGGCAGCACACACGTGGGGGGCAAAATCTGCGTAAAGGGCAGCACACACGTAGGGACAAGAGGGACGCAGAGGGCAGCACACACGTAGGGACAAGAGGGACGCAGAGGGCAGCACACACGTAGGGACAAGAGGGACGCAGAGGGCAGCACACACGTAGGGACAAGAGGGACACAGAGGGCACCACACGTAGGGACAAGAGGGACACAGAGGGCAGCACACACGTAGGGACAAGAGGGACGCAGAGGGCAGCACACGTAGGGACAAGAGGGACGCAGAGGGCAGCACACACGTAGGGACAAGAGGGACACAGAGGGCAGCACACACGTAGGGACAAGAGGGACACAGAGGGCAGCACACACGTAGGGACAAGAGGGACACAGAGGGCAGCACACACGTAAGGACAAGAGGGACGCAGAGGGCAGCACACACGTAGGGACAAGAGGGACGCAGAGGGCAGCACACACGTAGGGACAAGAGGGACGCAGAGGGCAGCACACACGTAGGGACAAGAGGGACACAGAGGGCAGCACACACGTAGGGACAAGAGGGACACAGAGGGCAGCACACACGTAGGGACAAGAGGGACACAGAGGGCAGCACACACGTAGGGACAAGAGGGACGCAGAGGGCAGCACACACGTAGGGACAAGAGGGACGCAGAGGGCTGCACACACGTTGGAAGCAAGAGGGCTGCAGAGGACAGCAGACACGTGGGAGCAAGAGGGTCGCAGAGCGCAGCACACACGTGGGGGGCAAGAGGGGCGGAGAAGGCAGCACAACCGTGGGCGGCAAGAGGGGCGGAGAAAGAAGCACACACGTTGGAGGCAAGAGGGACGCAGATGGCAACACACCCACTGGGCAGAAGACATGTGGGGGCAAGAGGGAAGCAGAGGACAGCACACACGTGGGGGGCAGGAGGGGCGCAGCAGGCAGCACACACGTGGGGGGGAGGAGGGGCGCAGCAGGCAGCACACACGTGGGGGCAAGAGGGACGCAGAGGACAGCACATACATGGGGGGCAAGAGTGGCGCAGAGGGCAACACACACTTGGGGGGCAAAAGGGGAGCAGAGGGCAGCACACACGTGGGGGGCAGGAGGGGCGCAGAGGACAGCACATGCATGGGGGGCAAGAGTGGCACAGAGGGCAGCACACACGGGGGGGGGCAAGAGGGGAGCAGAGGTCAGGACACACTTTTGGGGGCAAGATGAACGAAGAGGGCAGCACACACGTAGGAGGGAAAGGGGAGCAGAGGGCAGCACACACGTGGGGGGCAAGAGGGGAGGAGAGGGCAGCAAACACGTGGGTGGAGAGAGGGGCGCAGAAAGCTGTACACACGTGGGGAGCAAGAGGGGCGAAGAGGGTAGCACACACTGAGGGGCAAGATTGGTACACAGGGCAGAACACACCTAGGGGGCAAGAGGGATGCAGAGGGGAGCACACACGTGGGGGGAAAGAGGGGCACAAAGGGCAGCTCACATGTAGGGGGCAAGAGGAACGCAGAGGGCAGTACACACGTGGGGGGGGCAAGAGCGGTGCAGAGGGCAGCACACACTTGGGGGAAAGTGAGGCGCAGAGGGCAGCACACACGTGGGGGGCAAGAGGAACGCAGAAGGCAGCACACACGTGGGGAGCAAGAGAGAAGCAGAGGGCAGCACACATGTGGGGGGGCAGGGGGCAGCACACTAGTGGGAGGCAGGTGGGAGGCATGGGGCAGCACACACTTGGGAGGCAGGAGGGATGCAAGGGGCAGCACACACGTGGGGGGCAAGATATAAGCAGAGTGGAGCACGCACGTGGGAGGCAGGAGGGACGTATTGGCCAGCACACACGGGGGAGGCAGGAAGGAGGCAGGAGGCAGCACACACGTGGAGGGTATGAGGGACGCAGCGGGCAGCACACACGTGGGAGGCAGGAGGGAGGTAGGGGGCAGCCCACCTTTTGGGAGGCAGGAGGGAGTGTAATGGGGGGCAAGAGAGACGCAGAGGGCAGAACACACGTGGTGGGCAAGAGGAACGCAGAGAGCAGCACACACGTGGTGGGCAAGAGGGACGCAGAGAGCAGCACACACGTGGTGGGCAAGAGGGACGCAGATAGCAGCACACACGTGGTGGGCAAGAGGGACGCAGATAGCAGCACACACGTGGTGGGCAAGAGGAACGCAGATAGCAGCACACACGTGGTGGGCAAGAGGAACGCAGATAGCAGCACACACGTGGTGTGCAAGAATAGCAGCACACACGTGGTGGGCAAGAGGAACGCAGATAGCAGCACACACGTGGTGGGCAAGAGGAACGCAGAGAGCAGCACACACGTGGTGGGCAAGAGGAACGCAGATAGCAGCACACACGTGGTGGGCAAGAGGAACGCAGAGAGCAGCACACACGTGGTGGGCAAGAGGAACGCAGATAGCAGCACACACGTGGTGGGCAAGAGGAACGCAGATAGCAGCACACACGTGGTGGGCAAGAGGAACGCAGATAGCAGCACACACGTGGTGGGCAAGAGGGACGCAGAGAGCAGCACACACGTGGTGGGCAAGAGGGACGCAGATAGCAGCACACACGTGGTGGGCAAGAGGAACGCAGAGAGCAGCACACGTGGTGGGGCAAGGGACGCAGCACACACGTTGTGGGCAAGAGAGACGCAGATAGCAGCACACACGTGGTGGGCAAGAGGAACGCAGAGAGCAGCACACACGTGGTGGGCAAGAGGGACGCAGAGAGCAGCACACACGTGGTGGGCAAGAGGGACGCAGAGAGCAGCACACACGTGGGGGGCAAGAGGGACGCAGATTTATTTATTTATTTATTTTTTTTTTTTACATCGGCGTGTAGCGCCGGTAGGCTGTTTCTTCAGGGCCTGGTTGTCGGCTCAAGCTCGTCATGGCGCAGGCAATTATTTTATAGTGGCGTCAGTTATGCTTGGCTACGCTAACCCTCGGAACTCATTCTTGATTCACTTGCATAGTTTCTTCTACTGTCCGGGTTGACTGGACAGCATGTCTATATATATATATATATATATATATATATATATATATATATATATATATATATATATATATATATATATATATATATATATATATATATATATATATATATATATATATATATATATATATATATATATATATATATATATATATATATATATATATATATATATATATATATATATATATATATATATATATATATATATATATATATATATATATATATATATATCTACCCACCCACCAACCCACACACACACACAAACACACACACACACACATATATATTCACACACACACGCACGCACGTCGCGTGCTCCTTTAACCAGCCAAAAAAACTTTTGAAATATGTAAACAAATTAGGTATACTTGAGATGAAAAAGTGTTGTATCCATAACTACGCTAAAACAATGAAGGGAAGGAAGGGACTGTGAATTGTATCCTTCTGTTCGTACTTGTGCCAACCTATCTGTCTCTGTCTATCTGCTCGTACCTCTGTCAATCTTTTTGTCTGTCTACATTGTCACTTTTAATTAAGTGTGTCACTTGGGGAGCATATGAGAAGCAAGAATCATATATATCGGCAATCACTTATAAATGAAATTTACTAGCTCAACTAACGGGCTGCCGTAACTAGAGGCAGCACCTAAAAAAAATCTGGTTTCTGCACCCCGAAATAGATTGTCTTTTTAGAAGATTTTTTTTTTTTTTTCGCGGCATTAATTAGCGTGTGGTAAATATTCAGTAGATGGCTGCATGGTGCGTCGATTCGTGAGTGTGTTCCGCATGTGAGCGTCGGGCAACTTGCACTTCCTCGTGATTTGAAAAATTGCAAGGTATAAAAACCTAAGTAGTGAAAGTTATGATCATTATATCTTTGTATTCTATGAACGCAAAACACCTTTGGGGGTCATTCTTTTGTTTACTTGTTGCCTGAGACACCATGAGAGTGTGCGAAGGAAGAAATAAGGAATAATAATAATAATAATAATAATGATAATAATAATAATAACCCTGCCTGGTCAAACTCTTTCGCCTCTGCCTGTCAACATCTACCTTTCCTTCTTGCTGGAAGTATGCCTTCATTTAGCCTGTACCTAAGAAGGGTGACCGCTCCAATCCCTCAAACTACCGTCCTATTGCTTTACTTTCTTGTCTATCTAAAGCTTTTGAATCAATCCTTAACCGGAAGATTCAAAAGCACCTTTCCACTTCTGACCTTCTATCTGATCGCCAGTATGGGTTCCGCAAGGGGCGTTCTACTGGTGATCTCCTAGCCTTCTTAACTGACTCTTGGTCATCCTCTCTTAGCCGTTTCGGTGAAACTTTTGCTATTGCGCTGGACATATCAAAAGCTTTTGATAGGGTCTGGCACAAATCTTTGCTTTCTAAACTACCCTCCTACGGTTTCTATCCTTCTCTCTGTACCTTTATCTCCAGTTTCCTCTCTGACCGTTCTATTTCTGCCGTGGTAGACGGTCACTGTTCTTCCCCTAAATCTATTAACAGTGGTGTCCCACAGGGTTCTGTCCTATCTCCCACTCTTTTTATGTTGTTCATTGATGATCTTCTTTCCAAAACGAACTGTCCTATCCATTCCTACGCCGATGATTCCACTCTGCATTATTCAACTTCTTTTAATAGAAGATCCACCCTTCAGGAACTTAACGGCTCAAGGCTGGAGACTGCAGAACGCTTAGCCTCAGACCTTACTATTATTTCCGATTGGGGCAAGAAGAACCTGGTGTCCTTCAACGCCTCAAAAACACAGTTTCTCCACCTATCCACTCGACACAATCTTCCAAACAACTATCCCCTATTCTTTGACAACACCCAGCTATCACCTTCCTCAACACTAAACATTCTCGGTCTATCCTTAACTCAAAATCTCAACTGGAAACTTCATATCTCATCTCTTACTAAATCAGCTTCCTCGAGGCTGGGCGTTCTGTACCGTCTCCGCCAGTTCTTCTCCCCTGCACAGTTGCTGTCCATATACAGGGGCCTTGTCCGCCCTCGTATGGAGTATGCATCTCATGTGTGGGGGGGCTCCACTCACACAGCTCTTCTGGACAGAGTGGAGGCTAAGGCTCTTCGTCTCATCAGCTCTCCTCCTCATACTGATAGTCTTCTACCTCTTAAATTCCGCCGCAATGTTGCCTCTCCTTCTATCTTCTATCGATATTTCCACGCTGACTGCTCTTCTGAACTTGCTAACTGCATGCCTCCCCCCCTCCCGCGGCCCCGCTGCACTCGACTTTCTACTCATGCTCATCCCTATACTGTCCAAACCCCTTATGCAAGAGTTAACCAGCATCTTCACTCTTTCATCCCTCACGCTGGTAAACTCTGGAACACTCTTCCTTCATCTGTATTTCCTCCTGCCTACGACTTAAACTCTTTCAAGAGGAGGGTATCAGGACACCTCTCCTCCCGAAACTGACCTATCTTTCGGCCACCTCTGTGTATTCTTTGTAGGCGCAGTGCGGAGCGGGCTTTAGTTTTTAAGAATGTTTGTTTTGGTGGGCCCTTGAACTGGCTCCTTTGCTGTAAAAAAAAAAAAAAAAAATAATAATAATAATAATAATAATAATAATAATAATAATAATAATAATAATGCTCATATGCAGAAGAATAACAAAAAAAAAAGAATAACAAGGAAAACAATAAAATAATGGGTAAGTGAGAGACTCGATTATGTCAGGTCTGCATTACTTCACCACGGAGGTGACCCTGATGATGCCACGAGTGTTTGCACACCTGCCCAGGTAAGGGGATGTAACGAGGCGAGCAGTGAGAGGGGCGAGAGGACGGAGACAACATCCCGGCACAAACGACTGACACTGAGGGCGCCAAAAGCCACTGTGAGGAGGGTGGCAAGGGTGGCGGCAGGGGGCGCTCGGAAGGGGGGCGGGTGGCAGGTGAGAGTGGCATTGGGCGCTCAGAAGGGGGGATGATAGAAAGGGATGCTAGGGGGCTCTCAGAATGGGGGATAATGGTAGGGGGGTGGTATAAAACGCTCAGAAGGGGAGGTGATGTTAGGGAAGGGTGGCAGAGAACGCTCAGACGGAGAGGTTATTGCAGGGGAGGGTGGTAGAGTAAGTTGCAGGGGATGATCAGCGTGGGAGGCGATTGTAGAGGAGGATAGAAGGTGGCGCTTGGAAGGGTTGGTGATGGCAGGGAAGGGTGTCAGGGAGTGTGGCAGGGAACGGTCAGAAAAGAGGTAATTTTCAGTTGGATAGAAGGGAAGATTATGGCTGGGAAGTTCCCTTTAGAGAGCCGATAGACAGACAGGTTGAAACAGGTACGAACAGACAGACAGAGAGACAGAAAAACAGACTAGCAGACAGACAGGTTAACACAAGTATACAAACGGACAGGCAGATAGACAGAAAGTTGACACAGGTACGAACATATAGACAGGCAGACAGACAAAGAGACCGTCTGACAGTCATGCAAACAGAACGACAGACAGACAGGTTCTCACAGGAAGGAACATACAGACAGACAGACAAACAGACAGTCTGATACTGGTATACAAACAGACTGACAGACAGACAGGATGACACAGGTATAGGAAGATAGGCTGACAGACAAACAGACAGTCTGATATTGATATACAAACTGAATGACAGACAGACAGGTTGACACAGGTATGAATAGACAGAGAGACAGGCAGACAGACAGGTGTATACAGGTATGAACAGACAGACAGACAGGATGACATAGGTAGGAACATATAGACAGACAGACAGAGTGGTTGAAACAAGTAAGACCAGACAGACATCGTTCTCTTCCTTCATTTCCTTCATTGTTTTAACGTAGTTATGGATACAACACTTTCAGTTGTTTTATATCTAATTTGGATACATATCTTATCTGCTTTTCCGCTGGTCAATGGAGCAAGTTACGGTGGTGGTGATGGTGGTGGTGGCGGTGGCGGTGGTTGTGTTGATGGTGGTAATGATGATGTTGTTGGTGGTGATGGTTATGGTGGTGGTGGTTGTGGTGATGGTGGTGGTGGTTATGATATGAGTGGTGGTGGTAGTGAATGTGGTGGTGATGATGGTTCGGTGGTGGTAGTGCTGGTGGTGGTGGTGGTGGTTGTAGCGGTGGTGGTGCTTATGATGGTAGTGGTGGTGAAGGTGATGAAGGTGGTGGTGATGGTAGTGATGGGGTGGTTGCCGGTGGTGGTAGTGCTGGTGGTGGTGGTGGTAGTGCTGGTGGTGGTGGTGGTGATTCTGGTGGTGGTGGTGGTGATGATTGTGGTAGTGGTGTTGATAGTGATGGTGGTTGTGGTGGTGCTGGTAGTGATGGGGGTGGTGGTGGTAAGTAGGTAAGTAGGTACATTTGTAGGTGAATATATATTTCAAACAATAAATACATATGTACAAAATTACAAAGTTTAATAAAAGTTCAGCGACTGACTATCGAACCAATATGCCCTGAAAGGCCGATGTCAATTTAAAGAAAAACGCTTTACTCCTTCTTTAACACAAAGCAGTGAATTTATGACATAGTATAACAGATAACATAACAATATATACATTCCATAATAAATAGTTCAAAGTATAAAAAAATAAAGCTTTTAAATCTATGCATTCTGCAGTAGATAATTTATGATATCTGTTGAATTTTCTCTCCTCAGGGAAAATTTAGAAGATATATCATAAATTACATCCTGACTAAGGCTCTCCTGAGGAGAGACAAGGAGAGGTATGTCAGGGGTCTCGCTGAGGGAGTCGAGGGCCATTTAAATGCGAATGACCTTCGACCTGCTTACCGGGGCCTAAAAAAAGCTCCGCTCTAAGTCTCCCTCTCAGGTGAACGCTATCCAAACAGCTGACGGCTGCCTCGTGTCGGACATGGATGGGCAGAGGGCTCGTTGGACTAAGTACTTTGAACAGATGTACATGGCGGACCCTCCACGTGGGCAGCTTCCAGTTGCTGGGTTGCAGGTGGCGGATGCTGACCCACCCATTGACGAAAGCCCACCCTCTCTGGGCGATGTCAGAGAAGCTGTGGCCAAGTTGAGGGGTGGAAAGGCACCTGGCACCTGTAACATCAGTGTGGAGCTGCTCAAAGCTGGAGGTGAAGCCATGATCCGCGGGTTGCATGTGGTCTTGACTGTCGTATGGCAGTCCGGTACCATTCCTCCTGACTGAAAGAAGGGGTTGGTCATCCCTATCTGGAAAGGGAAAGGGGACCGCCAGGATTGTAACACCTACCGTGGTATTACACTGCTCAGTGTGCCAGGCAAGGTGCTTGCCCACCTATTGCTGATGCGAATTCGCAGCCAGCTGCTAAAGCTGCAGAGACCTGAACAGTCTGGGTTCACGCCTGGCAAGTCAACAACTGACCGTATCCTAGCGCTTTGCGTACTGGTGGAGCGCCGACGTGAGTTTCGACAGGGGATGCCTGCAGCCTATTTCGATCTCAAGAAGGCGTTTGATACAGTGCATCGTGAGGCACTCCGGGATCTTCTGCAACTCCTTGGGATTCCTGCGAGGACTATTGGTCTGCTGCTGGCCTGTATTCTGGGACAGAGAGTGCTGTGAAGTGTGTGTGTGTGTGTGTGTGTGGGGGGGGGGGGGGGGCTTGTCCAGCATCTTTCCCGTGAATGCGGGAGTGAGGCAGGGCTGTGTCCTTGCCCCATCGCTTTTCAACACTTGTATGGACTGGGTACTGGGCAGAGTTGTAGACCAGAGTCATTGCGGAGCATCCATTGACAATACAAGGGTCACTGACCTTGTTTTTGCTGATGATGCAGTAATCCTGGCGTAGTCGCTGGATGTCTTGGTGATAGCTCTAGAGGCACTGCACGAGGAGGCGAAGCCCTTGGGACTCAGGTTTCCTGGGCCAAGACCAAGGTACAGGTGTTTGGAGGCTTGCTGGATGAAACAGTACAGTCTGTTCATGCGTGTGGCGAGGATGTTGAGATCTCAGAAAGTTTCACGTATCTTGGAAGCGTAATTCATAACAACGGTGAGTCTGGCCAGGAAGTCTTACGGCGGATTGGTCTG
This sequence comes from Eriocheir sinensis, assembly GCF_024679095.1. NCBI lineage: Eukaryota > Metazoa > Arthropoda > Malacostraca > Decapoda > Varunidae > Eriocheir > Eriocheir sinensis. The sequence continues at coordinate 8,412,577 of NC_066532.1, read as the reverse complement.
GCCCACGGTGTTATGGACTCGCTCAACACGAGTATATGGCATTGCCGATACCTGTGCAGAAGGACAAAGATCCGGATCTTCAGGTCCCTTGTGCTCCCTGTCTTACTCTATGGTTGTGAGACATGGACACTAAATGGTGACTTGGAGAGGCGGATTGATGCCTTTGGTAATAAGTGTCTACGCAGAATCATGTGATATCGCTGGAATGACACTGTGTCCAACCGGCGACTACTCCGTGAGACTGATTCGACATATATTACCTGCATAGTCCATCAACGCCAACTCCGGCTATACGGGCAAGTGGCACGTTTTCCGGAAGCTGATCCTGCTCATCGGGTTGTCTCTGTAAGAGACAATACTGAGTGGAGGAGGCCAAGGGGATGCCCACGGAGTTCGTGGCTTGAGCAAGTCGATAGATCCTGCCGGGAGGTACTCGGGTTGGGAAGGGGGCGGCATGGAGACTCGCCCGGAGAGACCCCCGGGCTTGGCGTCGTAGGGTTGGCGAGGCAACGCCCCCCCCCCACCCCCCCTCGGCGTATGCCCCCATTGATTGATTGATTAATATAAAATTTTGGGAGACTGCTTGTCTTTAATTATTTTATTATATTTAGTGGCAAGCTGTAAGAGTTTAGGGCCAGTGCGTAATATACTATTTAAAAAAAAAAGATGTTCTGAATTGTGGATAAATTAGATCCACGCTATTGTTTCTGGTCTGGTGTAAACTATCCACAAATATAAATATTTAATTTTCTGTAACATTGGTAAACATTTTTTAACTGAATAATAATGAAAATTATTTATGTACTGAATCAAACTTCAAAATATCCATTAAAGAAAAAAAATATCAGACACAAAATCAAATTTACCAAAGAAATAAATGCACCTGTCAACTTTTATCTGTAATATTGCAATCATGTTCAGGAATGATGGCCTATGGATGCCTCTGGACCCACCGAAGAGGCTGTGTTTCTGGCATTTCTTCAGCTCGGTGGGACGACCTGAGGATGTACTTTTCAATTTTCCTGTGAAATTATCATGATGGTGATGCGCCTAGCGCATCACCGAGGAGTCTGTCTCTGGAATTGAGGCACACATACCACGTACTTTCTCTACTCTTCATGCTAAAAAGCCTTGGTTCAATCACGTTTGTTCTCGTGCTATCAAAAATAGAGAGATAGCCCACAAAGGGTACCAGAGCCTTCGCATTCCAGCTAATCATGATATTTACATTTCCGCCCGGATCGTGCCAAAAATAATCTTCGACTCACCAAAAACACTTTTATCAGCAGAAAATGCCAAAACATTACTTTTTTTTAATTCCTCCAGAGACCTATGGCACCTAGCCGAAAATATCTTCTCCAGTTTCATGTCATCTTTCCCTCCTCTCCTTAATCCTGATGGCAGCACCGCCGTCACATTTATCTCTAAGGCAGAACTATTCGCTTAGACTTTCTCTAAATCTCCACTCTGGACGAGTCTGGGCATATTCCTCCTACTCATCCCCCCTCTGACTCCACTATGCCTATTATTAAGATTGTTAAGAATGTTATCTATGCTCTCTTTGGCCTCAATCTTCAGAAGGCTTATGGACCTGATGGAGTGCCCCACTATTTTTCTTAAAAACCGTGATTCCGTGCTGACACCCTGCCTGGTCAAAAAAAATCGTCTACTCTTTTCAACATCTACCTTTCCTGTCTGCTAGAAGTACGCCAACATGCAGCCTGTGCCTAAGAAAGGTAACCATTCTAATCCCTCAAACTACCGTCCTATAGCTTTACTTTCCTGTCTTTCTAAAGCTTTGGAATCAATCCTTAACCGAAAGATTCATAAGCATCTATCTCTTTCTGACCTTCTATCTGATCGCCAGTATGGGTTCCACAAGGATGCGTTCTACTGGTGATCTTGTTTTCATAACCTACTCTTCGACATCATCCCTTAACCGTTTCGCTGAAACTTTCTCAGATGAGCTAGACGTAGCCATCGATAAAATCTGGCACAACTCTTTGCTTTCCAAATTACCCTCCTATGGATTTTATCCTTCCCTCTGTTCCTTTATCTCCAGTTTCCTTCCCGGCCGTTCTATCTCTGCTGTGGTAGACAGTCACTATTCTTCCCCTGAACCTATCAACAGCGGTGTCCCGAAGAGCTGTGCCCTGTCTCACGCTCTCTTTCTGATAATCATTAATGATTTTGTTTCCACAAAAAAAATGACGTATCCACTCGTACGCCGACAACTCTACTTTGTATTATTCAACTTCTTTCAACAGAAGACCCGCCCAAAACAAATTACAAGACTCCAGACTCGAGGCTGCAGAACGCTTAACCTCTGACCTTGCTATCCTTTTTCGATTGGGACAGAAGGAACCTGTTCTTTAACGCTTCGAAAATTCCATTTCACCACCTATCAACTCGACACAATCTTTCAGACACCTATCCCCTATTCTTTGACAACTCTCAGACGTCACCTTCTACACTATACATCATCGGTCTATCCACTTACTACACTACACTACACTAAACATCCTCGGTCTATCCTTAACTCAAAATATTGAAAACTTCACCTCTCTCCTCTTACTAAATCAGTTTCCTCGAGGTTAGGCGTTCTGTATCGTCTTCTTTTCCCTCAGTTGATATCCATGTACAGAGGCCTTGTCCGCTCTCGGATGGAGTATGCAATTCACGTGTGGGGGACAGAGTGTAAGGCTTTTCGCGTCATCACCTCAACTCCTCATACTGACAGTCTTCTACCTCTTAAATTCCGCCTCCATGTTGCATCTCTTTCTATCTTCACTCGATATTTTCATGCTGACTGCTCTTCTGAACTTGCTAACCGCATGCCTACCCGACTAACGCGGGCCCGCTGTACACGACTTTCTACTCAGGCTCACCCCTATACTCTTTGTTGCATAATGTACAAGATTCGGTACAATCTCATATTTCATTTTTTTTACAGTAAAGGAAACAGCTCAAGGGAAAAAAATAAAACAGTGATGAAAAAAAACCCACTCTGGTAAACTCTGGAACAATTTTCCTTCATCTGTATTTATTCCTGCTTCCGATATGAACTCTTTCAAGAGAAGAGTATCAGAATGCCTCTCCCGAAATTGACCTCTCATTTGGTCACTCCTCTTATCTCCTTTCTATAGGAGCAGTGATTTGCGGACTTTTTTCATTACTGTTTAATTTTTTTCCCTTGAGCTGTTTCCTTTACTGTAAAAAAATGAAATGTGAGATTGTACCGAAACTTGTACATTATTCAACAAAATTTTGAGACTTTAGCGCACCCTTCCTTTATTTTCAGTTTCCACGAAGGGTGGTTAATGGCAAGATGGGTAACAGCGGACTCTCAAAAGGGGGGGGGGGGGGGTATTAATAGGTTGGATGGCAAGGCGTGTGGCAGGGAACAGTCGGAAGAGAGGTAATTTTCAGTTGCAAGAAAGGTAAGATTATGGCTGGGGAGTTACCTTTGGAGGAGCGATAGAAAGAGAGGTCGACACTGGTACGAACACTACACTACACTAAACATCCTCGGTCTATCCTTAACTCAAAATATTGAAAACTTCACCTCTCTCCTCTTACTAAATCAGTTTCCTCGAGGTTAGGCGTTCTGTATCGTCTTCTTTTCCCTCAGTTGATATCCATGTACAGAGGCCTTGTCCGCTCTTGGATGGAGTATGCAATTCACGTGTGGGGACAGAGTGTAAGGCTTTCGCGTCATCACCTCAACTCCTCATACTGACAGTCTTCACCTCTTAAATTCCGCCTCCATGTTGCATCTCTTTCTATCTTCACTCGATATTTTCATGCTGACTCTTTCTGAACTTGCTAACCGCATGCCTACCGACTAACGCGGGCCCGCTGTACACGACTTTCTACTCAGGCTCACCCTATACTCTTTGTTGCATAATGTACAAGATTCAGTACAATCTCATATTTCATTTTTTTACAGTAAAGGAAACAGCTCAAGGAAAAAAATAAAACAGTGATGAAAAACCCTCTGGTAAACTCTGGAACAATTTTCCTTCATCTGTATTTATTCCTGCTTCCGATATGAACTCTTTCAAGAGAAGAGTATCAGAATGCCTCTCGAAATTGACCTCTCATTTGGTCACCTCTTATCTCCTTTCTATAGGAGCAGTGATTTGCGGATTTTTTTCTGTTTAATTTTTTTCCCTTGAGCTGTTTCCTTTACTGTAAAAAAATGAAATGTGAGATTGTACCGAAACTTGTACATTATTCAACAAAATTTTGAGACTTTAGCGCACCCTTCCTTTATTTTCAGTTTCCACGAAGGGTGGTTAATGGCAAGATGGGTAACAGCGGACTCTCAAAAGGGGGGGGGGGGGTATTAATAGGTTGGATGGCAAGGCGTGTGGCAGAGAACAGTCGGAAGAGAGGTAATTTTCAGTTGCAAGAAAGGTAAGATTATGGCTGGGGAGTTACCTTTGGAGGAGCGATAGAAAGAGAGGTCGACACTGGTACGAACAGGCGGCAGAGTGGCAGGCAGACGAACAAACAGACAGTCTGACACAGATATAGAAACAGACTGACAGACGAAGACGTTAAAACAGGTATACAAACAGACTGACAGACAGACATGCAGGTAGGTTTACACAGATGCGAACACAGGTAGATAGAAAAACAAATAGAAAGAAACATAGTTGAAACAGATACAAAAAGGCAGACAGATAGATAGACAGACAGACAAAAAGGAGGTTGATGCAGATATTGGAACAGACAGACGGACAATCAGGTTGAAAGAGATACTAACAGAATGGCAGACAGATGCACAAACAGACAAACCGGTTGTAAGAGGTGGGAACAGCAGGCAGACATACAAGAAGAGAGACAGACAGGTTGGCACAGGTACGAACAGACAGACAGACAGACAAGAAGGCAGACTGGCAGGGTGACACTGGTATGAACAGACAGAAAAGGAAGACAGACAGGCAGGTTGACACAGGTACGAACAGGCAAAGACAGACAGACAGGTTGACACATGTACGAACAGACAGACAGACAAGTTGGAACAGATAGACAACATTCTCTCTCTCTCTCTCTCTCTCTCTCTCTCTCTCTCTCTCTCTCTCTCTCTCTCTCTTTCCTGCATTGTTTTCAACGTAGTTATGGATACAACTCTTTTGCATTATTGGCATGCCTAGTTGGTATACATATTTAATATGATTTATGCTAGTCAGAAGAGCATGGAACGGAGGTGGTGTCTGTGGTGGTGGTGGTGGTGGTGGTGATGATGGTAGTGGTGGTGGTGGTGATTGTGGTGGTGCTGATGATGGTAGCGGTGGTGATGGTAGTAGCGGTGGTGGTAATTGTGGTTGTGGTTGTGGTGGTGATAGCTCTGATTATGGAGGTGTTAATGTTGCTTTTGCTGTTGAGAGAGAGAGAGAGAGAGAGAGAGAGAGAGAGAGAGAGAGAGAGAGAGAGAGAGAGAGAGAGAGAGAGAGAGAGAGAGAGAGAGAGAGAGAGAGAGAGTTGTAAAGAAATAATAAAAATTGATAGTATAATTAAAAATAACAATAAAAAATGATAATGGTAACATTGCAGATAAGTAATAGACGAAACAGCAGTAATAATAATAAAAAAAAGATAATTATATTGATTTTAATACAATGATGATATTATTATTATTAATAATAACAATAATAATAATAATAATAATAATAATAATAATAATAATAATAATAATAATAATAATAATAATAATAATAATAATAATAGTAAGTAGACGTATTGAACTCAGAGAGTGCACACCTCCGCCAAAGATCGTCCTGAAAATTGGTATGGGCACCAACTGTGATCCTATGCATCCTATGGAAGCATTTATTTCGAAATCTGATGATTTTTTTTTTGTTTGGAAACTTTGACCTTGGGCGAACTTTTCGAGGTTAAGGTCAAAGGTCCAGGTCAAGGCCATGCAAGGTGCATCATATGGAAGCATTTGTTTTATTATTTTCAAAAAGGAGGACAGGTCACCAGCTTCAAACTATCGCCCAATTAGCGGTTATCGGCAAGATGCTGGAGTTCATAATAGCCAGAAACATTCGGAAGCATCTAGAGAAACATAGCTTAATTCACGACTCGCAGCATGGATTCACGAAAGGTAGGTCATGCCTCACCAATCTCTTGTTCTTCGACAATAAAGTATTTGATGCGGTAGACAAAGATGAAAATTATGATGTAATCTAGCTTGATTTTAGTAAAGCGTTTGACAAAGTTCCTCACCAACGATTTTTGCTTAAATTACAGGCTCATGGAGTAGCGGGTACAGTTTTGAACTGAGTCAAGGCGTGGCTTAGCAATAGGAAGCAAATAGTGCAAATCAATGGTAAAAGATCTGACTGGGGATGTGTTACGAGTGGGGTCCCACAAGGTTCGGTATTAGGTCCACTTTTGTTTATTATTTATATCAATGAATTAGATACAGGAATTCGTAGTGATGTCAGTAAGTTTGCAGATGATACCAAGATCGGTAGAGTAATTGAGTCGGATCAGGACGCTAGTATTCTCCAGGATTAACTAAACAGAGTGTATGACTGGGCGGATAAATGGCAGATGGAGTTCAATGTAGGGAAGTGCAATATTCTGAGTGTAGGTAGGAACAACCCCTCACATAACTATTACTTAAATGACACTCTCATAAGCAGGTCTGGGTGCGAGAGGGATTTAGGGGTCTTAGTGAGCTCTGATCTCCGTCCAAGGGCACAATGCATTCAAGCTAGAAATCGAGCAAATAGGGTACTGGGATTTATTTCAAGGAGCGTAAGCAACAGAAGCTCCGAAGTCTTCCTCAAACTATATTTAACATTAGTTAGACCTCATCTTGACTATACGGTTCAGTTCTGGTCACCTTACTAAAGAATGGATATCAAAATGTTAGAATCGGTGCAGAGGAGGATGACTAAGATGATTCAGGGGTTGAGAAACTTGCCATACGAGGAAAGACTTAAACAGTTAAAATTGCATTCTCTAGAAAGGCGAAGGGTGCGTGGAGACATGATCGAGGTTTATAAATGGATGAAGGGCTTTATTAAGGGAGGATACTCATAAGGTTTTGTTGATAAGAGAACCGGGTAGGACATGAAGTAATGGGTTTAAACTGGATAAATTCAGATTCAACGGGGACATAGGCAAAAATAGGTTTACTAACAGAGCGATGGATGAGTGGAATAGGCTTAGCAGTCATGTGGTGAGTGCCAATACAATTGTCGCATTCAAAAATAGTTTAGATAAATTCATGGACAGCGATATTAGGTGGGGTTAGATACACGGGAGCTTAGGTTCAAAGGAACTGCCTTGTATAGGCCTACCGGCCTCTTGCAGACTCCTACGTTCTTAGGTTCTTGTGTTCTTATGTTTCGAAATTTGATAGAATTCAATTTTGGGGGAAACTTTGACCTTGGGCGAACTTTTCGAGGTCAAGGTCAAATGTCAAGGTCAAGGCCATGCAAGGTGCATCATATGGAAGCATTTGTTTCGAAATTTGATGAAATTCTATTTTTTGGTAAACTTTGACCTCGGGCGAACTTTTCGAGGTCAAGGTCAAAGGTTAAGGTCAAGGCCATGCAAGGCGTGTATTTCCACGAGCTAATATATGAACAAAGTCTGAAGTCTCTACGATGGCGAAAACCGAAGTTATGGCCAATCTGACGTTTTGTGCGACCTTGACCTTGACCTTTGACCTTTGACATAAAACAGTTAATGGGTCCTATTCTGGATGGATTCGAAGCTTCCCTGGAAAATTGGTTGAGATATCCGCAAAATTGTGCACATGACTCTGTTAACGAATAAACAAACAAACAAACAAACAAATAAACATACTGACCGCACCGAAAATATAACCTCCTCCAACTTCGTTGACGGAGGTAATAATATTAATCACATTAATAATGTTAATAACAATAATAATAATAACAATAATATTAACAATACTACTACTACTACTAATAATAATAATAATAATAATAATAATAATAATAATAATAATAATCATAATAATAATAATAATAATAATGATATAATTATAATATTAATAATGTTAATAATACTAAGAGTAAAAATAGCAATAATAGTAAAAAATAATAACAATTGTATATTAGTGTTAATGATAAAAATATCCACGATATTAATGTATTCAGATATGTAAATATGTTGATTATATTATCAGAAAGAACAACAAGAATGTTGATACTAAATTAATAAGAAAGATCTTTCTGATATTATTATTGTTGTTTTAATTTTTTTTATTACAATTATTATTATCATTACAATTAATTTTGTTATTACAATTATTATTAATGTTATTATTATCACTCTCTCTCTCTCCCTTTAAAAACAATGTGTCAGCCTATTGTATTGACTATAAACCTATCTATATATCTGTCAATATCGCTAAATTAATAGGAATATTAATAATAATGTCATTCCATAGTATATATCATTAATACTTTCAATCATAATCAATAATCAGTCATTATTACTACATGTACTACCATTATTCATGCTGTCATTAATATCAATATCTATAATTTTATAAATGCCTGACCCTCCAAACCAAAAAAGATGCTGCGTTTGTACAAAAGAAGATCACAGATGTATAAATTGTGCATGTGTTAAGGAGAAAAGACGCTGTACGAACTGTAAGAAGACCGACAGGTGCCAAAATCCCCTGGGCAGGGATCAGAGCAGGGAGGATAACGATGAAGCGCGACACCGCGGGGACAATGAGGGCCGCCATGGGAGGAGTGAGCGGGGAGAGGGGGTGTCGGAGGGAGCTGCTGCACAACCGCCACCTCCATATCCCCCTCAATCGGTACCACCCCTTCCATTGGCATCTCCAATGCTGCCACTACCACCACCACTACCACCACCCCCTCATCACTCTTCCTCTTCGACTGGACAGGGCGCGACGGAGGTTGGGGGAAGCTTTGCTTGGAAGGGGCTAGCGGAGGGGGAAACAACGAGGTGGGTGGATGACACATACCTTGAAGTTGTTGGGTGGTCTGCTAGCAATCTTTTTGAACCACCCAGATGTGGAGCCACGACATTTATCATCAAAGAAATTGTCACCCTGTTAAATAACCACATCCAGAACACACAACTGGCGCCCCTATCCCTGAAAATTGTATTCACTCTCCCCCATCTCTTCCTCCAAAAAGGACACCCAAAAACCAAACAAGCCTAAAATATCGAGGCATTAAGAAGGCGAGTTGCCTTGTGGCAAACTAACGAGTTAGATGCCCTCCTTGGAGAAGCCAGGGCCATACAGGAGAGGCTCCCCGGACCCCAACAAGACAACACCTCCACAGAAGACAGGGCCTGGAAGTTTGCAGATAAAATGCGACAAGGTAACGTTGCGTCTGCAACACGAACCTTGTCAGAAAATTCCACACGGGTGTGCTTCCACTCACCAGGGACACGATCAATGAACTCAAGGAAAAACATCCTCCACCGAGTGACCTGAAGGGACTGAGACTGGCAGGATGTCACCAACCACCGAATCCGGTTATATAGGAAAGGATAACAGGAGAGATGGTGTGGAAGAAGGCCCTCCAGACTCGTGGCAGCGCGGGGCCCTCAGGACTTGATGCACGGGGATGGCGAAGCTTGCTGAGCAGCGCCAACTTTGGCAATGCAGCTGGTGACTTGCGCAACACCATTGCAGCACTGGCAAGAAAACTCGCCTCCTCCAGCTGCCACTATGTGGACGGCCTGACTGCATGCCGCCTCATTCCCCTGGACAAGAGGCCGGGATGCAGGCCTATAGGAGTCGGAGAAGTCTTGCTTCGCATCGTAGGCAAATGCATCATGGCTGTCGTCAAAGAAGATGTGAGAATGGCAGCAGGGAACCTCCAAGTTTGTGCGGGGCAGCAAGCAGGAGAAGAAGCAGCAGTCCATGCCATGCGGGAGATATTTGACCACGTGGAGTGCGAAGCAGTGGTTCTTGTTGACGCCAAAAATGCCTTCAACACAATAAATAGAAAGACTATGATACACAACATTAAAACCAAGTGCCCTAGCTTAGCTATGTATGTCGAAAACACCTATACATAAAC